>NC_140167.1:8123138-8623138 GCF_963971535.1 Notolepis coatsorum | reverse complement strand
TTATAATAAGAAAATGCTATAGTTGTGATCACAAACACTATGCCGTGAGTGATACAACTAGACTAATATTACAGTATAAAGAATGATAGTTGATAAGTTGTTGATGGTCTCTGTTCCCTTGGCTAGTGAACAAAGCAGTCTGTTTTCCCTCCAAAAAGTCCTTTGTCCTTTGTTGCCTGCTGTAGATGGGTGAGATGGTTGGAGAGGTCTTGTCCTTGTGGGTTGGTTGTTTCAGAGTTCCTCTCCTCCATCACACACAGATCTTATAGCCAAGGCCCAGTGTCTCGGAGTTGATGACATCATCACATTATTTGCCCCAATCACAAGCCTGCTAAGCTGGCATTTGAAAATAGGGGTTTGGCTTATAGGCCAAACCCTCTTCACATTTACCCAGAGAATATTTTCCCTATATTTTTTACTTAAACACATTACTTGACTTGTTAATACTTTGATGAACCTCAAGATATATTGATTACATAAACACAGATATATTTCTTTATCACTAAGTCTGCTGACTTTCAGAACAGGTCTAATCATTCTGTTAGCTTAATAGAATACAAATCAATACCATATAGAACAAGCTTAATAGAATACAAATCAATACCATATAGAACAATCAATTAATCATATTGAACCTAAATGAAAACAGAACAGGCACATTAACTAATTACCTACTTTAAGTATGACCAAACCTAATTATATTTTACTTGTTTGGAGCTTAAATTAAGGATTTCAATAGTGATCTTCTCTGTGTGTGTGTGTGTGGATGTGTATTTGAAAATGTGTGTGTGTGAGTATGTGTGTGTGTGTGTGACTGTGTGTGTGTGAGTGTGTGAGTGTGTGTGTGTCTGTGTGTGTGACTATGTGTGTGTGTGTGTCTGAATGTGTGTGTGTGTCTGTGTGTGTCTATGTGTCTGTGTGTGTCTCTGTGTGTGTGTGACAGGAAACTCCAGCGAGATAACATGTTTATGTGACCTTTTGGTCTTTGTTTTGATCTTACAGAGCCCATTGTCCCAGGCCATGGCAGACGGCCCTCGGGTTCCTGTCGTAGATAGAATCATTTGACCACTCACTTCATATGTAAATCGACCTGTGTGGCCACAATGACAATCAGTCTATGTAAACACACACACAATCTATGAATTATTGTTTTGAGGGCCAAGTATTTCTACACATTAGTTAATCATGAGATCTATGGTTTGGGAATTTACCACAACAGTCACCGATCTTCTTCCATCGTTTATTCTCCTGGGTCCCTCTCTGGAGCTTGGTGTGCTCCGCACGAACGTATCCAGTCGTAAGCTGCTGACTTCTCTCGCCAGGAAGTCGGCTAGATCGAGGAGGGATGGTTCGGGACCGTTAGGATCACGGTGGTCTCTCTGCCGCCTGAAGCGCTCTTGTCTGGCGGGTGGCAGCTTCTCTAAAATCCTCTCGACGTTAGAGTTGGCGTATAGCTCGTGCATACCCTTTTCTCGTTGCGCTCCCAGCATCCCTACCAGGGACTGCACTTTTATAGACAGGTCGTCTAATGAGCGATTGTCTGTTGCTGGGGGTAGGCGGTCAATATGCCTTATCTCTTGGATTACGTAATCCCATATAGGTCCATATCTCTGGTCCAGCGCTGCTAGAGCCGCGGTGTATGGGGTCGTAGAGGTGGCATAGGCTAGCGCTATATTGTGCACTCGGGGTACTTTCAGGTGCTTCAGTAATATTGCATACTTGTGGCGTTCATCAGCGACATCCACCATCATTGTCTCTAAGCACATCCGGAGCTCCGTGTACTGTGCTCGATTCTCATAGGTGAAGTCTGGAAACGTCGGTGTACCAATGTATGACGCCGTGGATGGCTGATACATCGGCGAGCGTTGGGGGAGAGGCCTCCTAGGCGAGTCTCCTCTTGCGCCTCTCTGTGGGCTGGTACCGGCAGGGTACCATGGCCCGCTGGTCCAGGTGCTATTCCTCGGGGCTGGTCGTGCGTCATGCTCACCCGTGAATAGAGTCGGGGGTCTGTAGCGCAGCGCCGCGGGGGTATAGCCTGGGCTGTACTGGACCTCCTGGTCCGGTGGAGTACTGTGCTGTCGTCGGGCTTGGTTCTCCTCCTCTCCCTCTTCTTCTTCTATCAGGTCCTCTAGATCCTGTAGTCGTTTATTTAGCTTCTCCGCAGTGTATGCCGCTCCTTCCTTGTAGCTGGGTCTCGCTTGGACCGGTCGGGGAAGGGGGTCTGCGGGGGGTATAGGCTTGGTCTGTTGGTCAAGTTCAGGGTCGCTTGCTCGGTTAGGAGACGCTGCCCTTGACTGTTGTCTCGACGAGTTCCTTGAACCCCTGGCGGAGGGAGAGGGTGTTGCCTTGAGGATCAGCTGCTCCATTAGCTGCGCTTGTAACTTGTCGCGCTCGGCTTGTAGTCTGTCGCGCTCGCCCTGTAGTCTGTCGCGCTCGGTTTCGCGCTGGATGAGAGCGAGGTCGCGCTCTGTTTCTCTTTGGGCACCGGCAGCGGCACGCTGGGTGTCTGCTCGGTCTCTTGCCATATTCTCTTCCGTCTGAAGGCGTCTCATCTCCAGGCGTATGCGCTCTTCTTCGCTCCGTTGCTGTGTCTGGAGTCGATCGCGTTCACCCTGAAGTCGATCGCGTTCACCCTGGAGTCGATCGCGTTCGGTAGAGGCTGTCAGGCTGACGAGGAACGCCTGTGATAGCATCCTCTCCGCTTCGCTGGGAGAAGACGGTTGTAGAGGTGAGCCGCTCCTGGCTGTACTCGTCGGGGAGTCCTGGAGCTCTATTTCCTCTGCGCTCTCCTCATCTTGTTCCGTGCAGAGTTCTCTCTCTGTAGGGTTGTCTTCCTCCCGGGGCTGGTCGGGGACTACTTCTTCGGTATTGGCGGGGGGTAAAGGCATGTCAGCTCCCTCCTGGTCCCCACCGTGAGCTTGGTCAGTTACATTAGAACCCACTAGGGCCTCTGTGGTCGGGGTAACCTGGTCGTTAAGGTCAGACATAATTTTACTTTCTACTTTTACCGCGTTTACCGTTTGTAGAAGGCTAGGTAGTTGACTGACAGCGTAATCCTCTAAGTACTGAGGTGTCTGTCGTCTGCGCCGCGGGCGTTCTACGTTAGGAGGACCGTTTCGTGGAGTGTTCATCATAGGCCATTTCAATATTAATAACACTATATTAATATTACACTAGTTACCCTCCGGCTCGAAGGACCAATTGTAACTGAGGGGTACAATTCCCTGACTGTATTGATAAGTATGGTATCATTAAACCACTACCGCTTTATGTACTTTAACTACTGGCCACACAGTACATGATATAGATATGATGAACACTTTCCCACCATGAAACCAAGTCCACACAAATGTATAAATCGAATATTTAATATATAGCAAAGGGTATATACAACGTTCACTTAATGACATTTATGATTTGAATGCACTTGTAAGGCAAATGAGTATTCGTAGGCAAATCAACATTGAATGTCCAATCTCTGGTTACGCAGGAAGCAAGTATACAACCTGGTTCTTTAGGGAACTATAGCGATGGTACTTAAATGATTATAGCTGGATATACTAAAGGGGGTCCGGCTGGTTGTAAGTCAGTAGGGGGGGGGGGGTTAGGAGAGCCGCTGGCGATATCCCATCTGGCCAACGATTTCTTGGGAGAATTCAGAGTGCTGAACACGGTGCCCACAGAACCTTGGTCCACAGATGAATACAGCTGGGCCCTCTTGTAGACGGTAGCTGCCGGTCCACAACGAAGAGACGTGAGGCGACCTCACTCGGGTTAGAGCGCCGTCTCACCTAGACTCCTCTCGGGGGGTAGTTCCAACACTCACCAGTGTTGGCTGTTATCCATGGCATAAATCAAAGCACCCAAAGCAAGTAGATAATCCAAGCCGTGTAGGGCTCGCCGTCGTCCGGGTAAGGTAATCCAATGTGCAGGTCCACTCGTCCTAGCCCAGAACTCCTCGGATGAAAGCACCACACGTGGTCTGCCCAGCCTGGTTAAGACTCTAGATAACGCGAGGAAACGATGGGGGTACTGCTCACTTTATAACTCTAACCGAACGATGCACCATACATAATAGACTATTATTAACTTAATAGAAATACGTCCCACTCGACGGTATAGTGCCAAACTATGACAATTCAACTATTAATCCACACGATGTCTCAATGCCATTCTGAGGCCAAGTTGACCATACTGCACCACACGTGTATCGTGGGTGAGGCTTAACGTCTTGCCACTAGGTTGGAGGGTAAAGAACTAAGGGCTAAGGGACTAAAAAGAAAGTTCTACTTTACTTGCGCCATATATATATGCGCTGTGAACAAATAGTACCATTCGTATTTCGCCAGACGTATTCCTACGCGGAACCGGGCTAGTAACGACATGTTCGTCGGCACGATTGAACTTGAACCAAGGGGCTTGGCTGCTGGCGCCAAGTTCTTGTCCAATGAGAGAATGAAACTATTATGGGCTGTTAGTAGACTAAAGGGATATTCAGTGTATATGTACAAGGAATATACAAGGGATATCAAACGATATACAAATACTATTAAATATATATCCATAAATAAATATATATATTCGGTTTAATCTGATCCTTCACAACAGTAATGATAGTTTGTTATCAGCGAGCCATATGCAGATTTTGCCTGAGTTGAGGGTTTTTTCAACCTGTAACTTGTTCTTGTCAGAGACCAGCAGGGCTGAATCGTCCGCAAACAGGAACAAGTTGCAGTCACAGGCTGACGACATGTCATTTGCATAAATTAGGAACAGTAGCGGACCTAGTATGCTTCCTTGTGGAACACCACAGCTCACTGTGAGGGGGGGGGGGGGGTAGGGTACCGTTTACCTCCACCATCTGTTCTCTCCCCTCCAGGTAGGATTGCATCCAGCTCACTGATAGACTATCAAAACCAATTGCTTTTAGCTTGTCAATCAGAATGGTGTGATTGACAGTGTTGAAGGCCTTTTGTAGGTCCAGCATGACCATGCCGCAGTATTTGCCCTAATTGAACTAAGAGTGATTTGAACTTGTGACCATAGGCTCCACAGCCAGCTGACAGATGAGTTGAGCTAAGTCAGTGGATGTTAAAACTGAGTGACTAATCCATGATTTACACTTGTGCCAATTGCGTTTGTCCCGAATCTTTAGTATTGGCATTAATAAATCAGATGTCATGCTAATATGTCATGTTCTACAATAGGGCGTACTACTGTGATACCCATTTCAAAGTGCGTGTGTGCAAGGCTCGCTCTCCGCTCTCGACGCTCCACGCATTATTTCTACGCTCATACAGGTGTTCTGCCAAATTCTACTGCACACCAGAATTCTGCTGACAGCGCTCCTGCGCTTGCGCACGCATGCGCATGACCCACAATCGTTCACTGAACAATATTATGCCACCTTGCTGATGAACGTCTTGTTGATATCTTAATATCTTAATATCTTAAACATTGATTGATTGAAAACTGTATTAACAGATTGCAGAATGGGTACAGTACAGCTCAATACACACAATTGTTAAGGGGATGCAGACCAGAGAAAGACTTTGGTCTTGTTTACATCAGGGTCCCCCATTTTCAATTCATCATAAATGTTTTTCATTGCACCTTTTGAACTGTATAAGCATGTAAATATTTGCATGTAATTGGCTTTGCGGCAGAATGTATAAATGTCGGTACACCTGTTGGAGTTCGGAGTGAACTATAGCTGTCAAAAGATATAGGCGATTCGCGCTACGGCAGCAGTTTTCGAGGAAGCAGTAGAATTCGGCAGAACACCGTAGGTCAGTGGCCAATCAGAGCGCAAAAGGCGAACGCGGAAGGACAACTGGCTTGTGGGAAGTATAGACGCTCACCGGAGCGAGTTACCAGGGGGCGTGTTGCTTTTTAACAGCGGAGGAGTGCAAGAATGTGACAATGTGACCGCGTGACCGCGGCAGCGCGAGAGAGCGGCAGTGCGGAAATAGGCTGTCTATTGCCATTCTCTAAGACAAACGCTAACCATAACCAGCTCCTTAACATCGCCTAAACTTAACCCTTCTAACCTTAACCAACTCCGAAACAATGCCTAACCTTAACCTTAACCTTAACCTTAACCTTAACCATGCCTAACCTTAACCTTAACCATAGAAAGAATATTGCCATTCTCTAAGACAAACTCTAACCTTAACCAGCTCCTTAACAGCGCCTAAACTTAACCCTTCTAACCTTAACCAACTCCGAAACAATGCCTAACCTTAACCTTAAAGGGGAACTATTTTACTATTTCTTTCACTATTTGGGCACCTTTACACAATTCCTGTGAGTCTATGGAACACCTCTGTAATTTCTTTCATTTTTTTTTCATTGTTTTGTATTTCTAATCAAGTACTCAAAAACAGCATTTTTCTACCTCAAGATCTCGAGCCGTTTTGAGCCTGGGCTCCAACCACTGTGTGCAGCTCATCATGAGCCTGATGCCACACAGCCACATTATCATGCAGCTGAGTCTCTCTGACATCACAAATCAGCACATGTTCAGATGACTCAGTTCAGTGAGGGTGAATATTGTGAGAGGAGAATTGGAAGAATGCGCCAATATGAGAATTAGAGACATAGATCATATTAATATAAGTTCATATAGCTAGGAAACAATGCTAAACACTGAAAAAGGCCATTTATAAGATAGTTCCCCTTTAACCTTAACCATGCCTAACCTTAACCGGCGAAAGAATACATGTAAAAAAAAAAAAAAAAAATGATGGGATTCAAACTTGTCACCAACGGATCGCAGGACCGCAGTGCTGCCAGGTGAGCTACGCTTCGAATGAAAATCATGGCGGATTATGGCTACATAATGCCGCAAGCTCTGCCGCTCCGCTCCGCGGCTGCCGCGCCTGCCGCGGGGCGTGTCGCAGCCAATCAGGGAAAACGCGGAAGCACTCGGCAGCACTCCTCCGCTGTTAATAAGCAATAGGCTACCGGATCTCCTCACTGGTAAACAAGAATACCCTGAAGACTCTGGCAGAAGCACTCATTCAAGGGTACTACAACTATGCTTGCACCTCATGGTACCAAAGCACCTCAAAGGCGCTAAAAACAAAATGACAAACATCTCAAAACAAACTGGTCAGACTGCTTGACCTTACTCCTAGAACCCACCTCACCCCTGCCCACTTTGACAACCTAGGATGGCTTAGAGTAGACGACAGAGTACAGCAACTTGCAATGGGCCTGGTCTACAAGATACACTACACGACCAAGGTACCCATGTACATGTCAAAATACTTCCCAAAGGTCAGTGAATACCACGATCACAACACCAGAGGGAGCTCCACAAATCACGTTAAACCCAGATTCGGCTCAAACAAAGGACTAAACACGTTTCGCAATTATGCCACATCAATGTGGAACGCCCTACCCAAAGCTGTAAAGGAATGTGAATCACTACCCACTTTCAAAAACACTCTCAAAAAACACCTACGGGAGACTGCAATTCGAAACTGGCCCCTACAAATGTCCTAACCCAGCTGTACAGTAAATGACCAAGTATGGCTTTGTCAGTATTCCAATGTACAGTGTTCAGTGTGTGTGTCCCCCCTACCCAACCCCCACCCCCCCCCCCACCTCCAATGTACAGCCCCCACCCACCCACCCAACCCCACCCCACCCACCCAACCTCCTCCAATGTACAGTTTCTACGTCAAATGTATATACACTCTTTTTCTGGACACTTTTGTATCACAAACAGTACTGTATTTGCAAATCTGATATGTCATAAATGTATAGATGTAGTAGCAGTACTGTCTATCTGTATGTCATGTATGATATATGTTATGATGAATTGAAAATGGGGGACCCTGATGTAAACAAGACGAAAGTCTTTCTCTGGTCTGCATCCCCTTAACAATTGTATGTATTGAGCTGTACTGTACTGTACCCATTCTGCAATCTGTTAATAAACTTTTCAATCATCAATCAATCAATAGAAACAGGCGTCACACGATTGGGCGCACCAGAAACGTCAGTGGCCAATCAGAGAGCGTCTCCGCAAAATGCGGCTACGGAAGAAATAACGCAGTCTACGGGCTCACCAGAGCGAGTTACCAGGGGCGTGACGTCATCTAAGATGGCCGTGCGTCGCTGTTAAACCTAGCAGCTAACGTTTCCAGACTACAGCCAGACTGTTTACATTGAGGAGCTTTTAACTCGCTTCTCTGCTACAAAACCCTTATCAAAGGACACGTTAAACACAACACATCTGTGATTGCTCACCGTCAACTCCTCCGTGCAAACATGACTGACTTTTAACCCGATTGTGAACCAGATCAGGTGTGTTGTTGCCTTTGTTGTGAGTCGGAGCAGAGACATCATCCATGTTGGAGACAATGAAACGAGTCTCTTGCTAACGTCTCTGTGGAGAACAGAACTGTACTGGAGCAAGACTTCACATCGGATCCAAACCTTCTTCTTGTGGAAACAGATCAGACTGTGGACACCACAACATCTGTAAGTACATTATGTTCACATTGTTTTCCTCTTATTGCTGCTTCCTGAACGGAACTGTTGCGGCCACATGTAGATGAAAATTGTGTTAACAGATTGCAGAATGGGTACAATACAGTACAGCTCAATACACACAATTGTTAAGGGGATGCAGACCAGAGAAAGACTTTCGTCTTGTTTACATCAATCAATCAATTCCACGCTTCAAAATTGATCAAGTAAGTGACGATGGACATCATTACGTAAATGAACACTTGTGTCTGTGATCAGTACATACACGAACTATCCTACATGTCTCTGATCAATACTAGAACTATCCTACATGTCTCTGATCAATACTAGAACTATCCTACATGTCTGTGATCAATACTAGAACTATCCTACATGTCTGTGGTCAATACTAGAACTATCCTACATGTCTGTGGTCAATATAGAACTATCCTACATGGCTGTGATCAATACTAGAACTATCCTACATGTCTGTGGTCAATACTAGAACTATGCTACATGTCTGTGGTCAATACTAGAACTATCCTACATGTCTGTGATCAATACTAGAACTATCCTACATGTCTGTGGTGATTACTAGAACTATCCTACATGTCTGTGATCAATACTAGAACTATCCTACATGTCTGTGGTGATTACTAGAACTATCCTACATGTCTGTGGTCAATACTAGAACTATCCTACATGTCTATGATCAATACTAGAACTATCCTACGAGGAGAGGTTTGGGAACCAGTGCCACTGGACTAGACTAGAGCATACATTTGAGCCATCAAAGAAATTAAGCAAAAGTGGTTACCTGTGTTGAACTGGTTTATTTTTTAGAAAATAAAAAAATATAGTGGATTACTATTACAACTACTACCACTGCCAATACTACTGATACATCCCTATTGGCAAACTTTATATTTAAAAAAATAGTAAATAAAAAAACAACCAAGCATTATTTGTCAGGCCTCCTGTCTGAAATGACATGCCCCAAATTAATCATGATAGTTCCTGAACCATAAGGCCTGCATGTTTCTGGTTTCCTTTGATAGGTAACACGCTAGGTGTAAGTAAACCCACATCTATTACCATTCCAGAGTAAATGGAGATACAATGAAGGAAAACATAATTTTTACTCTCGCCTGGTACATAATCTTAATTTAAAAGGCAATATGACCATTATAACCAATATCCCATGGATAATAATGCAACTGAATGTGTTCTCCTACTCCTTGACTACAAATGTAACTGTAAATGTGATGACAATACATAAAAAATAGAACAATTATGATACCGTTAAAAGGTATACTCAGATGATGTAAATGTTTTGGCCATGGTTACCGTTTACATGTTGACTGTGTTTACTGGTAATTTGACTCCAAAACACAATTTCTTTCAATACAGCCATGTTACAAAAACATAAATCTCCCCAAAACATTGAAATAGTAATTATTATATATGTTATTTTTTACGTCTGTACTAGTCTCGGCTCTCAGACAATTGGAGAGCGCCGCCAACAGCGCCACGGATAGAGACTGAGAACTGTCTACTGACGGAACTTAGTAATTAGTTATTTGAATTCCTGAATAAATTCTGTGATGTGATTATATGTGCCCTGGGTTTTGTATTTAGTTTTCCAAAATAAACAAAAAAATTCTGAAAACCAATAAGCAATATATCATTGTATAGGTCTAACTGAGCTGAAAACATTGATAGGTCACATGGCATGAAGCTCTGTGGCCCATATATCAATGTTGAATATGCTGCATATTGATCAAGTCATTGTTTTGTTACTATTTCAATGTTTTGGGGAGAATTATGAGATGTATGTATGTAATACCACGGCCATAACACCAGAGGGAGCTCCACAAATCATGTTAAACCCAGATTCGGGACTAAACACGTTTTGCAATTATGCCACATTAATGTGGAACGCCCTACCCAAAGCTGTAAAGGAATGTGAATCACTACCCACTTTCAAAACCACGCCCAAAGAACACCTACGGGAGACTGCAATTTGAAACTGGCCCCTGTAAATGTCCTAACCCAACCCCCTCCAATCTACAGTAAATGACCTCCTAACCCAAGAATACACGAGACCTCTTGGAACCAAGTATGGTTTTGTCGATATTCCAATGTACAGTTTTGCTTGTACAGTTGTACAGCCCCCCCCACCTACCCAACCCCGTCATATATGTTATGATGAATTGAAAATGGGGGACCCTGATGTAAACGAGATGAAAGTCTTTCTCTGGTCTGCATCCCCTTAACAATTGTGTGTATTGAGCTGTACTGTACTGTACCCATTCTGCAATCTGTTAATAAAGTTTTCAATCAATCAAGCTGTATTGAAAGAAATAGTGTTTTGGAGTAAAATTACCAGTAAACACTAAACAGTCAACATGTAAACGGTAAACATGGCCAACGCATTTACATCATCTTTATACCTTTTTTTTTTTTTTTTTTTTATTGGTCTTTTTCCCCCTCCATTTTCCTCCGATTTTCTCCCATCCCAATGTTAGTCGTATGCCAATTCCCAGTCCCTTCCTGGTCGCTGCGCTTGACCCCCCACAGTCAGATCATTTGGGAGAGTGGAGGCTACCACATGCTTCCTCCGACACACGTCCAGCCAATCACCGCTTCTTTTCACCTGGCAGCGCGGATTCTCATTGAGAGGGCGTAGCGTGTGGGAGGACCACACTATCCCCCTCACGTCCAATCCGCGCTTAGCAGGCGCCCCCACCGAACTGTAGGAGTCGCTGTTTACAACGACCCGGACCCACCCCGCCAGCTTCTCCCACCCTCTGATACAGCCAATTGTATCAGTGCAGACGGCTCACAGCTCCAGGGCTGGTGACGAACGCAATCTCCGCTCGACCACCTAACCGCCTCATCTTTATACCTTTTTAAACGGTATCATTAATGTTGTAGTTTTTATGTATTGTCATCACATTTACAGTTACATTTGTAGTCAAGGAGTAGGAGAACACATTCAGTTGCATTATTATCCATGGGATATTGGTTATAATGGTCATATTGCCTTTTAAATTAACACTTTCAGCCCCAGCCATTAGACGTGTCCCGTTGTAGCACTGCCACGCTTTAAAAGATAGGAGTGCGTCACCTTGTTTGTAGAGCTATAACTATATTCTATATTATAGCTATGGAGCCATATGAAATCCGCGTTCACGGAATCGCGGACGGAATCGCGGAATTGACCAATAAAAATGGAATCAACTGCAAAACGTGGAATATTGCAGAATTTGGCCTAATCTGGACTGAAATTCCGTTTTTGGGTGGAACGTTTGGTGCAAAGCAAACATGACCGGGGACCGCTGCGTGTTACACACAACACAGCGGTGTCCAAGCGTCTGCCGTCTGGCTGCTTCGGTGTTAACGTCGTCAAGAAGGATGCAATTAAAAATCGCCAGGCCTGCAATTAATTTTTTTTTTTTATTATTTAAGCAGGAAGTCCCATTGAGATACAAGATCTCCTTTGCAAGGGCCTGGCCAAGATGACAGCAATAACATTTGCAATACATCACACAGCAATAAAATGTGCGATACATCACACAAGAACATAATAAATGTGCATGTATACAATATACAATACATCGTATGTAAACACAAAAACACAAAGCAGAATAGTCTACATGATAGTAAAAGTGTATAATACAGGGTAATACAGTAATTTTGCAGTTGGGACCCGACTACAGAAAGCAGCAATATTCTTCTTGTAGGAAGTTATGTAATACAGATTTAAATTCACCAAGAGAGACCGGGGTGTCTAAGTGGATAATGGTCCTGTAGCCCATTCCATGCCCAAGGTGCGAAGCTTGAGAAAGCTGTTCCTAGCTAACCCTGCTCAAGACAGAGAAAACTTCTGAGCTGAGTAAGGAAAGGGTGGGGGGGGGGGGAGCGGGGCTCGGGGGGGGGGGCATCTCTCTCTCTACTGGTTCAATTAATGTAGAAAAGTAGAAAAACGTTGCACTATAAAAACGAACTGGATAGTTGATGATAATAAACATTTAACTTCATTAGCTGAAGTATTCTAAAATCATTTAAGCCATTCTCCTTTTCTGTGTGTGTGTGTGCACGCGTCTCATATCTGGTCTGACATCAGAGGAGTTTGATAGTATTTACTGAGGATTGCCAGATAATGTTAATATTTAAACACAAAAAAAATTATAATACAAAATAAATATACATGATCATGCAACATAAAAAAAAATTGTTGTAGGAACAGCTTGGGAGAGGGAGGTAAGGCGCTTTAGATTGTGTGTTGTGAAGTTTAGACTTCAGAGAGGGAGAGTAAAGTACAGAAAAAAAGGTACCGTTGGGTACCGTACCGGTATCGATTCCCAGGTGAAACATTTTCAGACTCGGTGTCCCGAACAGACCCACCGCGTAGGCCAGATGCAAGCCTCATTTTACAATAAACCTCTGTGGGGCTGCTTAAAAAAAGAAATTATAATCGCAAATGTAATCGCAATCGCAATATCTGTCCGAAAAATCGCAATTAGATTATTTCTCAAAATCGCGCAGCCCTAGACTGGACCCGCAAAAACATGTGCGACACTATTGTGATTAAATAGCTATGTAACGTTACAGTACATAGGACTATAGATGGAAATGATAGCTTCTTGCTAAATCTAGTGCACCCATCCATTTGTTTAATGCAAATGATTGTCATTACACACTGTCCTTTATAAACTAAATAAACTTAAATAGCTATGTAACATTACAGTACATAGGACTACACTACACAAGACACAAGACAACCAAGACACAAGACAACCAATGATGCAGAAATGATAGCTTCTTGCTAAATCTAGTGCACCAATCCATTTGTTTAATGTAGGGGTGCCCCGATTGATCGGCCAGCGGTCGGTATCGGCCGATATTCAGTATAAATATGAGATTGGTGAATTCCGATAATGCTTTATTTTCGCAGATCGTGAAAACCAATCGAAAAACATGATCCAATTCTTAGCGGAGATCTCACTCGCTGACCTCTCTCAGGCACACAGCTGCTGCTGCAGCGCACTGCCCCTCCTCCTCCTCCCCTGCCCCTCCCGCACCCGTGTCAACAAGCTCCAGCAATAGTCTGCTCTAGTGCATGCGACCTCCGTGAGCTAACGTTAGCTACCGAGCTAACGTTACTGTTTAAACTAAATGACCCAGTCAACTATTCACTTTTAGTTTAATACATGAGGCATTGTCTAACATTATCTAGCTGGCTAGCTACTGATAGCTGCTGATATCAATAAATGCTCCAGCAATAGTCGAGTGCATGATACCTCCGTTAGCTCGGTAGCCAACGTTAGCTCACGTTAGCTCTATATGAAATGTCCCAGTAAACTAAATAGTTCACTGAGGTGTTGTCTTAACGTTATCTAGCCGGCTAGCAGTAGCTACAGATAGCTCCTGATATCAATGTCTTATAACATTGATTCGATGCGTATTCGAACCCCTGGCTGAGGGCATGCTGAATGTGATTTGACCAAAGCACAGTATACCAATAGGGTCCAGCTGCAGCGCCGGAGAATCCTGGCTGTAGCTGGAGGCTACTCGAGTACACACAGACAGTGGAGCTGTTTGCAGATAGCAAGCATTTTAACTTGTTGCATGGTGGCGATGTCTCGCAGATAATACAACTACAAGTATGATTATATAATATATATATTTCATATAAAAAAAATAAAAATATTATTATTATTATTTTTTAACCAAAAACGATCGGTATCGGATATGGCTCATAGACGATCGGTGATCGGTATCGGTGGCAAAAAACCTGATTGGGGCATCCCTAGTTTAATGCAAATGATTGTCATTACACACTGTCCTTTATAAACGAAATAAACTTAAATAGCTATGTAACGTTACAGTACATAGGACTATAGATGGAAATGATAGCTTCTAGCTAAATCTGATGCACCCATCCATTTGTTTAACACTTTAAGGACCGTCCACGAGTTTATACGTGTTTCGATTCCATGCGTTGTGGACCAGAGCCACGAGTTAACTCATGGCGAGTTGTTATTGTTTTATTCCATATTTATAACGCTATTAACGTCCGCGATCGACATGCAGGACCTACCCACATATTTGATTTTCGAAACATGCAATACCGGCCATATCCGCTTAGGGGCGCCATCGCTCCACTGCAGTATCATTGAGGGGATTGAAAAAAAAATTATTTTCACTGTCTGTGGGCGGATCATATGAGCCTCGGTTCCAAACGAAGACCCTCCATCTTTGATCCAGTTACCGAACGCATATTTCAGCCTGGAATAATGGGATTTATGATTAGCCAATGGACATATCTATCTACCAGATTTCGATGACTAATGACGAAATGCTGCCGGCGATCACATGGCCTGACGGTAGGATACTATTCCCCCAAATTACAGCTGGATTGGACATTGTTTTAAAACCTAACATGATCGATCACTGACATTGGCTACCTGAACGCACACTGTATTGCTAATCAATAATACTAATCGGCGTTCCCCGCCGCCCCCATTTCATCCATAGATGCTCTGTAATAGTCCGGATGCTACACAGTTTGTTTTATTTCATTCGTATATATATACAGCAGAAATGGCGTTTGATATAACGGCGCCAACGTTTAGCTTATTATCTAGCTCCCGGGAAAAAAGACGAGACGAAAAGTGCGATAAACCTTATATTCACGACGCTATAAAATGACAACCAACCGATGGATTTTTATTTTCTTTAAGCCATTATGAAGGCACGGTTTATGCACTCAAGTGACAATGAGAATGGACAGATAGCAATACTATAAATTATATATATAGCTCTTAGAAAGTACATCGGTTTGTAAACAAACCTCTGTCCTCTGGCCTATAAATCGGCGCAAGACTGTGGTCCTCAAAATGCAAATGATTGCCAGTACACACTGTCCTTTATAAACTAAATAAACGAAACTAAAGGTGCCTAAATTATGCATTAGTATATTTCATCACAATATAATAGATATAGCTAGGCTACTGACATTGTCATTGTGATAATGTCAGTAGTAGCTAGCTGTATCTATTGTTTACACTTGAAATGTGTATTTTTATTTTGTGTGCATTTTTATTTTGTCACAATATTATAATATGTATTTCTGAGTTGCAGCACTTAAACACATTACATGGACTGTTATATCTTATTCAATTATGGACATTTATTCATTCCCACTTATTAGACACTATTTCTGATGGTAAAATGAGCATAAAAAGCAAAATACAGAATTCTGAAATATTAAAATGGAAAAAACTGAATTTGGGAAAAAATTTAATGGAATTTGGAAAATAATAAAACGGATTTCATATGGCTCTATAATACAATACTATGGCCCATTTGACATCAACTATCTATCGTTCAATATGTGAAAAAGAATACATTTTTTCATCCATACGTTCCTGTGTTATACTGTGGTGAATATAAGTATAGTTTTAGAGTGGTCTGGGGTAATTCATGAAATGCTGAGTTATAGCCCTATACGTCAATTCAACTAATAGCGTTGCCGTTTCTTGCCTGGACACGCTACTATTCCTAAACCAAATCTATATCATATGTATTATGTTTCATCATGAATGCATGAAAGGTGGGGGGGGGGTTCTTATTATTTGATTGGCCGTAACGCCATTCGTATTGAACACTAAAAACCCTTAGCAGCCTGATCGGTATAAAAACATTGCATGATCAAGCCAGAATTGACGTCAGATAGTCCTTACCTGTGTTCGGGAGTATTCCAAAAATAATATTCCAATTGTTTGATCGCCATCTGGTACATCCGATGTCCATTTGGTCAACCCACCACAACATATGGATCTGGGATATTTGACGCGCTTCAATGCAACCGAGAGAACCGCTCCACTTGTCCGACCCAGAAAAGTGCGCCCGGAAACATTTGAGTGTAACACAGAGTCTGGAACAGGGTTTACTGCACTCTCGATACTGCCACCTGGGAGGATCTGACCGGTACTGCACCCTCGGCGTCGCAGTATGCCTTCTAACGGCAACATAGAATAGAATATTAAAATTGAAAAACGATCAAATAACGAGTATACTCGTTGTTGGCGTTCAAGCGTCGGCTCCCAATAACGAGTATACTCGTTGGCGGGGAATGTGTTAAGATTATGTACCAGGCGAGGGTAAAAATATGATGTTCTCCTTCATTGTATCTCCATTTACTCTGGAATGGTAATAGATGTGGGTTTACTTACACAAATATGCTTGGTAGTGTTATAAAAGATGTAATAGCACACATTTGGAGGCAACTGCTACATTGCTATCACATCTTTTCTAGCATTAGGGGTGTATACCTTCCCAAAAATCACTATGAAAGTTAATCCCCCAAGATCGTAATGACCAACCCTACTGGCTTACAGCCTATCTAGGAAGCGGTTGGGATGGAGGAGGTCGCAGCAAACGGGTCTCGCCCACGCAGAGGGGAAAACATTCTATCCTCTGGACTGGACAGGATATTCCTTTATTGATCCCCTTGGGGAGATTCAGTCGTCATAGCAGCAAGGGGGGGGGGTACAGATAATGCTCAGGGTAATAGGAGAGCAATATATATAGGCAATAAGCAAATTGAATCGAAATCTAAAATTTTAATCAAATAAACCGTATACACAGAGGTGCAGATGATGGTCTGTATACCCTATTGGTCGTAATATAAGTTACAATAAATATAGGCAATATAAAATATGACTAAAAGTAAACCGTATACACAAAGGTACTATACACTAATTGCTCCCGATGAGCAGGTTGGCACATTGCATGTTTGCCTCCGCCATCGGTGTGTGAATGTGAGTGAATGTGTGAGTGAATGGGTAAAATGTGAGTAACAAATTGTAAAGCGCTTTGGTTAAAATCGCTATATAAAAAAGCAGCCATTTACCATTTACCAAGGTGCAGATGATGGTCTGTACCTATCGGTCATAATATGCATTATAGTCCATGCAGGGTTTAGTGGTTAAGTCAGACATTCCTAATAGTTCTCAAGTTCTGCAGCCGTTAGTTCTGCAGCCGTTAGTTCTCCAGCTGCTGGCAGCAGTCTGTGCCCCCGGTTGTGGAGCCTGATGGCCACTGGAATGAAGAATTGGCAGACGGTCACACAGACACACACGTTGTTGACCTAGTAACGTTAGTGCCAGCTTGCTTGCTGTTGCTGTGGCCTGGTGTTTTGAAAGCGCTCCAGTCCTTACCGAGCGGTGTGGAGGTGAGGAGGGTCTGACGGTGATCCGGGCTTGTTCAGTAGTGGTAGAAATCTGTTATCCAGCTGTTGAATAACTGTGGTGACGATCAATGGCTGTTCTTTTATATTATTATTAGCCGCGGCAGCCTCAGATATTAGCCTTTCATTAGCAAAGTCCAGAACTAACGTTATCTTAGCAGTGTTTCTCTAATTGTACTTGTAGGGCTGTCAATGAATATTTTATATTGAAATTAATAATCGACATGTTAATTTCAATGAACAACCGGCCCCAAAAAAATGTCTGCACTTGCGTTCATTAGTGGTTAACGTTAGGGCTGGGCGATATGGCCAAAAATTATATCACGATATCGATAACAATATCATATCACTCGATATTGCTAATTATCCATATATATATATATATTTTATCCACTTTTTCTTTTCTCCTAATTTATCTATTTTTTTCCCATCCCAATTTAGCCGTGCCAATTCTCCCCTCCCCTGTCTTGAACGTTGCTCGCATGTGCCCCCCACTGGCCGGTTGTAGGGAGGATAGAAGCCCATCACATGTCCCCTCCGATACATGTGGAGGCAGCCAGTCACATCTTTTCACCTGCCAGCGCGGACTCTCATTTGGCGAGGAGTAACGTGTAGGAGGCTCACACTGCCCCCGCCATTTTCCTGTCTCTGCTGTGCAGGCGCCCCAACCGACCTGTAGGAGTCGCTGTTTACAACGTCCAGATTACCACCCATCGACTTCCCACCTGCTAACTCTGCCAATTGAGTTAGTATGACGGCCGGCCCAAGCCGGAGGCAACGCCGACAGCCGGATTCGATACCGGTGTCTCTTGCGTTGGTGACAAGCGCAATGTAAACCTGATAAGGGACTCCATTCGCCCCTGGGGTTTATATTCTGACTTCATACAGTCGTCCATAATTATTTGGACATTGACAAAATTTTCACAATTCTGTCTCTGTACACCACCATAATGGACTTCAAATTAAATCAAGGTGTGCTTCAAGTGCAGAATTTCAGCTTTAATTTGAGGGTAATCACCAAATCAGGTGAACAGTGTAGGAGTTTCTACATGTGCCCCAACTCAAGTAAAAAGTGATTGGTCAAGCTAACAATCCATATGTATTTCAGCTATCCACAGTTACCCTGTTTAGTTTGGAGAACCTCAAGTCTCACTCTGTTTACATTCTCACCTCCTGACAACATCTGATCAACCTCCAAGTTGTGATTGACAGCGTGATGAGGACATGTCCTCACTGTATTAAATAGGCACATTTTGTAGCCAAGTGGTAATTGATTGAAAACACTTGTTTCTACTCTCAGTTGCAGGGGTTTACTTAAATAGTGAAAAGTTATCTACTGCATCTTTATGTTTGTTATTCATATTATTATTATTATTATTCCTCCCTGCAGACCCCCCACAGCTCTGTCTGCGAAGAGGAGGTTCCCCCTGAGCAGCAGGAGAGGAGCCCCAGTCTGAGCCAGGAGGAGCCAGAGCCCCTACAGATGAAAGAGGAACAGGAGGAACTCTGGAGCAGTCAGGAGGGAGAGCAGCTTCAAGGTCTGGAGGAGGCTGATATCATAAAGTTCACATACAATCCTGTCCGTGTGAAGAGTGAAGATGATGAAGAGAAACCTCAGTCCTCGTGGTTTAACCAAACCCAGGACCCAGAGTCCCTACAGATTAAAGAGGAACAGGAGGAACTATTTCAAGATCTAGAGGAGGCTGATGGCTCCAAGATGACCTTACACCCTGTGAAATATGAACATGATGGAGAGAATACTCTGTCCTCACTGCTCAGTCAAACCCAGGACCCAGAGCTCCTACAGATCAAAGTTGAACTACATCAAGGGCTGGAAGAAGCTGATCTCTCCAAGATCACAGTAGACCCAGTGAAATGTGAAGATGGTCAAGAGAACGCTCTGTCCTTCCAGCCTCTTCAAACCCAGAGGGAGAAAAACAGAGAAGCTTACTCTTTACCCAGCACCTCAACTGGACAGATGAAAACAGAACCTGATGGAGAGGACTGTGGAGTATCAGAACCAGCCAGTAACTTGGATCCAGCTGGTGATTTAGAACCAACTAGAGATGACCAGCTTCTCTCTTCAGACTGTCCTGAGACTGATGACAGTGATGATTGGAAGGAGAGTGGGGAACCTCAGTCAGGTTTAAAGATGCTAATATCAAACAAGAAACAAAAAACATTAAGTTTGTCTCATACAGGACAGAAACAATTTAGTTGTTCAGTTTGTGCAAAAGGGTTCAGACAGAAAGGACATTTGAAGGTCCACATGATGACTCATACAGGAGAGAAACCATTTAGTTGTTCAGTTTGTGCAAAAGGGTTCAGTGAGAAAAGACATCTGAACAGACACACGAGAACTCATACAGGAGAGAAACCATTTAGTTGTTCAGTTTGTGCAAAAGGGTTCAGACAGAAAGGACATTTGAAGGTCCACATGATGACTCATACAGGAGAGAAACCATTTAGTTGTTCAGTTTGTGCAAAAGGGTTCAGTGAGAAAAGACATCTGAACAGACACATGAGAACTCATACAGGAGAGAAACCATTTAGTTGTTCAGTTTGTGCAAAAGGGTTGACTCACAAAAGTAATTTGAAGAGACACATGACAACTCATACAGGAGAGAAGCCATTTAGTTGTTCAGTTTGTGCAAAAGCGTTCAGACAGAAAGGAAGTTTGAAGATCCACATGACAACTCATACAGCAGAGAACAGAAAGAAATCATTTAGTTGTTCAGTTTGTGGAAAAGGGTTTTTACAGAAAGTAGATTTGAACATCCACATGAGAACTCATACAGGAGAGAAACCATTTAATTGTTCAGTTTGTGGAAAAGGGTTTTCATATAAATCAATGAAGATTCACATGAGAACTCATACAGGAGAGAAACCATTTAGTTGTTCAGTTTGTGCAAGAAAGTTCAGACAGAAAGGAAGTTTGAAGATTCACATGAGAACTCATACTGGAGAGAAACCATTTAGTTGTTCAGTTTGTGGCAACAGTTTCGGTGAGAAAGAACGTTTGAAGATCCACATGAGAACTCATACTGGAGAGAAACCATTCAATTGTTCAGTTTGTGGAAAGGGGTTCAGTCTGAAAAGAAGTGTGAAGATCCACATGACAACTCATACAGGAGATAAACCCTGAAGTTTAAGTTTGTGGAAATGGTTTAGTGATAAAGGGGTTCTGAAAAGACACATGGGAAGTCATACTGGAGGGAAACTCTGTAGTTGTTTAATTAGTTGGAACGGGTTCATAGATGAAGGCGATGTGAAAATGCACAAGAAGTCATATTGTAGACCATTTAGCTGTCCAGTTTGGCAAAATATTTAGTCAGAAAGGTACCTATAAAATTACTTTTTGAGTGATAAACCCTGCTTGTGGTAACTATTTTCACATTGGTCACACCAATTACTATTTTCTTAGTCTTCTAGTTTATAACAGAAGTATTGGGTTAAAAGCCCATGACTTGATGCAGTAACATCATTCTCCTACACAAGAGCAGAATATGTCAGGTAAACTGGCTCCCCCTTGTGGTTGATCCTTTATTTCAGATCTACAGTCAGTAGCCACTAGCCAGAGTATTGAGACAATTCCAGTCAGAGATGGTCATTATTTCTGGTGTGAGGTTGACTGTTTAATATCTGAGATGAAAGAGAGTAGCCTTTAATAAGCATGTTGCTGCTGCTGGTCATGTATTTGAACATGAAAACACAGGGTCCCTTCTTATTAATGATACTGTGCAATAAGTCATATTTCTCTGTAAACTACAGCCTTCCTATCCTAGTGTTATTGAGGCAGTGCAAGACATTGATAAGAGGAGACATTTGATAATTTATCTAAAGCTATCTGCTCCATTGATTACAGAGTAAATAACACCTATTTTAATAATATTTAATGTGGCATAGTTTGTAGGTTTTTGAAAGTCATGACTCATTCCTTTACATAATGTTGAAGATAGAAGTTATCTCAATAATTACAGACCAATTTCCAAACTATACTGTAACAAGAATCCTGTAATCATTGGTAATGAATAATCAACCCAGTGTATTCTGTATTGAGCTCTCAACAGTTGGTTCCAGAGTTAAGTTATGTTATTAGGTCTTAAATAGTGTATCTGCTAACATTGTGCTGTTCTTTTCATCAATCTGGTTTGCATTTGATATAATTCACTGCTTTGAGAGATTACGTAGGATTGGTTTTGATTCAACAGGGATCAATTGAACCCTATCTGAGTTCTTACCGGTAACTAAATGTGTTCCAGAGGGATCAATGTTGGGTCCTGTCCTGTTTACTATTTCTATTATTGATATTAGAAAGCATAGCACAGCTATTAGGAGCATTAGGAGCATAGCTGTGACAAGAAAATGTACAAAGTATTTAACACCAACCACTTTGAAAGAAGTCATCCAGGCTCTGGTTTTGTCACATCTTGAGTACCGTCCGGTCATATGGTCATCAGCAGCAAAAACACATATACAGAAATTACAAATAGCTCAAAACAAGGCTGCCAGACTAGCTCTCCACTGTTCAAAGCGCACTAATATTGGAGTTATGCACAGAAATGTATCATTGCTTCCGGTTGAGAAACGTCTGCAATCGGGGCGGCTGATTGGCGCAGTGGGCAAGGCGCTCGCCACTAACGCAGGAGACGCTGGGTTCGAGCCCAGCTCTCGGTGTTGCTACCGGCTGGCCGGTCGTTCATACTAACACAATTGGCAGTGTTAGAGGGTGGGAAAGCCGGTGGGTGGGGATTGGACGTTGTGGACAGCGACTCCTACAGGTCGGTTTGGTGACGCCGGTGCGGCGGAAGCGGGAAGTAGCGGGGGTTAAGGCCTCTGCATGCTACAGAAACTGCAAAGCAACTGCAACACAACATCAGCGCGAATTCAACGCAACATGTTGCAGAGGGTCTTGTAGACTGTGTTGTAAGGATGTTGCGTACCTCTCCCCAAAATCTAATCTGAACAACCGTTGCGTTGATATTGCGTAGCAGTGATTGGTTGGTAGTGAATGGGGGCGGGGCTGCCTGTCACTTCTAGTGTTCCTGGCTCGAGACCAAAAAAAACCTTACTGACAGGTGTAGCTCGATAGCTTACAGAGTGGATTGTCATTTATAAGAGTTTAAAATGAATCAAACACAGGAACGGATAGCAGAGGAAGTCCGAAAGTACCAGCATTTATATAATAGCGCATCTAAAGACTATAAGGATAGTAACATGACCATGAATTCTTGGAAGGAGATTGGGGAAACGATGAGTAGGCGTCTTCGACACACTCTCTCTCTCCTGGCAATTAAAATAAGCAGCTCTTCCTCCTCGTCATCAATAGCCTGTTGCTGTAACAGATGTATTTGCATCTGCACATTAACGTCCATCCCATTAAAGTAAAACCAACGTTGGCTCACGTAAAATGAAAGTTACCTAAACTATAAAACTAATCTAAAATAATGAACTAACTAAGTTAACTAACAAACAAACTTAACTTAACTAAAGTAGATATAACTATATTACACTATATACAAGAACACAAGCGAAAACAAACATAAACAGGGCTATTATTATACTAACGTATGGTTGAGAAGGGAAATCCGTTATGTAATTGCTAGAGTGTGCAGCGGGGCTGGGCGCGCGCCGCACATCCGGGGTACAATGTTGCATCATAGGCTGCGCGTCGATGTTGCAGAAGCATAAAGGCAGAGTGTATTGCAACACCGTTGCGTTGTCGATGTTGTGTTGCAGTTGCTTTGCAGTTTCTGTAGCATGCAGAGGCCTCTACTCCTCGCCACTGAGAGTTCGAGCTGCTGCGGTGAAAAGATGCGACAGCTGCCTCCTCGTGTACCGGAGGGGACATGTGATGCAAGGCTTCTGTCCTCACTACAACCGACCAGTGGGAGGCATACTCTAGCAACGTTCAAGACACGGGAGGGGAGAATTGGATTATACGAAATTGGGATGAGAGAAAAATAGAAAATGGGGAGAAAAAGTGGATTAAAAAAAAGAAACGTCTGCAATCTCGTCTTATTACTTTTCTCAGAAATGTTCAAGTTGTCAAAAAACCACAGTATTTTTATGATAAAATCGTTCACGTAAGAGAAGAACATGACCATATGACCAGACAAGCTACGTCACCTAAACCCAGGACAAATCTACTCAAATCTTCTGTGACTTACAGAGCTATCATGGAATGAAACTCATTGCCAAGCTACTTCGCTGAAATAGAATCCAAAACTACTTTCAAGAAGAAATTTAAATACCATCTACTAACGAGCATGCACTGAACCCTTATGGCATAGCGGTGAAAACCAATTGACTTTGTTAATTGTATTTATGTTGATGGCAGTGAGTGCTGCTCAGGTAGCACCATGTAATTTAATTTTTATACTTTATACAGATAATTATCTTGTACACTGTCATCCTTAATCATCATGTTGATAATGATGTAATGTCTTGAATATTGTTTTGAAGTGTCGGACCCCAGGAAGAGTAGCTTTTGTCAAGTGCAAAAGCTAATGGGGATCCTAAATAAACAAACATAAGCATATTGTCTCATCTCATTTTCATGCAGATGATGCTGTACTGTATTGTTTAAAGACTCTAGAATTAGCTGTTGAGAACCTGCTACATTACTTTAGTGCTGAGTAGGATAAACTGGTACTGAATGCAAATTAAACTAAATTAATGTGTTTTAAGCGTATTTGGGTACCAAGAGAAGTGATATATAAACTCACTGTGAATGGGTCTAACATTGAGAGTGTTATGGAATATTTAAAATGAGCCAAGGCAGTCAACTGTAGAAATTCAGATAGAGTCAAACTATTTCAAAAGAAAATAGTTTATTTCTGTGATCACAGAAGAGTCCTCAGTTTACAATCAGAGACAAGTATACACAAGTGTCTGACCAGAAAGTGAGACCGAGGTCTGGTCACACTTACAATCAAATACACAAGCTTGGAATGACAAATGAAAACAAAGATGACAAATGAAAACGAAGGTTATCCTATAACCCTAGTTACATCAGTTCTTGTGAGCGTTCTGCTCTGTGGGAATTAACCTCATGACTTATATATCACTGAAAACTTTCGCTACATGCACCCTTCATTTGCCCGGCCACGCCCATTTCCACTCATGGATATAAGCGAGGGGCGTGACCATGCTTCCTCATTCCCGAGTCTTGACCTTCATTCGGAAGACAGTCAGGGGTCCTCAGTGAGTGAGAGCAGAACGCTCACAAGAACTCATGTAACTAGGGTTATAGGATAATCTTTGTTACATTTCGCTCTTGTATCTCGTTCTGCTCTGTGGGACACAGGAACAGAGCAGTATGCAGAGAGCCCGACAAATGTACCCGCTGAGGTCCCCTTACAACCATCAGAACACCGGGGAGGGTCCGGGCCCCCCCACCCTTCCTAGTGGGACAGGAAACCAACCGTGCGAAAAAGGGGACAGCACAAAAAAAAAAAAAAACGCACAAGGCGAGTAGACCGCGGGACAGAAGGACCCGCGACCACCCCACCGCGCTCCCTGCTCGCTACCAGGGAAACGTACGCAAAGTTTTACCGCTCCCACACCTCGTGCGGTCGGGGCTGTTGAACCCTGACGCCGCCTGCGAGGCGAACCCCTAGCAGTGGGGCCTGGAGGAGGTCCCAGCCCCATGGACCACTCAAAGGCAGGCCCGCCACCGAGTCCAGGAGCCAGAACCTGACAGAAGGGACCTGGTGAGGTCAACGAGGCCGTGGCATCAAGACCTCTCCAGGTGTTTACTCGTGAGTCGTGACACCACCCTTCACACTGCCAGCGCATCGGACAGGACACAACAGGTGAAGGCCCTTCTCCGCCTGAGGAATTTTGTTCCTCACATTCACCCATACATTCACACACCGATGGCGGAGGCGACCATGCAAGGTACCAACCTGCTCATCAGGAGCAGTTAGGGGTTAAGTGTCTTGCTCAAGGACACTTCAACACGCTGCCTGAGGAGCGGGAATTGAACCGGGAATAACTTTTTTTTACTGTATGAAGCACATTCTTAGGGGCTCATACAGAACCAAGCATTTCACTGTAAAGTACATACGTTATATGTGACAAATAAAACAAAACTTGAACCTTCCGATCACCAGACGACCGCTCTACCTCTTGAGCCACTGTCACACTGTAGTTGGATAGAAAACAGTTCCTACAGGAAACGGCTCACAACAAGGTCTGTGTCTTGAATAACGTGGGTCATGACTTCTGGAAAGAGACGTTGCTTTTAGGTTTTGATTAAATGTATTCTGAGCTCCACAAGCTGAGTCATTCAGCCCCATTGTATTGGAGTGACAGCAGGTATCTCTACAGCAGGTATCTCCACAGCAGGTATCTCTACAGCAGGTATCTCTACAGCAGGTATCTCCACAGCAGGTATATCCAGCAGGTATCTCTACAGCAAATATCTCTCCAGCAAATATCTCTACAGCAGGTATCTCTAGAGCAGACATCAGTACAGCAGGTATCTCTACAGCAAATATCTCTACAGCATGTATCTCTACAGCAAATATCTCTACAGCAGGTATCTCTACAGCAGGTATCTTTTTTGTGTTATTATTTTGGGTCAACTGTCCCTTCACTGACCTTCCCTCTTCTTATCCGTAACCGAGATCACAAAGGAAACGGTCTCATCATCTGCCCCAAGTATTTATTGATAATTTATAAGTCAGAAAAGATACTGTATGCTCCTGTCTTAGTGCAGAAGCTGTAGAGTCTCTGTCTTGTCGAGTGAAACACCATCGTCCTGTAATAAAGTCTGGTCTGTTTCCACACTGGCTCACTTTGTCCTGTTGTCTGCAACTCTTTATTACTTTACTGTCCTATACTGTAATCATAATAATCATAACTACCTGCCTCATACTATAGTCTACAAATATAACTCTGTATGATAGCATGTACAATAGTGCTGTATATACCATATATATTAATTACTTTCATATATATCTACATCTGTCTGTACAAACCTGCATATAATCCTTTTTCACATAATGTAGATACTATATCTCTCCATATACTTTACCTACTCTTGCTAGTTACACTGCTGGCCAGTATGATTGACTGATTAGCACTATTACTATTATTAAGCGCCTTGGGGTTCCTGAAAGGCGCTACATAAATGTAAGAAATTACTATTATTACTCAGTAGTACTCATTTATATATTTTATATCCAGTTGAATCACTTGTATATTACTATTGCACTTTACTGTTACATTGTCACTCTGGTTGGATACCAAACCTCTTTTTGTTGTACTGTACTTGTGCCGCATGATGACAATACATTTTAATATAATGTAATGTAATGTTGTGTTGTTTGTCTCCTGCAGGAAGGAGCTTCTTAAGAACGTGTCGTTCACAGCAGCAGGACAATCCGTTGTTCTGGTAAATCCATGCAACAGCAGAACTGTCCATTAAAACTGTAAAGCAGCCTGTTACCTGGTTTGTTTTCTCTTTCCAGCCCGACACATAGGTTTGTGAATGAGTGTACTGCCCTCTGCTGGCCAAGAAAAGTACATCATGTAAGGAGTGACGTTCAGGTTATACATGGTAACATTCTGCCCTCTAGTGGTAAATGTGCAGAACACATCTGGAGGGTCAGGGTGTCAACAATCAACAGAGGAGCTGTGTTCAGCCATAGTTATGATGAGGAAGGATAGAGTGATACCTTTCAGCTCGCTATAGGTTTTCATTTGGATTTAAGATGTCCCACCACGGCCTAAAGGTCTACTGACAACCATCTTTCTGATTATCTCTTACAGAATGACCTCCTAGACCCTAATCAGTCAGGCTTCAGGACTGGTCACTCCACAGAGACGGCCCTCATAGCGGTCAGAGTCTCTGTCTCACCATGCTATTTTATTTTATTAGCTCTTATCTAATTCATTACTTCATTACCACTAATGTTATTTATTATTGTTTTATTCCTATTTCAATGATTGTGTTGCATTAATTTTATATGACTTCTACGTTAGGTGAATAATATTTGTTCTATATACTTTGTTAACATTTAGTTCCTCATCAGGTCCAAGGCACTTTATTATTTATAAAAGTAAGGCGTTACAAGCTCCGCTCAATAGTTCACTCCACCTGGAATATGACCTCTCCTGGATATCTCTATACATCACTGGCATTGGGCTTTCCCCATATCTCAATATTGATAATTGAAAACAGGAAGAATGGCTTCTCATTTACATGGCCACACAATTATATATTAGTACCTGGCTCTACTTTTTCACATGTATATTAGTATCAGCATATTTAAACAAGGTTTCTGAAACACAAGTTAGTGGTGGTGACTAGTGGTCTCCACTCCCAGAGCAGACAATATTGATGGTGACTCTTTGTGAACTGCAATACATTTGATTCCTAAAGATTGAAAATGTTCTGCCAATGTGCTGTATTGTTTTAAATCAAGAAGTGTATTCCATTCAATCACACAATACAATATTTTCTATAGCAGGTGTGTCCTGCATGTCTTTCCATCTAAGTGGAACTACAAGATTAGTACCTATGACTGCACAATGACGAGAGTGAAATGAATACAAATGTATATTTACTGTTTAATGTCTATTATTCACTATGAACAGAATGTGAAAAATATATTGTAACAATATAATTACAAATTAAAAGAGATATATCTTGAATGCATAAACAAATTACTTTGAGAGGATTATGTGCTCCAATATATTCCACTCAGCACTATCAATCTATGCAGACATCATTGTAAAAGCATCACATATAAACATAACACTGCCTTCATGGCACAATCTTGATGTAACTAAGAGATTCTCTGAAAATAAAAGATCATTTTCATGCTTGGATTACTAGATTTAAACCACAATACGTTCTCTTTCCTGGTTGTTAACCAAGGTGAAAATAGTGGAGCTAAAGCATGGTTCAACAAAGGAAATAAATGATGAAATAACAACAGACTGGCCGCTGGTGGTGCAGGGTTGATTGAGTAGGACACCATGACTCAACAAGGCCTTCTGGTAGCAGGTGGTCGTAAGAAGATTTTAGAATGTGTTTTAATAGAGGCCTTGCACTCAATGTTTGTAGTTCTTTGTCTTCCAACATGGCTGCCTGTAACATAGCAGCAATTGTTTTGAACATGGCAATGGAAGGGACAACGGTTGCTATGTGCAAAACAATAGTTGCAATGTGTATATATTTGAGAAATATATCAACAGGAAAGCCAGTGGAACAGTAATATGCTTTTCCAATGTTTCACTTCTCAACCTTGGTGCTCAACCAAAAATAAAGGGCACATCAAAGGCTCTATAAATAAATATTCATATTAACGTCATCATTGCAGGTGAAAAAATAGCCAAGTGTACAGCGAATCAAGTTCCTCTCGTTTCTCTCCCAATCACTCACACAGCAAATTGGGAAAATAATCAACAGCATGCCTGTCCCCCCAAATCACACTGAAGCCCCCTTCACACCTGCACTGGACTCCTGACAATCTGCACATTAATCGGAGGGGCTGTATGTGTACAAGTAATAAAACTGCGTAATGCCAAACTGAGCCCATGTCGGAACACAAGCAGATCATTGTTGGCAGAATTCACACAGAGAGCGAGTGCGTTTGCAAGATGCGCCCAATATGTTCTAAACAGTGTGGAGGCGAGCGCCGAGAACGAGACTGCAGCAAAGTCATACATTTATATTAAATGTGTGCTTCTCTGTGTTTTAGCCTGTATGAAACTATTATTGAGTGGTCATAATTTGTGAAATAGTTCAGCTTTTCCTCAATAATGCTTTGGAACAGGAGATTTTAGAAATATCATAACCTTCATACACAGGAGGAGATATTGGGTCTCATTCACCAACATTGTCATAAGATTTATCTTACGACAACCACCTTGGAAGGTCACAAGAGAAAGTCGACGACAATTACACCCGGATTCAACAGGTAGCGAGGAAGCGCTTTGCGACGATCAAAATTAGATTAGATTCAAATGTGTTGTCATCACACAGCACACTATATTCCTATAGTGGAATAGACTATTACTATTCCATATTTATACCATCTTGTTGCGCGCTCCTGGCCGTGCACCTGCCGCAGCACACACACACACACTGTATAGTCTACGTGCATAATGAATGAACTATACTTATATTATTCTAATGACTAGTTTTATTAGATCCCAGATACTGCGCTGCCATAGTAGTAATTTCTTAGCGTTACATCTCTACAGAGTCCACTCACAGTACACCAGACTCTGTGGCGGCCTTAAGATGTGTACTGTAGTTAGTGTACGTATAGGGCAGAGCATATAGTATCTATTAAATTCTAATGAAACAAGTCATTAGAATAATATAAGCCTACTGTTCATTCATTAGACACGTAGGCTATACAGTGTGTGTGTGTGTGTGCATTGAACGTGGCCAGCAGCGCACAACAAGACAGTATAAATATGGAATATTAATGCAGTCTATTCCACTATAGGTATATCCACGCGATTAGCTTTAGTTCTTATTTATTTATCCACTGTCATTTGCAGTGTTGGTGTAGTGCTATCATTTATTTTCTGACATCACATGCGTCGTTGAGGCATGACGGTAAAACATAATTTCTTATCATACAAATATGGTCATTTATTTTAAATATGATTAATTAATTCCAAGGAGGCCTGTAGAGTTGACATGCATGAAATCACTATGATTCCTCCCAACTAAAGCCCTTAAGAACACGGCGCACACCAGTCCGTCAACTTACGACCCTAAATCCTGCTCTTAGTTAGGACCGAATCCAGGAGAAGGGAGTGTTCGTCAATCCCAAAATCGGCCCGAAAATGTCTTAAGTGGCGCTAAGACCAAAATTTGTCAGATCTTTTGTCCTAAGTCCGTTGGTGAATGAGACCCATTTCTGCGTCCTGCCCTGCTCTACCTAGGAGCCACCCCTCCTAAACCACAGGCAGTATTTCCTAGTGAGTCCTGTTGCAAAGATTACAGATGTCAAAGAATAGTTGGGAGGGACGCAATCTTTCAAAACTTAAAAATGCATTGTTGCATCTATATTTAGCACATTTGATAGAATTTCAATAGAAAATAAACAAAATTCAATACAATTACCACCAGCCAGATAAAGCCCCTTGGGCCCTATGCGTGTCTGTTTACAGGCAACTATTGTTGGAAGATAATAATAATAATAATAATAATAATAATAATAATAATAATAATAATAATAATAATAATAATAATAATAATAATAATTGGTTAGACTAGAAGTCTTTATTTGTCATGCAGTTTAACACACACACACACACGCGAGATGGGAGACCCACAGGAACACACACACACATGCACTGAGTCGCAGATGAAATGTCTCTCTGCACTTCTCGCATCCCGTTGTCCTTCCCCCCATGGGCAGAACGACATATAGCGTTTGTTTGTCGTATTTTTTTTATTGGCGATTTGAATTCATATTTCATCAATCGAGCCTCACGCTAGTGTTGCAGAGTTTCTTGGAGCTCAATTGGGAAGATACTGCCCCCTACCGTCTCTCCCTGTGTAACTGCACTCCATTAGTTTAGACTGATGAAGGGGGGGGGGGCAGTTTCCTCATTTTACTTTTCCGTCAAGCCAACTGAAGAGACCAAGTGATCGCCGGCCCTCAGAAATGCGTGGATTATGTATTTCCAGCACCAAACGCTAAATCAATAAACGCGATCGATATTTGGAATGGCGATCAGGAATTGGAATAATCTTTTTGGATAACATCTGATCTGAGGTAAGGAATCTATTTTACCAGTCTTGGGATAATCAGAGCTTTTTTCACAGATATATCAACGTGTCCCATATGTGTGTGTGTCTGTGTGTGCCGCTGATCAGGAAATGAGAGAATCGATATTTCAGCACGCTTCTATAGCGTGCATAAGTACACATATACTATCGATAATCTAGCGTTTATTTGAAAACGATATAAATAGGCAGAAAAATTACAACATTTTTGTGTATGCCAGAATATTCCAGTAAATGCCGTTTATCACGGAATCTATATATTTTCCTGAAAAACAAGGGCTTTTCAAACTGCTATAAAACGGAAATGAACCGATTAAAAAACAATCCGTTTCGACAATGTTGACTGCAAACAAGTCATTGATAAACGACGGGCAGATTAGACACATAGCCATAATTTAAGACAGAGATTATGCGTTCACAATGCTATCATTGAAGTGGGTGCTGGCATTTAACAGGGTTTTACCATGTTCACCAGTGGTAATCAAAGTGTTAAGAGAGGACTAGAGAGCAAGGCTATTTAAACCATGAAACTGGTGTTTGAAGATGAGTGTCAGAAGTTCTTCTGATGCAGATCACATTAGTTGGATTGCTGTCCAGGATGAATATGTTGTCAAGGATGTTGAGTTTTTAGGCAGATTTCTAGGCAATTTTAGGGTTTGAAACCCTGAATGAATCTCTCCTGTATGAATGCACTGGTGTCTCTTAAGTGGTCATATCTACTGAAGCTCTTCTCACACTGATCACAGTGGTAAGGCTACTATCCTGTATGAATGCGCTGGTGTTTCTTTAAGACGTAATTTCTACTGAAGCTCTTCTCACACTGATCACAGTGGTAAGGCTTCTCTCCTGTATGAATGCGCTGGTGTATCTTTAAGGTTCCAGGCTCACTGAAGCTCTTCTCACACTGGTCACAGTAGTAGGGCTTCTCTCCTGTATGAATGCTGCGCTGGTGTTTCTTTAATTCTCCAGAGGTACTTAAGCTCTTCTCACACTGATCACAGTGGTAAGGCTTCTCTCCTGTATGATTGCGCTGGTGTCTCCTTAAGGTTCCAGAATGACTGAAGCTCTTCTCACACTGGTCACAGTTATAGGGCTTCTCTCCTGTATGAATACGCTGGTGTTCCTTTAAGGTGTCATATCTACTGAAGCTCTTCTCACACTGATCACAGTGGTAAGGCTTCTCTCCTGTATGAATACGCTGGTGTTGCTTTAAGTTGTCATATCTACTGAAGCTCTTCTCACACTGATCACAGTGGTAAGGCTTCTCTCCTGTATGAATGCGCTGGTGTATCTTTAAGGTTCCAGACTCACTGAAGCTCTTCTCACACTGGTCACAGTAGTAGGGCTTCTCTCCTGTATGAATGCTGCGCTGGTGTTTCTTTAATTCTCCAGAGGTACTGAAGCTCTTCTCACACTGATCACAGTGGTAAGGCTTCTCTCCTGTATGAATGCGCTGGTGTTTCTTTAATTCTCCAGAATGACTGAAGCTCTTCTCACACTGGTCACAGTTATAGGGCTTCTCTCCTGTATGAATACGCTGGTGTTCCTTTAAGCTGTCATATCTACTGAAGCTCTTCTCACACTGGTCACAGTTATAGGACTTCTCTCCTGTATGAATGTGCTGGTGTTTCTTTAAGTTAGCAGATTGACTGAAGCTCTTCTCACACTGGTCACAGTTATAGGGCTTCTCTCCTGTATGAATGCGCTGGTGTATTAGAAAATTTGCCTTTTTAATGAAGCGCTTTCCACACTGGTCACAGCAGTGAGGGCTTGACGTGTTCATATCTCTGCTTGTTGTTGGAGAGCAATGCAGCAATTGTACCTGGAGAAGAGAGAAGTACACCAATGAAGAGTTCAGATCTTGTGTATGTTTTGCATTCGTTCAGTTTGTATTTCTCTAGTTCTAAAACAATTTTATGCTCCAAATTTTGTTTATGTGAACTAACGGTGAATCTGCTCCAAGGGTGGTTATTGAAAACTGGCCAACATAAATAAAATACTGAGATAAAACCCAACAGGCAGTTGCCTGCAATATGACATTGTGGGTGTATCTGTCCTTGTAACAATATCATTGTTGTTCCTAGTTTGTGTTGTTCTGGGGAGCAATTAGGAGTACACAGACCACTAGTACAGATAATTCAGTCTGAAATGATATATTCAATGGAATGGACATTATATTAGCAATATCAATTACATGTCAATGAATCCATGTATTGTTTAGAAAAAGAGTAGTCTATTGATCATTTGTTTGTAATATATTTATCAGATCAAGATCATGAATTAAGATCACTTATACAATGGCATGCACATTGCTTGATTCTGATTGGCTGAAAAAGTCAAGTTACCGGTTGTTATTTAGTATAACACACTCCACGTGACCCCAGATCCCTCCCACAACAGAATTACTTTATTTTTTCTGTCTGAATCAATCCGCCATAGATAGAAAAATGAAAGTATGAATAGCTTTTGAACGAATCCTCCAAAAAAGATAGTCAACTGGAATATGTTAGTTCGTTACATACACATGGATTATGTAATTAATTTGTCATGACCCATTGTGAAACAAAAGAAAAACCGTGAACATTAAAAAAAATATAAAATAAAATGGCAGTCGATCTTTTTTTTGTCAGATTTGATTGATTGATTGATTGAACATTTTATTAACAGATTGCAGAATGGGTACAATACAGTACGGCTCAATACACAATTGTTAAGGGGATGCAGACCAGAGAAAGACTTTCATCTTGTTTACATCAGGGTCCCCCATTTTAAATTCATCATAACATATATGACATACAGATAGACAGTACTGCTACATCTATAAATTTATGACATACCAGATTTACAAATACAGTACTGTTTGTGATACAAAAATAGTCTAAAAAAGAGAGTATACATTTGACGAAGAAACTGTACATTGGAGGAGGTTGGGTAGGGGGGGAAGGGGGGAAACTGTACATTGGAGGTGGTTGGGTGGGGGGGGGGGGGGGGGTTGGGTAGGCGGGGTGGGTAACTGTACATTGGATTATCGTCGAAACCTTACTTGGTCCCAAGAAAAGGGTCTCGTGTATTATTGGGTTAGGACATTTACTGTACATTGGAGGGGGTTGGGTTAGGACATTTACAGGGGCCAGTTTCGAATTGCAGTCTCCCGTAGGTGCTCTCTTTTGGTTTTGAAAGTGGGTAGTGGTGATTCACATTCCTTTACAGCTGTGGGTAGGGCGTTTAGTCCCTTGTTTGAGCCGAATCTGGGTTTAACATAGTTTGTGGAGCTCCCTCTGGTGTCTACTAGTGGATCTACTATTGGATCTGTTTACATTCCACCGAGCGCGATGGCGGTGCAGGCGAGTGACGTCATACACTCCACAGTCGCGGGGCTCCAGACAAAACACCCGGACGCATTTATTTTTATCAGCGGGGACTTCAACCATGTCAGACTGAACAAGACCCTGACAAACTTTACCCAGTATGTCACCTGCAAAACCAGGGGAGACAAAACACTGGACCTCCTGTATGCTAATGTAAAGGAGGCTTTCAGCGCGACTCCCCTGCCCCCCCCTTGGCCAGTCAGACCACAATCTAGTGAGGCTTGTATCTACATATAGGCCTATCATTAAGAGACAGCCACCGACCACCAGGTCTGTCCCACAGTGGTCTGACGACGTCGAGGAGGAGCTACGGGAGTGTTTCAGGTCGACAGACTGGGACATGTTTGAGAGGGTCACAGACTACATCAGAATCTGTGAGGAGAGCATCGTACCCACAAAGAAGGTACGCTGCTTTTCAAACAACAAACCCTGGATTAACACATTGGACGCCATCAACGTCGTAAATCGTTATTGCCCGCCATGCGTTGTAACGCGTGTTTGTGTTTGGGATCAATATTTCATTTTTTCTGGCATTCATAATTCATCCAGCCTCCCTCCGGACTGCAGCGGCACCCTGTCTGATATTGCAACGCCTCAATACCGCCGCCTGGTGGATGGTCGGGCGAGTTACACTCACGCCAAACCAGAAGTGGCGATCGGTGCATAGAGGAAATTCCTCCGCCAGAGATATATTGTAGCGTGGATCAATATACACACTCGAGTGCATTTGGATCGCTTTCTAAACGCAATAATCTATATGATTTCGGCGTTTATTGCGTCATACAAACCGGAAATGGATCTAGGAGATCGACGTAAAAAAATTGGGATATTTTTCCTCCAGTCTCATCGGCGAACGGTAAGAGGACACTAACGTTATTTTCAGCCCGATTGTCCTTTGTTTGCAATCAGTCTGATCAATATATCAACCCATACTAAATAAAGCCGTTACTGATGATCAAGGAATTATAAATGACCCCCCCCCCTTTCCTTCACGCATGATGAAGCATAATGTATACCGATCATATACATTTGAATTTTTTAATATAGCGTGTATAGGAAAGAAACGCCAATCGATAATCTATCATATACGTCCTATAACTAGCGTTTTTGGAATTACAGCAGAAAAGCTTAAAAACATATTTATATTCTCGACGATATTAACACAACAATGTATGAATGAAAAAATATAACGTTCCCACATATGAAATTGGGATGGGAGAAAAATAGAAAATGGGGAGAAACAGTGGATAAAAAAAAAGAAACGTCTGCAATCTCGTCTTATTACTTTTCTCAGAAATGTTCAAGTTGTCAAAAAACCACAGTATTTTTATGATAATCGTTCACGTAAGAGAAGAACATGACCAAGAACATGACCATATGACCAGACAAGCTACGTCACCTAAACCCAGGACAAATCTACTAAAATCTTCTGTGACTTACAGAGCTATCATGGAATGAAACTCATTGCCAAGCTACTTCGCTGAAATAGAATCCAAAACTACTTTCAAGAAGAAATTTAAATACCATCTACTAACGAGCATGCACTGAACCCTTATGGCATAGTGGTGAAAACCAATTGACTTTGTTAATTGTATTTATGTTGATGGCAGTGAGTGCTGCTCAGGTAGCACTATTTAATTAAATTTTTATACTTTATACAGATAATTATCTTGTACACTGTCATCCTTAATCATCATGTTGATAATGATGTAATGTCTTGAATATTATTTTGAAGTGTTGGACCCCAGGAATAGTAGCTTTTGTCAAGTGCAAAAGCTAATGGGGATCCTAAATAAACAAACATAAGCATATTGTCTCATCTCATTTTCATGCAGATGATGCTGTACTTCTTCAATTAAGTTTGGCCGAGGGCCAAATTTCTTCCAAGCCATTGTATGGGGGGCCGGGAACAAAAACAATGGCTAATTTAATATATTGATAGTGAAAACATTTTAACTCTGTGACAGACCACCTTATAACTAAGACATACATTTGTGGCAGAGGCAGATAATGGACAAAATAAACGAGCTGCATGGGTGGCCTAATAAACTGTAAACGACATACACATTTGCACTGAACATTATACCTTTGTCTGTTTGCCATTTTATTATAAAACCAGAGACAAGCGCCTCTCTTATCGGCCTGTTACATACCCCCGTGGGGAGACGCAACACAAGGCCACAGACAGGGTAGGTGAGGGTGCAGTGACACAAAACGCCAGAGACAAATTGCAAAATAATAATATTTATTTCACAAATAAGGATCAGCAACACATAGAGCAAAGAGGACCTACCAGTGAGCACCAAATCAAATATTAAAAGGAAACAAAAACCCACCCCCCCCCTTTACAGGCGCGGACGCCCCAAAGTACAGGTGGTGGTGCTCACTCTAAAGCTGGTGTCTTTAACAGTAGGTCGCCTACGTGATGCAGAATGTAGACCCAGGGTATCTTCCTGCCCTCAATGTCCCTGTGTGCGAAACAAAAGGTTATCAACAAGAAAAACAATCACCATAAACTGGGTGACGAATTAATAAACAAACACACAATACAGGTTATGGGTAAACAGAAAATATACAATAGGCAGGATCACACAAGGTACAATACTAGGGTAAGTGGCTAAACCACCAGAGCCTTGCCCAGCTCTCACACAATTGTTAGCTCAACAGAGCTGTAACTGGCTCATGTAACAAACATGAGCCCCACAGAGCTTTAACTAGCTCTCTCACAAATACGAGCCCAACAGAGCTTTAACTGGCTCATGTAACAAACATGAGCCCAAACACAAATCAAATGAGAGCCCTCTTACAACACCACCAGATAGTTACCAACATACACCGACCGGGCTCTGGCTAACATTGCATACACAGGGATTATATGAAGGGATGTGGAGGCAATTAGTCTGATGAGCCTCAGCTGCTGTTGCTGCTGCTTCTGCTGTTTGGAGTGGGATGGTGATTGACCCTGAGAGTGGGATAGGTTATACAGGAGGGAGACAAAGAAAACAACAATACAACCTGCCTACATACATAACACATATTATATACATATAATACCCCATACAATATAATATTACATGCATACATAATGATATAAGGACACCGTCCGTAACAGGGCCTATCTTACATTTACGCACAACCAATGTGTCTATCTGACGGCCCTTTCTGTGGAGCGCACTGGACTATTGAGAAACAACTCTTATGTTGTGTAGACGTTCGTGTAGATGTGGTGGCCGCTAACTTTACATTTGTTCCTAATGTGTGCTCAGTGATGATGACACGACACGACACAAATAATTATTACTCTTGTGTGTCGTGTCGAACAAATGTAACGTTAGTGGCCACCACATCTACACGAACGTCTACACAACATAAGAGTTGTTTGTAGGTCGGAAATGATGGAATAGATTTACCAACAAAAAAAGGTGTTTAACCTGCTCATACCTTATTAAAAGCTAAAGTATAGACGCAGCATGGATAACTTGTGCTTCCATTCAAACAGACGGCAACACACGTGACGTCAAGTCTCGCTCGCGTGAGACTTTCTCTCTAGATACTCTACCTGGCCAGGGTACTCCTGGGTCCTAGTGCCCCCCGATGTTACACTATATGTCATGCACATGTATTTTATATGTTAATAAAATTGCATTTATCTTTAGTCCTAATTCTGTCACTGTTTGATGTCACAAAGAAGGGTGTATCCGAAAGCTGCCTACAACATTTGTAACATGTGATGAAAAAGTAAATAAATAATTAACTGTATTAGACACTTGTTAATGATGAATAGGCTTCACTTTAGATTGGCCCCACGATAGCATCTGCAAATGATTTATAAATGTTTTATGAATGTCTTAACAAATCATTTGTTGAACATGAAAATTAATGGAGATATACTATAGTCGTTTTTTCATATCCATTTTTCAAAGCATCTACAAATGTGTTACTACACATTAAACAACATTATTTAATGATGAACAAATCAAGTACAAACAATGTTGATAATGAGTTATAAATAATGTAGAACTAATCTGTAAATGTTATACAAATATAGTTATAAATGATTTAATAAACATTTATGAATGTATATAAATGGTTTGTTCATGATTAGTTCATTATCCACTAATGCGTTATAAATACTTTGTAAATGGTATACAAATATAGTTATAAATGATTTAACTCATTTATGAATGTATATAAATGGTTTGTTCATGATTAGTTCATTATCTACAAATGCCTTATAAATGTATTATAACAGGGTGTTATTATAAAGTGCTACCGAAAAGTCCTCAGTTTACAATCAGAGACAAGTATACACAAGTGTCTGACCAGAAAGTGAGACCGAGGTCTGGTCACACTTACAATCAAATACACAAGCTTGGAATGACAAATAAACAAAGATGACAAATGAAAACAAAGGTTATCCTATAACCCTAGTTACAGGACAGGAAACCAACCGTGCGAAAAAGGGGACAGCACCAAAAAAACACAAACGGGGCTTACTCGTGCGGTCGGGGCTGTTGAACCCTGTCGCCGCCCGCGAGGCGAACCCCTAGCAGTGGGGCCCGGAGGAGGTCCCAGCCCCATGGACCACTCAAAGGCAGGCCCGCCGCCGAGTCCAGGAGCCAGAACCTGACAGAAGGGACCTGGTGAGGTCAATGAGGCCGTGGCATCAAGACCTCTCCAGGTGTTTACTTCAACACGCTGCCTGAGGAGCGGGAATTGAACCAGGAATAACTTTTTTTTTACTGTATGAAGCACATTCTTAGGGGCTCATACAGAACCAAGCATTTCACTGTAAAGTACATACGTTATATGTGACAAATAAAACAAAACTTGACCCTTCCGATCACCAGACGACCGCTCTACCTCTCGACACTGTCACACTGTAGTTGGATAGAAAACAGTTCCTACAGGAAACGGCTCACAACAAGGTCTGTGTCTTGAATAACGTGGGTCATGACTTCTGGAAAGAGACGTTGCTTTTAGGTTTTGATTAAATGTATTCTGAGCTCCACAAGCTGAGTGTCATTCAGCCCCATTGTATTGGAGTGACAGCAGGTATCTCTACAGCAGGTATCTCCACAGCAGGTATCTCTACAGCAGGTATCTCTACAGCAGGTATCTCTACAGCAGGTATCTCTACAGCAGATATCTCTACAGCAGGTATCTCTACAGCAGGTATCTCTACAGCAGATATCTCCACAGCAGGTATCTCTATAGCAGGTGTCTCTATAGCAGGTATCTCCACAGCAGGTATCTCTACAGCAGGTATCTCTACAGCAGGTATCTCCACAGCAGGTATCTCTATAGCAGGTATCTCCACAGCAGGTAACTCTACAGCAGGTATCTCTACAGCAGGTATCTCTACAGCAAATATCTCTCCAGCAAATAGCTCTACAGCAGGTATCTTTAGAGCAGACATCAGTACAGCAGGAATCTCTACAGTAAATATCTCTACAGCAGGTATCTCTAGAGCAGACATCAGTACAGCAGGAATCTCTACAGCAAATATCTCTACAGCAGGTATCTCTACAGCAGGTATCTTTTTTGTGTTATTATTTTGGGTCAACTGTCCCTTCACTGCCCTTCCCTCTTCTTATCCGTAACCGAGATCACAAAGGAAACGGTCTCATCATCTGCCCCAAGTATTTATTGATAATGTATAAGTCAGAAAAGATACTGTATGCTCCTGTCTTAGTGCAGAAGCTGTAGAGTCTCTGTCTTGTACAGTGAAACACCATCGTCCTGTAATAAAGTTAATGTCTTAGTACAGAAGCTGTAAAGAGTCTGTCTTGTCGAGTGAAACACCATCGTCCTGTAATAAAGTCTGGTCTGTTTCCACACTGGCTCACTTTGTCCTGTTGTCTGCAACTCTTTATTACTTTACTGTCCTATACTGTAATCATAACTACCTGCCTCATACTATAGTCTACAAATATAACTCTGTATGATAGCATGTACAATAGTGCTGTACATACCATATATATAAATTACTTTCATATATATCTACATCTGTCTGTACAAACCTGCATATAATCCTTTTTCACATAATGTAGATACTATATCTCTCCATATACTTTACCTACTCTTGCTAGTTACACTGCTGGCCAGTATGATTGACTGATTAGCACTATTACTATTATTAAGCGCCTTGGGGTTCCTGAAAGGCGCTATATAAATGTAAGAAATTATTATTATTACACAGTAGTACTCATTTATATATTTTATATCCAGTTGAATCACCTGTATATTACTATTGCACTTTACTGTTACATTGTCACTCTGGTTGGATACCAAACCTCTTTTTGTTGTACTGTACTTGTGCCGCATTATGACAATACATTTTAATATAATCTAATGTAATGTTGTGTTGTTTGTCTCCTGCAGGAAGGAGCTTCTTAAGAACGTGTCGTTCACAGCAGCAGGACAATCCGTTGTTCTGGTAAATCCCTGCAACAGCAGACCTGTCCATTAAAACTGTAAAGCAGCCTGTTACCTGGTTTGTTTTCTCTTTCCAGCCCGACACATAGGTTTGTGAATGAGTGTACTGCCCTCTGCTGGCCAAGAAAAGTACATCATGTAAGGAGTGACGTTCAGGTTATACATGGTGACATTCTGCCCTCTAGTGGTAAATGTGCAGAACACATCTGGAGGGTCAGGGTGTCAACAATCAACAGAGGAGCTGTGTTCAGCCATATAGTTATGATGAGGAAGGATAGAGTGATACCTTTCAGCTCGCTATAGGTTTTCATTTCGATTTAAGATGTCCCACCACGGCCTAAAGGTCTACTGACAACCAACTTTCTGATTATCTCATACAGAATGACCTCCTAGACCCTAATCAGTCGGGCTTCAGGACTGGTCACTCCACAGAGACGGCCCTCATAGCGGTCAGAGTCTCTGTCTCACCATGCTATTTTATTTTATTAGCTCTTATCTAATTCATTACTTCATTACCACTAATGTTATTTTTTATTGTTTTATTCCTATTTCAATGATTGTGTTGCATTTATTTTATATGACTTCTACGTTAGGTGAATAATATTTGTTCTATATACTTTGTTAACATTTAGTTCCTCATCAGGTCCAAGGCACTTTATTATTTATAAAAGTAAGGCGTTACATGCTCCGCTCAATAGTTCACTCCACCTGGAATATGACCTCTCGTGGATATCTCTATACATCACTGGCATTGGGCTTTCCCCATATCTCAATATTGATAATTGAAAACAGGAAGAATGGCTTCTCATTTACCTGGGCACACAATTATATATTAGTACCTGGCTCTACTTTTTCACATGTATATTAGTATCAGCATATTTAAACAAGGTTTCTGAAACAGAAGTTAGTGGTGGTGACTAGTGGTCTCCACTCCCAGAGCAGACAATATTGATGGTGACTCTTTGTGAACTGCAATACATTTGATTCCTAAAGATTGAAAATGTTCTGCCAATGTGCTGTATTGTTTTAAATCAAGAAGTGTATTCCATTCAATCACACAATACAATATTTTCTATAGCAGGTGTGTCCTGCATGTCTTTCCATCTAAGTGGAACTACACGATTAGTACCTATGACTGCACAATGACGAGTGAAATGAATACAAATGTATATTTACTGTTTAATGTCTATTATTCACTATGAACAGAATGTGAAAAATATATTGTAACAATATAATTACAAATTAAAAGAGATATATCTTGAATGCATAAACAAATTACTTTGAGAGGATTATGTGCTCCAATATATTCCACTCAGCACTATCAATCTATGCAGACATCATTGTAAAAGCATCACATATAAACATAACACTGCCTTCATGGCACAATATTGATGTAACTAAGAGATTCTCTGAAAATAAAAGATAATTTTCATGCTTGGATTACTAGATTTAAACCACAATACAATACGTTCTCTTTCCTGGTTGTTAACCAAGGTGAAATAGTGGAGCTAAAGCATGGTTCAACAAAGGAAATAAATGATGAAATAACAACAGACTGGCCGCTGGTGGTGCAGTGTTGATTGAGTAGGACACCATGACTCAACGAGGCCTTCTGGGAGCAGGTGGTCATAAGAAGATTTTAAAATGTGTTTTAATAGAGGCCTTGCACTGAATGTTTGTAGTTATTTGTCTTCCAACATGGCTGCCTGTAACATAGCAGCAATTGTTTTGAACATGGCAATGGAAGGGACAACGGTTGCTATGTGCAAAACAATGGTTGCAATGTGTATATATTTGAGAAATATATCAACAGGAAAGCCAGTGGAACAGTAATATGCTTTTCCAATGTTTCACTTCTCAACCTTGGTGCTCAACCAAAAATAAAGGGCACATCAAAGGCTCTATAAATAAATATTCATATTAACGTCATCATGGCAGGTGAAAAAATAGCCAAGTGTACAGCGAATCAAGTTCCTCTCGTTTCTCTCCCAATCACTCACACACACACACACAGCAAATTGGGAAAATAATCAACAGCATGCCTGTCCCCCCAAATCACACTGAAGCCCCCTTCACACCTGCACTGGACTCCTGACAATCTGCACATTAATCGGAGGGGCTGTATGTGTACAAGTAATAAAACCGCGTAATACCAAACTGAGCCCATGTCGGAACACAAGCAGATCATTGTTGGCAGAATTCACACAGAGAGCGAGTGCGTTTGCAAGATGCGCCCAATATGTTCTAAACAGTGTGGAGGCGAGCGCCGAGAACGAGACTGCAGCAAAGTCATACATTTATATTAAATGTGTGCTTCTCGGTGTTTTAGCCTGTATGAAACTATTATTGAGTGGTCATAATTTGTGAAATAGTTCAGCTTTTCCTCAATAATGCTTTGGAACAGGAGATTTTAGAAATATCATAACCTTCATACACAGGAGGAGATATTGGGTCTCATTCACCAACATTGTCATACGATTTATCTTACGACAACCACCTTGGAAGGTCACAAGAGAAAGTCGACGACAATTACACCCGGATTCAACAGGTAGCGAGGAAGCGCTTTGCGACGATCAAAATTAGATTAGATTCAAATGTGTTGTCATCACACAGCACACTATATTCCTATAGTGGAATAGACTATTACTATTCCATATTTATACCATCTTGTTGCGCGCTCCTGGCCGTGCACCTGCCGCAGCACACACACACACTGTATAGTCTACGTGCATAATGAATGAACTAGGCTTATATTATTCTAATGACTAGTTTTATTAGATCCCAGATACTGCGCTGCCATAGTAGTAATTTCTTAGCGTTACATCTCTACAGAGTCCACTCACATTACACCAGACTCTGTGGCGGCCTTAAGATGTGTACTGTAGTTAGTGTACATATAGGGCAGAGCATATAGTATCTATTAAATTCTAATGAAACAAGTCATTAGAATAATATAAGCCTACTGTTCATTCATTAGACACGTAGGCTATACAGTGTGTGTGTGTGCATTGAACGTGGCCAGCAGCGCACAACAAGACAGTATAAATATGGAATATTAATGCAGTCTATTCCACTATAGGTATATCCACGCGATTAGCTTTAGTTCTTATTTATTTATCCACTGTCATTTGCAGTGTTGGTGTAGTGCTATCATTTATTTTCTGACATCACATGCGTCGTTGAGGCATGGCGGTAAAACATAATTTCTTATCATACAAATATGGTCATTTATTTTAAATATGATTAATTAATTCCAAGGAGGCCTGTAGAGTTGACATGCATGAAATCACTATGATTCCTCCCAACTAAAGCCCTTAAGAACACGGCGCACACCAGTCCGTCAACTTACGACCCTAAATCCTGCTCTTAGTTAGGACCGAATCCAGGAGAAGGGAGTGTTCGTCAATCCCAAAATCGGCCCGAAAATGTCTTAAGTGGCGCTAAGACCAAAATTAGTCAGATCTTTTGTCCTAAGTCCGTTGGTGAATGAGACCCATTTCTGCGTCCTGCCCTGCTCTACCTAGGAGCCACCCCTCCTAAACCACAGGCAGTATTTCCTAGTGAGTCCTGTTGCAAAGATTACAGATGTCAAAGAATAGTTGGGAGGGACGCAATCTTTCAAAACTTAAAAATGCATTGTTGCATCTATATTTAGCACATTTGATAGAATTTCAATAGAAAATAAACAAAATGCAATACAATTACCACCAGCCAGATAAAGGCCCTTGGGCCCTATGCGTGTCTGTTTACAGGCAACTATTGTTGGAAGATAATAATAATAATAATAATAATAATAATAATAATAATAATAATAATAATAATAATTGGTTAGACTAGAAGTCTTTATTTGTCATGCAGTTTAACACACACACACACACGCGAGATGGGCGACCCACAGGAACACACACACACATGCACTGAGTCGCAGATGAAATGTCTCTCTGCACTTCTCCCATCCCGTTGTCCTTCCCCCCCATGGGCAGAACGACATATAGCGTTTGTTTGTCGTATTTTTTTTTATTGGCAATTTGAATTCATATTTCATCAATCGAGCCTCACGCTAGTGTTGCAGAGTTTCTCTGAGCTCAATTGGGAAGATACTGCCCCCTACTGTCTCTCCCTGTGTAACTGCACTCCATTAGTTTAGACTGATGAAGGGGGGGGGGGGGGGCAGTTTCCTCATTTTACTTTTCCGTCAAGCCAACTGAAGAGACCAAGTGATCGCCGGCCCTCAGAAATGTGTGGATTATGTATTTCCAGCACCCAACACTGAATCAATAAACGCGATCGATATTTGGAATGGCGATCAGGAATTGGAATAATCTTTTTGGATAACATCTGATCTGAGGTAAGGAATCTATTTTACCAATCTTGGGATAATCAGAGCTTTTTTCACAGATATATCAACGTGTCCCATATGTGTGTGTGTCTGTGTGTGCCGCTGATCAGGAAATGAGAGAATCGATATTTCAGCGCGCTTCTATAGCATGCATAAGTACACATATACTATCGATAATCTAGCGTTTATTTGAAAACGATTCATAAATAGGCCGAAAAATTACAACATTTGTGTATGCCAGAATATTCCAGTAAATGCCGTTTATCACGGAATCTATATATTTTCCTGAAAAACAAGGGCTTTTCAAACTGCTATAAAATGGAAATGAACCGATTAAAAAAAAAATCCGTTTCGACAATGTTGACTGCAAACAAGTCATTGATAAACGATGGGCAGATTAGACACATAGCCATAATTTAAAACAGAGATTATGCGTTCACAATGCTATCATTGAAGTGGGTGCTGGCATTTAACAGGGTTTTACCATGTTCACCAGTGGTAATCAAAGTGTTAAGAGAGGACTAGAGAGCAAGGCTATTTAAACCATGAAACTGGTGTTTGAAGATGAGTATCAGAAGTTCTTCTGATGCAGATCACATTCGTTGGATTGCTGTCCAGGATGAATATGTTGTCAAGGATGTTGAGTTTTTAGGCAGATTTCTAGACAATTTTAGGGTTTGAAAACCTGAATGAATCTCTCGTGTATGAATGCACTGGTGTCTCTTAAGTGGTCATATATACTGAAGCTCTTCTCACACTGATCACAGTGGTAAGGCTACTATCCTGTATGAATGCGCTGGTGTTTCTTTAAGACGTAATTTCTACTGAAGCTCTTCTCACACTGATCACAGTGGTAAGGCTTCTCTCCTGTATGAATGCGCTGGTGTATCTTTAAGGTTCCAGACTCACTGAAGCTCTTCTCACACTGGTCACAGTAGTAGGGCTTCTCTCCTGTATGAATGCGCTGGTGTTTCTTTAAGTCTCCAGAGGTACTGAAGCTCTTCTCACACTGATCACAGTGGTAAGGCTTTTCTCCTGTATGAATGCGCTGGTGTGTCTTTAAGGTTCCAGACTCACTGAAGCTCTTCTCACACTGGTCACAGTAGTAAGGCTTCTCTCCTGTATGAATGCGCTGGTGTTTCTTTAAGTCTTGAAATTGTCTGAAGCTCTTCTCACACTGGTCACAGTAGTAAGGCTTCTCTCCTGTATGAATGCGCTGGTGTTTCTTTAAGTCTTGAAATTGTCTGAAGCTCTTCTCACACTGGTCACAGTTATAGGGCTTCTCTCCTGTATGAATGCGCTGGTGTGACTTTAAGCTGTCATATCTACTGAAGCTCTTCTCACACTGGTCACAGTTATAGGACTTCTCTCCTGTATGAATGTGCTGGTGTTTCTTTAAGTTGGCAGATTGACTGAAGCTCTTCTCACACTGGTCACAGTTATAGGGCTTCTCTCCTGTATGAATGCGCTGGTGTATCTTTAAGCTGTCATATCTAATGAAGCTCTTCTCACACTGGTCACAGTTATAGGGCTTCTCTCCTGTATGAATATGCTGGTGTGTCTTTAAGGTTCCAGACTCACTGAAGCTCTTCTCACACTGGTCACAGTAGTAGGGCTTCTCTCCTGTATGAATGATGCGCTGGTGTTTCTTTAAATCTCCAGAGGTACTGAAGCTCTTCTCACACTGATCACAGTGGTAAGGCTTCTCTCCTGTATGAATGTGCTGGTGTGTCTTTAAGTTTCCAGAATGACTGAAGCTCTTCTCACACTGGTCACAGTTATAGGGCTTCTCTCCTGTATGAATGCGCTGGTGTGACTTTAAGCTGTCATATCTACTGAAGCTCTTCTCACACTGGTCACAGTTATAGGACTTCTCTCCTGTATGAATGTGCTGGTGTTTCTTTAAGTTGGCAGATTGACTGAAGCTCTTCTCACACTGGTCACAGTTATAGGGCTTCTCTCCTGTATGAATGCGCTGGTGTATCTTTAAGCTGTCATATCTAATGAAGCTCTTCTCACACTGGTCACAGTTATAGGGCTTCTCTCCTGTATGAATATGCTGGTGTGTCTTTAAGGTTCCAGACTCATTGAAGCTCTTCTCACACTGGTCACAGTTATAGGGCTTCTCTCCTGTATGAATGCTGCACTGGTGTTTCTTTAATTCTCCAGAGGTACTGAAGCTCTTCTCACACTGATCACAGTGGTAAGGCTTCTCTCCTGTATGAATGTGCTGGTGCGTCTTTAAGTTTCCAGAGGTACTGAAGCTCTTCTCACACTGGCCACAGTTATAGGGCTTCTCTCCTGTATGAATGCGTTGGTGTATTCGAAAATCTGACTTTTTGATGAAGCGCTTTCCACACTGGTCACAGCAGTGAGGCCTTGACTTGTTCATATCTCTGCTTGTTGTTGGGGAGCAATGCAGCAATTGTACCTGGAGAAGAGAGAAGTACACCAATGAAGAGTTCAGATCTTGTGTGTGTTTTGCATTTGTTCAGTTTGTATTTCTCTAGTTCTAAAACAATTTTATGCTCCAAATTTAGTTTATGTGAACTAACGGTGAATCTGCTCCAAGGGTGGTTATTGAAAACCGGCCAACATTAATAAAATACTGAGATAAAACCCAACAGGCAGTTGCCTGCAATATGACATTGTGGGTGTATCTGTCCTTGTAACAATATCATTGTTGTTCCTAGTTTGTGTTGTTCTGGGGAGCAATTAAGAGTACACAGACCACTAGTACAGATAATTCAGTCTGAAATGATATATTCAATGGAATGGACATTATATTAGCAATATCAATTACATGTCAATGAATCCATGTATTGTTTAGAAAAAGAGTAGTCTATTGATAATTTGTGTGTAATATATTTATCAGATCAAGATCATGAATTACCTGTTCCACTCGACGGGTTCGGTACCGACCCCTTTTGACCTTATTAAATTATAGTCATATTTTTATGAAGATGCAAAATAATTTGTGATTTTAAAATCAACCGTTTAAGTATTATTATCACTACTATGTCACAAATACATGTAGAATGTAAAACGTTAGGTTGGCAATAGTTTAGCAATAGGTTAAAAGTGTACTTATATCATTTTAAGTTTTCTATTTGCGATCGCCAATTTGACCCGGAACCGGAAATGGAAATGTTGAACCATGGGAATTGAAGCTTTTTTGCGGCCATTTTGTAGATGAGATCGCTAGCTATCTGCCAGCGATGGAATTTCTCCGATCTACACTTCCTGGCAAGTTCTATGGGGGTTCAAAGTTCAGTGTTCTGAATGAATTATGTCAATAATTGTTATGATTTGCGATAATAAGCTACAAAAGGTAACGTTTTTGACAAATATTGAAACGCAGTCAGTTTCCCCACACTATTGTTACCATGTAGGAAGAATTAGATCTGAAATTAGTTTCAAAATGGTTACACTGTGGGGTAAATAAAATAGTACAGTCGATTACAGTAAATATCAGTATCTGTTATTATGCACGCCTGGTGATACTATATCCAAATTGAACTCGGCCATTTGAAAGATACTATATGTATATATATATATAAATGTGCGAATTGGCTATAATAAGGTAATGTATAAGCATATATTCTATATTCTATAATAATATTTCAAATTGCATTGGTCCGGATGGGAGAATTCAGTACTGTATATACAGAACCTTCAGTTTGATCATCTTCCCTATATTAATTTCCTTAGATCTTTTGTACACATGATCTCAAGAGGGTACTGAATGAGCTCAGTGGCAGTTTTTTAAGTTTGGTCATTATTATCATGGTTTTATTCACTGTCAAAGATGAAAAGAAAAATCATAATTCATATTTTCCTTTGTTTCATCACAATATAAGCAAGCCTAGTAATAGACACAATATTTCTGACACTGAGAATACATTCATTGAGGTCCATAGATGTTCCTAGATACCAAGAATATGCAAATAGCCCTTGTAGAAGTGGAGCAATATTCCATTTACTAGGTATACATTTTATGCAGATTTTCACCTGGGGTGGAACAGGTTAAGATCACTTATACAATGGCATGCACATTTCTTGATTCTGATTGGCTGAAAAAGTCAAGTTACAGGTTGTTATTTAGTATAACACACTCCACGTGACCCCAGATCCCTCCCACAACAGAATTACTTTATTTTTTCTGTCTGAATCAATCCGCCATAGATAGAAAAATGAAAGTATAAATAGCTTTTGAACGAATCCTCCAAAAAAGATAGTCAACTGGAATATGTTAGTTCGTTACATACACATGGATTATGTAATTAATTTGTCATGACCCATTGTGAAACAAAAGAAAAACCGTGAACATTAAAAAAAAAAAAAAAAAAATGGCAGCCGATCTTTTTTTTGTCAGATTTGATTGATTGATTGATTGAAAACTTTATTAACAGATTGCAGAATGGGTACAATACAGTACAGCTCAATACACACAATTGTTAAGGGGATGCAGACCAGAGAAAGACTTTCGTCTTGTTTACATCAGGGTCCCCCATTTTCAATTCATCAGGACATATATGACATACATGACATACAGATAGACAGTACTGCTACATCTATACATTTATGACATACCAGATTTGCAAATACAGTACTGTTTGTGATACAAAAAGAGTCCAGAAAAGGGAGTATATACATTTGACGTAGAAACTGTACATTGGAGGAGGTTGGGTGGGGTTGTGTGGGGGGGGGTTGGGTAGGGAGGGGTTTGGGGGGGGGGGGGAACACTGTATGACTGTACAAGCAAAACTGTACATTGGGATATTGACAACCATACTGGGTAATTTACATTGGAGGGGGTTGGGGGAACACTGTACAAACAAGCAAAACTGTACATTGGGGGGGGGGGGGGGACACTGTACAAACAAGCAAAACTGTACATTGGAATATTGACAAAACCATACTAGGTAAATTACTGTACATTGGAGGGACATTTACAGGGGCCAGTTTCGAATTGCAGTCTCCCGTAGGTGTTCCTTGAAAGTGGTTTTGAAAGTGGGTAGTGATTCACATTCCTTTACAGCTTTGGGTAGGGCGTTCCACATTGATGTGGCATAATTGCGAAACGTGTTTAGTCCCTTGTTTGAGCCGAATCTGGGTTTAACATGATTTGTGGAGCTCCCTCTGGTGTTGTGATCGTGGTATTCACTGACCTTTGGGAAGTATTTTGACATGTACATGGGTACCTTGGTCGTGTAGTGTATCTTGTAGACCAGGCCCATTGCAAGTTGATGTACTCTGTCGTCTACTCTAAGCCATCCTAGGTTGTCAAAGTGGGCAGGGGTGAGGTGGGTTCTAGGAGTAAGGTCAAGCAGTAGTCTGACCAGTTTGTTTTGAGATGTTTGTAATTTTGTTTTTAGCGCCTTTGAGGTGCTTTGGTACCATGAGGTGCAAGCATAGTCGTAGTACCCTTGAATGAGTGCTCCTGCCAGAGTATCAGTCAGGGTATTCTTGTTTACCAGAGAGGAGATCCGGTACAAGAATCGAGTTCGTTGGTTGACTTTTTTTATTACATTGGATGCCATTTTGTCACAGGAGAGATTAGCCTCTAGGATGGAACCCAGGTAGGTAATTTCATCTTTCCTTGTGACAATATTGTCACCCACTGTAACTGAGAAGCCGTCGGTCTTGCTGAGTTTGTTATTTGAACCGAAGAGAATGGACTCTGTTTTGACCATGTGTAATGATAGTTTGTTATCAGCGAGCCATATGCAGATTTTGCCTAGTTCCGAGCTGAGGGTTTTTTCAACCTGTGACTTGTTCTTGTCAGAGACCAGCAGGGCTGAGTCGTCCGCAAACAGGAACAAGTTGCAGTCACAAGCTGACGACATGTCATTTGCATAAATTAGGAACAGTAGCGGTCCTAGTATGCTTCCTTGTGGAACACCACAGCTCACTGTGAGGGGGGGGGGATAGGGTACCATTTACCTCCACCATCTGTTCCCTCCCCTCAAGGTAGGATTGCATCCGGCTCACTGATAGACTATCAAAACCAATTGCTTTTAGCTTGTCAATCAGAATGGAGTGATTGACAGTGTCGAAGGCCTTTTGTAGGTCCAGCATGACCATGCCGCAGTATTTGCCCGCGTCCACCTCTTGTTTGATGTGGTCGTTCAAATAAAGAAGGCATGTGTCAGTGGAGTGGGATGTTCTGAAGCCAGATTGGAATTCGTAGATTAGATTTTTTTCCGCTAGGTACTTTTCGACCTGTTCATAGACTATTTTTTCCATGACTTTCGAGATGGAGGTGAGAATAGAAACAGGGCGGTAGTTGCCTGGGTCTAATTTGCTGCCCTTTTTGTGCAGAGGGGTCACCCTCGCAATTTTGAAGTCCTTGGGGACGTGTCCCTGTTTTATGGAGAGGTTTTGTGTGATGACTGGGGTGATGGCGGCTGCTGAGTCTCTGAGGAATTTGGAGGGGGTGTTGTCATGGCCAGTGGCCTTGTTAGGTTGGAGGGCGCTCAGTTTTTTGAGTACCTCATCTGTTGTTACCATTTCCAGCTTGAAGTCGTCCTTGCGGACCCCTAGGTTTTTGTAGTAAGCTACTATGTGTTCTACCCCATAAAGCCCTGAGTGGGAGGGTAGTTTGTTTACCAGTGTTGTGGCTATGTTTGTGAAGAAAATGTTTAAGTAATTGGCTACATCCAGCTGGTCTGTGATGAGCGTGTTGTCCGTTTTTATGTTTATGTTTGAGAATCTGGTTAAGTTTTTTACCGCAGCCTAGTTGATTATTGAGTAAATTCCAAAGTTCACATGGTTTGTTTTAGTTTTCCTCAGTTTTGTCATTGATGAAATTCTTTTTTGCAGTTTTGATCATGGAGTTTACGTCGTTTCTTATGTTTCTTCAACCAGTGTACCATTGAGTTCATCTGACCAGTCCAGACTCTCCAGTTCAAGGTTAAAGGCCTCGCCAGAGTAGGTTTTGAGGTCTCTAGATGTGACTGTTTTGTGGCAGCCAGTCTTTTGTTTAGCTTTTTGCGGGTACAGAATATCATATAATGATCACTTAACCCGCATGCTATAACCCCTTTATTGGAGATCTTGGACTTGTCGGAGGTCAGAATGAGGTCAATGGTAGTCTGAGTTGATTCACATACACGTGTGGGTTGGGGTGATTAGCTGGCTGAGGCCGTGCAGATCACAAAACCTACTGAATGACTTGAAGACGGGTGCATCTTTTCGTTGCATATCAGTGTTCCAGTCTCCAATAAGAATTTTGTCTACATCCTCAACTCCAGCTAAACACCCGTCAAGTGTATCATAAAAGCACTATGATCTGGCGGTCTGTAGATTGAGCCAACTAAGGGCAGCCAAGGACAACTACAAGGACAGGCTGGAGAGCAGACTACAGGCCAACAAGACCAGGGAGGTGTGGGCGGGGGTCAGGAAGATCACTGGTTTCAAACAGCAGGGCACGGCTGTTGAGGGCCCCCCAGAGTGTGCAAACGAGTTCAACACATTCTTCAACCGCTTTGACCAGAGTGGCCTTCCCACACCCCTCCCCCCACCCATCAACACCAGCACCGCTTCCCACCTATCAAGTACCCCCCCCCCCACACCCATCAGCACCGGCACCCCACCCCCCACCCATCAACACCCACACACAAAAACCCCATCACCCCAGCCAACAGCACACTACCTACGGAGACATCAGCCAGAACCCTGACCATCACTAACAGCCAGGTCAGGAGGCAGCTCTCCAAGATTAGTGTGAATACGGCCAGAGGACCGGACAACACCAATCCCAGGGTGCTCAAAGCATGTGTGGAGCAGCTGGCAGCACCGCTCCAACATCTCTTCAACCTCTCCCTGAGGCTGGAGAGGGTGCCCCAGCTCTGGAATCAAATCAAATCAAATGTATTTGCAAGGCCCGACAACACACGTTAATGTCCCCATGGGCCGGACACGTCTTCTTTAAACAAGTCAAGAAGAAACATAACAATAAGTCAAGAACAAAACAAGAACACCATAAGGTCCAACAAATTTAAAATAAATGCAAATAAATAATAGAATGCAAGCACTCCCAGACATACCCCACGCGAAGGTAAGGAAAAACTCACTAAAACCTAACAATAGGGAAAAAATGCTCCACAGGCAGTGTGGAGGAGAGAAACCTTAGAAGGGCCATTCAAGGGGGGATCTCCCTTCTTAGATGTCGGTGATAGTAGTGTTGCAGACTAACAGTTGGTAAGCATGCACTCATGTGTGTAGTGAAACACAGATGAGTGCATGCAATAGCAACTGAACATTTTGAAAGATTAAAGATAGAGCTGATAGCGATAGCAACTGAACATTTTGAGAGATTAAAGATAGAGCTGATAGCGAATCTATTTGAGGCACAGGGGCGACGCAAAGAAGGTTGCGTCCTCCCTGTCTTAATCACGGGACGTTCAACACTCCGGTCATCGCTCCGAGACAGCCGGAGACAGGGAGATGGGGGGGTGGCGCAGAGAGGGTCGCAACCTCCCCGACATCATCGTGGGACGTCCAGCACTCCTCCTGCATTGTCCCGATGCCCAAGAAAGGATGACCCAGCACCCTCAACGACTACAGGCCAGTCGCTCTGACGTCACACGTCATGAAGACGTTCGAGAGACTGGTCCTGCAACACCTCAAGCCCCTGGTGTGTGACTCCCTCGACCCCCTGCAGTTTGCATACCAGGCAAACATCGGGGTGGAGGACGCCATCATCTATATGCTCCACAGAGCGTACACGCACCTGGAGAAGCCGCACAGCTCAGTGAGGATTATGTTCTTTGATTTCTCCATTGCCTTCAACACCATCCAGCCGTCACTGCTAGCGGAGAAGCTCTCTGTGATGCAGCTGGAGCACGGCTTGGTGGCCTGGATCAAGGACTACCTCACTGAGAGACCGCAGTACGTCAGACTAAAGGACAGTCAGTCTGACGTACTTGTGAGCAACACCGGCGCCCCCCAAGGAACTGTGTTGTCACCCTCTATACCTCAGACTTCTGCCACAACTCAAGCGGGTGCCACCTGCAGAAGTTCTCTGACGACTCCTCCATCGTAAGCTACATCACCGACGATGATGAGGAGGAGTATAGAGACCTGGTGGAGAGCTTTGTGGGGTGGAGCGACAGCAACCACCTCCAACTCAACACCAGTAAGACCAAGGAGCTGGTGGTGGACTTCCGGAGGGGCAAGAAGAGGCCCCCCCCCCGATTCCCATCACCATCCGATGGGAGGAGGTGGAGGTGGTGGAGTCATAAGTTCCTTGGGGTACACCTGAACAATAAACTGGACTGGTCGGACAACACAGAGGCCCTCTACAGGAAGGGACAGAGCAGGCTGTTCTTCCTGAGGAGACTCAGCTCCTTCAATGTTTGCAATAGACTGCTGCAGTCAATTCACCAGTCTGTAATGGCCAGCGTCCTCTTCTATGCTGTGGCATGCTGGGGGGGCTACACCAACTCGAGGGACACCAACAAGCTAAACAAGCTGGTGAGGAAGGCTAGCTCCGTGGTGGGAGTCGAGCTGGTCAGACTAGAGGTGATGGCAGAGAGGGGGGTGAGAAGGAAGTTGGCTGCCATCCTGGAGAATCCCTCCCACCCCCTCTACGACGAGCTAGTCAAGATGAGAAGCACGTTCAGCCACAGACTAGATCCTTGTATAATATAACTTCTTCGGTTTGTTGGTGCAAGGGATCAATTTCCGAAGTAATTATTATGTCTCAAGGTCATTGTAAAGGTCAAATGTCAGCCAGCGTGAGACAATCCCTCTCCAGGAACAACGCTCGCAAAGCTGCGGGCCCAGACAACATACCTGGGCGGGTGCTGAAAGACTGTGCAGCGGAGCTCACTGATGTCTTCAAAGACACTATCATCATCCCGGTCCCAAAGAAGGCTTCTCCAGCTGCTACAATGACTACCGTCCCGTTGCTCTGACACCCATCATCATGAGGTGCTTTGAACGGCTAGTCATGCAGCACATTAAATCCACCCTCCCTCCCTCCCTGGACCCCTTCCAGTTTGCATATCAGGCCAACCGGTCCACCGATGATGCAATCTCCACTGCCCTGCACTCAGCTCTCACCCATCTGGACACTAAGGACTCAAACGCCAGGATGCTGTTCATAGAGACTTTAGTTCAGCATTCAACACCATCCTCCCCCAACAGCTGATAGAGAAGCTGGACCTGCTGGGGCTGAGCACCTTGACGTAGGGCTGGGCGATATGGCCAAACATTTGATCATGAATAACCATATGATAATGTTATCATATCACTCCATATCGATATTGTTATCAGTATACATTTAAAAAAAAAAATTAACAACAAACGTATGTTATTTTGCAGCAATTCTTTGTCGTGGCCGCCATCTTTAGTGTTACAGCCCCTCACACTCCAGTTCTCAGGCTGCAGCTGGTTTGAAAGCGAAAGTAAACAGGCTTCTCTGCTGGCTGTGGCTCCAGGGGAGTTGAACAGTTCTGGCTCTGCTAGTTTCTTTTCTATCTTTTGGCGCTTTTTTGGTGGACAAACCACCGCACACGTGCACCGTGACTCGCGACTGGAGACTACCTCTGTTAGCACACATAGCCTACTGTGTACAGACGGTTTCAAACTGTATTTTAAATTAAAAAGCAAACAAGATAAATGGACAAGAGAAAAATAAATGTAATGTAATTGGGATGTAATTGGACCCCTATTACTTGACATGATTTTATACTCAATCAAAGAGGGGAACTTCTCCAGGGACGTTAATATGGCACTTATAACTGTCCTCCTTAAAAAAGACAAAGACCCCACCGATTGTGGTAGTTATAGACCCTTAAGCCTCCTCAAAACCGATATTAAGCTGTACGCTAAGGTACTAGCCATCAGACTTCAAAAGCATATGACATTTAGTTCATCTTGATCAGACAGGCTTCATAAGAGGCCACCTGATCACGGATAATATTAGACGGTTACTGCATGTGATAGACGCCAGCAAAGAAGCTGTACCTCCTGTAGCTGTATTATCCTTGGATGCGATGAAGGCCTTTGATAGGTTGGAATGGTCTTATTTATGGGCAGTACTTGGAAGGATGGGGTTAGGAGATGGATTTATTAATATGATCAAAGTACTATACACAGATCCGTCTGCCATGATTATAACAGGGAAATTCACCTCCCCAAACGTCCCTGTGTCGCATTCGTCCAGACAGGGTTGTCCTCTTAGTCCCGGACTGTTTGCTCTATCTCTAGAACCTCTGGCACAGTATATAAGACAATCCCAATCCATAGAGCCGATCTCAATTAAGGGCACACAGCATCATATCAGTTTATATGCGGACAATGTAATAATGTTCATGCAAAACCCTACCACCTCACTACCTCATCTTCTCAAGGTAATAGATGATTTTGGCAATCTATCGGGATTTAAGATAAACTGGCCAAAATCAGCCTTCCTTCCACTTAATGTGACTGCGAAGGCTACCTCACTCCCAGTAAATATACCAATGGTAGAACACTTTAGATGTCTTGGTTGGAGTTGAGATATTTCCAACAATTTGCCAAACAGTGAAGTATAATTATACCGGATTCCTACAAACGACTTCGGCAGGTGGTCAAAACTAAAAAACTCAGTACAGGCCAGAGCATCAATAGTTAAGATGGATGTTTTGCCTAGAATCAAGTTTTTCAGTTAAATGTTGCCGTTAACCCCCCCCCCCCCCCCCCCCTGTTGGTTACTGGAAAAAATTACAATCTGCCGCATATAAATTTATTTGGAACAATAAACCTCCATGAATAAAAAGATCCACTGCACAGAGAAATAAAGCCGACGGGGGTTTAGCATTCCCAGACTTCTGCTACTATTTTAAAGCGTTCTCTTTAAGACCACTGATCACCTGGTTTGATTCTCAAGCATCTGTATCCTGGAGACCATTAGAGGAGAACATAGTGGCACCACATAGACTGCAGGATATAGTATACACCAACTTATCAATTAAGCAATGCAACTTGAAATTCGGCCCTCTTATTACACATGTGATTCGGATATGGCGTGACACAGAAAAAATTTACTAACCAACATAAATGGCATAGTCATTCGCCCCTATTTAATAACAATTCACTCAACAATGCACAACAACCTATCAGATTTACCAAATGGGAAAAGAAGGGCATACATACATTGGGGGATGTTTTCAACGACCGGGGTTTTTGCAGCTTTAAAGATATATCTAACAAATTTAACCTCACCAAATCCACTTTTTATTTCGATCTACAATTAAGAGCAGCTTTAAGGGCTCATGGAGTTCCATTAAAGGTGCCACTTGAGCACCACAGATATCACAAATTATTTTATGGAAAGGAGACCTCGAGAGGCTTCGTCTCTGATTTTTATCGTCACTTACTTACGTCCTCATATGAGGTCCTTCCTCTAGACTTAGTCTGGAGGAAGGATATACCAAACTTGGAAGTAGATTTTGATTGGGATGAAGTTTGGGCAAACGTACGGCTTTCATCACGCAACCCGGATCTTAATTTTATTCATAGGACTTACTTAACTCCTAGACGTTTGTACCTAATGGGGCTTAAACAAGACTCTCGATGCTCCTTATGTTTAAACGGTGATATTGGTACATTTATGCACATGTATTGGGAATGCCCTCCGGTTAAGATATTCTGGGAAGAAGTAACCACGCAATTATCAGAATTTTTATTTCTGACCATACCTGTACTGCCTTCTGTATTGTTGTTGAATGATGTTTCTCAGTTAGCAGCCTCTATACAGGTAAAGAGACTAATTTTGTCCGGTCTTACGGCTGCTAAAAAGCTGATAGCATCACGCTGGATTCAACCGGATAAAATGTGCTGGAAGGTATGGGTTCTTACCTATCTCGATGTGATTTATCTAGAGATATCTACCGCAAGAATTTTAGGTGTTAATGAAGCCAGCATAGCAATCTGGTTAGAGGTAGAGATGTTCCGATACCATTTTTTCCTTTCCGATCCGATACCTAAGCTTTGGGTATCGGCCGATACCGATACTGATCCGATACCAGTGCATACATTAAAAAAAAATTAAATTTAAAAAAATTTATATAAATTATTTTTTTTATTATTATTTTTTATATATACAGCTACTGTTTTATATATACTGTTTTTTTTAGTAATAACTAGAAAGTAATGGTATTTATTCAACAACAGAATAAATAGATTTGTATTAGTATCAGTAATCAATGAGTGGGGCTGCAGCACTGCAGATATACCCTACTCCAATGATCCACACGGACATTATTAGTTGCTGCACTTGCTACCAGAAGGCTCCGGTTCAGTTAGTAGTAGAGGCTCTGTTGTGATTTTTGCACAATAAATATTCAACATTCTCTTTTGAGACTCCGCCTCAGACTCTTATCATTTGGCACTAAAAGCTAAACATTGTCACCGATATGGCTGTCCGCAACATGTCATTAATTGTGTACGCGAGGTGGTTCAGTGACGACGCTAACGTGAGCTAGGTTAGCTAGCATGATCTACCGGCAGATGGAAAGACTAACGTTACTGGTGAAAATGTGATTTACGTTGGAATACTCCTTTGCCAACTTGCTGTACTTTGCTTGCAGGTCTGCAGCCATTATTGCTGGATTATGAATAGCCCCAACTTTAGCCAAGGTAACGTTATGGCTAAACCTTTAACGTTAGTTAACGCTAGCTTTCGGTTAGCTGTTCAATGCTAATAACACCACCAAGCGAACCCATCTGAGCTCCCCGTCAACACCGCTCTGTCTGGAGGATGGCATTTAAGAAAGTATCTGCTGTTAAAATGACAAACAGCATTGACACTTTAATTCACGGTCGGTTAAACACACGTTTGTTTTATAATGCTCACTCAACAGACCGCAGTGTTGTTGATAAATTACGTGGTATCGGAGCACAGCATTAGAGGGTACTCGCCGATACCAGCATTTTAGGCAGTATCGGCGACATTTCCGATACTGGTATCGGTATCGGAACAACTCTAGTTAGAGGTGGTGGAGAGGATAAAGGTTAGCATATGCATTTGTAATTCATGGTGTAATGGATGGATTGTCCAAGAGGGGGTCCTGAGGGGGGGAGGGGGGGGGGGGGGGAGAGCGAGCAAGAGCATATGTATTGTATTGTATTTATTATGGGTAAATCTTTTAATCTACATTTATTTTGATTTAAGTACTGGACTGTCATTATTGTTATTATTATGTCAATCATAGTCCTGTGATTTATTGTGGATTTCTACTGTTTATGTATTGTGTGTCTGGTTTTATGTAAAAAAAAGAGAAAAATAAAAAAACATTTGTTAAAAAAAAAGAGAAAAATAAATCTCAATTGACCACTATGAAAACCAGAGACAAAAAATGCTCTGAGTTTCATAAAAGTCAGTCAAAGCTTACCAAAATCTCGAGCAGTGAACTCCAAGCCCACGTGACTAAACTCAAACGGCAAAGAAACAGACTAAGAAATGACGTAGACTCCATGATCAAAACTGCAAAAAAGAATTTCACCAATGACAAAACTGAGGAAAACAAAAATAAACCCTGTGAACTTACTCAATAATCAACTAGGCTGCAGTAAAAAACTAAAAACCAGATTTTCAAACATAAACAAAGGCAGGTAACACGCTCATCACAGACAAGCTGGATGTGGCCAATTACTTTAAAATGTTCTTCACAAACATAGCCAGAACACTGGTAAATAAACGACCCTCCCACTCAGGGCATTTTGGGGTAGAACACATACTAGAATAACCTAGGGGTCCGTAAAGACGATTTCAAACTAGAAATGGTAACAACAGCTGAGGAGGTACACAAAAAACTGAGCGGCCTCCAACCTAACAAGGCCACTGGCCATGACAATATCCCCTCCAAATTCCTCAGAGACTCAGCAGCCGCCATCACCCCAGTCATCACACACATAATAAACCTCTCCTTAAAACAGGGACACGTACCAAAATACTTCTAAATTGGGAGAGTAAACCCCCTGCACAAAAAGGGCAGCAAATTGGACCCAGGAAACTACCGTCCTGTTTCTATTCTTACCTCCATCTCGAAAGTGATGGAAAAAAGAGTATACGAACAGGTCAAAAAAAATTTTAATCTACGAATTCCAATCTGGCTTCAGAACATCCCACTCCACTGACACATGCCTTCTCTATTTGAAGGACCACATAAAACAAGAGGTGGACGCGGGCAAATACTGCGGCATGGTCATGCTGGACCTACAAAAGACCTACCTGGAGGGGAGAGAACAGATGGTGGAGGTAAACGATACTCTGTCCCCCCCCCCCCTCCCAGTGAGCTGTGGTGTTGCACAAGGAAGCATACTAGGACCGTTACTATTGCTAATTTATGCAAATGTCATGTCGTCAGCTTGTGACTGCAACTTGTTCTTGTTCGCGGACGACTCAGCCCTGCTGGTCTCTGACAAGAACAAGTTACAGGTTGAAAAAACTCTCAGCTCGGAACTCGGCAGAATCTGCACCTGAATCGCTGATAACAAACTATCATTACACCTGGGTAAAACAGAGTCCATTCTCTTCTTTTTTTTTATTGATCTTTTTCCCCCTCCATTTTCTCCCATCCCAATGTTAGTCGTATGCCAATTCCCAGTCCCTTCCTGGTCGCTGCGCACTTACCCCCCACAGTCAGATCATCTGGGAGAGTGGAGGCTACCACGTGCTTCCTCCGACACACGTCCAGCCAATCACCGCTTCTTTTCACCTGGCAGCGCGGATTCTCATTGAGAGGGCGTAGCGTGTGGGAGGATCACACTATCCCCCTCAGGTCCTATCCGCGCTTAGCAGGCGCCCCGACCGAACTGTAGGAGTCGCTGTTTACAACGACCCGGACCCACCCCGCCAGCTTCTCCCACCCTCTAATACAGCCAATTGTATTAGTGTGAACGGCCAGCCAAGCTGGTGACAACCCCGGAGCTGGGGTTGGTGACGAACGCAATCTCCGCTCGGCCACCTAACCGCATAGAGTCCATTCTCTTCTGATCAAATAACAAACTCAGCAAGACCGACGGCTTCTCAGTTACAGTGGGTGACAATATTGTCACAAGGAAAGATGAAATTACATACCTGGGTTCCATCCTAGAGGAAAATCTTTCCTGTGACAAAATGGCATCCAATGTAATAAAAAAAATCAACCATCGAACTAGATTCTTGTACCGGATCTCCTCTCTGGTAAACAAGAATACCCTGAAGACTCTGGCAGGAGCCTCATTCAAGGGTACTACGACTATGCTTGCACATCATGGTACCAAAGCACCTCAAAGATTACAAACATCACAAAACAAACTGGTCAGACTACTGCTTGACCTTACTAGAACCCACATCACTAGGGGTGGGACGATACATCGATCCAGATCGATATATCGATCTAATTTCAAATATCAAGTAGGATCGATGCCACGTAAAAAGATCGATCATTATCGATTCATTTTCCTGTTGCGCGAGTCTCAGTTATCCAGAAACCGAAAGCTCCGGCAGCTGGATTCGCGCGAGATCATCACGTGAAACGGGAAATCAAACCATCTCAACACAACAGTCAACAGCAGCTGCAGGATGGCTAACAACCAAAACATTGACGGTGAGGATATTATCTCCCCTAAAGGAAATAAATCAGCAGTCTGGACATACTTTGGATTTCGGATGAAAGACGGGACAACAGACAAATCGCATGCCGTCTGCAAACAATGTAAATTAGAGATTCGTTACTCGGGAAACACGACAAACCTTGCTGTGCATCTAAAGAAAAAGCATGGCATTGATCCCCATGCCACTAGTGCGTCAGAGGCTGCGAAGTCAACAACAACACCAGTCTTGACAAGTTTCTTTCCGCAGAAACTAAATCACAACTCCAAAAGAGCGATGAGTATCACGGCTGCAATTACCAATTTAATTTGCAAAGACATGAGGCCTTACAGCGTTGTTGAAAACGACGGCTTTCGTGATCTACTCCATACTCTGGAGCCGCGATATACCATTCCATCGAGAAAGCACTTCAGTGAAACGTGTATACCGAGTCTCTATAATACTATTAGAAATGAAATAAAAGGTGAGCTAATGAACGCAGAACGAGTCGCTCTCACTACAGATGGTTGGACGTCATGTACCACAGAATCCTATGTAGCTGTGACCTGTCATCCGGATAATAGCTAGCTATGCTGTACTGCATTTGCACTGAAACATGTGGAATTGTTTACATTTGATTTTTTTCCAACAACATTTATATTTTTTATTTGGTTCAGAATAATTCATATCCCAGTATAGTGGATAATAGCTAGCTATGCTGTACTGCATTTGCACTGCATTTGCACTGAAACATGTGGAATTGTTTACATTTGCTTTGTTCCAACATTTATATTTTTTATTTGGTTCAGAATCATTCATATCCCAGTATAGTGGATAATAGCTAGCTATGCTGTACTGCATTTGCTTTGCACTGAAACATGTGGAATTGTTTACATTTGCTTTTTTTCCAACAACATTTATATTTTTTATTTGGTTCAGAATAATTCATATCCCAGTATAGTGGATAATAGCTAGCTATGCTGTACTGCATTTGCACTGCATTTGCACTTACAAGTGCCTTTGGTTATTGTTACTTACTACCGTAAGTACGTTTTATATTGTTTGTTTATGAGACACAAGGGATTGTTTACATAATGCTACAAAAAATATATATCCAAGGGTGACTCTCAGGAAATCGACAGTGGAGATGACCTTGGTTATTATTATGTTCTAATTAATATATTGTTTATATTGTTGTAATGTTGTTGTTTAAGTTGGTTATTAAAGTTATTACCTTATTTAAGTTAGTTATTAAAGTTGGTTATTTAAGTTAGTTATTAAAGTTAGTTGGCACTATTGAGCACTCTACAGTGAACAGGAGATTGTTTTTCATTTAAATGTCTGAAAGAGCTCAAAAATAAAAATGTCAAATGATATTTCTGTTGCCTTTTTTTGGGTTGATCTAAATGTTACTGATTGTGTTAAATGGGCATATAATATCGTCTCATATCGATCGCAGGCACCTGAATCGAATCGAATCGTATCGTATCGTGGGAGACTTTTTGATATCGGCAAATATCGTATCGTTGTCCAAAGAATCGATATCGTATCGTATCGTGATGAAACTGGTGATTCCCACCCCTACACGTCACCCCTGCCCACTTTGACAACCTAGGATGGATTAGAGTAGACGACAGAGTACAGCAACTTGCAATGGGCCTGGTCTACAAGATACACTACACCACTAAGGTACCCATGTCAGTGTTTCCCCTACCATTGCCTTGCTAACGGTAACCCCCACCCCCCCCCCCCCCTGAACAAATAATAATACATTTTTTAAAATTTATTTATATATATATTTTTTTATTTTAAAAATTAAAGTTTGCTTTAATCACAGTAACGTTGGCGAGCTAGCTAAATTATACATAAATCGGTTTTCATATAAATCAATCTTCACTAAGACATGGTGGTGTGGCACGGTCTACGGAGACGCAGAAAAAAACGACCAAATCCATTCCGAGACAACTCCGAGACAATTCCGAGACCGACTAACGTTGCGCGTAACAAGTCTCAGTCTCTCTCTCTCCTCTCTCTCCTTCAAGTAACGTTACACTAAAAACGAACTGGATAGTTGATATAAGTTGATATATGAACTGAATAGCTCATATAAGCCATTCTCCCTTTCTGTGTGTGTGCGTGTGCGTGTGTGTGTGTGTGTGTGCGTGCCCGTCCCAACTCTGGTCTTTGGAAAGTTTGATAGTATTTACTGAGGATGGCCAGATAATGTTGATATTTAAACTTAAAAAATAATTATGCAGAGAGAAGCTTCAGCAAGTACAAAACTGCTGACCGACTAAAGAGAATCCCTCACTGAGGAAAACACAAAGGCCTATCAATCATGTATCACAATGGTGATGTCAGCCAGAGATGGGGAGAAGCATGAACCTTTAAAGGACATCTCTTTGAAATTAATTACATTTTACAGTTTTTTTTCTTGATTTCTTTTAAACAAATGATTATTTTGTATTATTTAACTATTTAATTATTATTTAGTTATTGCACTGCACTGGCAGTTGAACTGCATTGAACTGAACTTAATTGAAAAAAGAAACCTCATAACCTAACTGGCACTGAACATTCAACTACACAGGCACTGTTTGCAGATGTACTGTTATTAAAGTTAGTTAAAAACATAATTTTGTAGGCGGTCGGGTGGCGTAGCGGAGATTGCGCTCGTCACCAATGCAAGATTCAGATTCAGATTCAGATTCCTTTATTGAGCCATTTGTGTAAAACACATTGGTAATTGTTGCAGCAATACAGTGTATGCATTTTTTCTTTTTTCACAGTAAACAAACACCAACACAGACAAGAAACGAAAACAGTGCAGTGGGGGATTAATCAATAAATAAAATACATATATATATATAAAGTGAAGTGTGCAGAGATCCAGTACGGACTAGTGCAGTGCAGTCAATGTCATTTAGCCAGTGTCACTTGGGGGCAGAGGGGGGGGGGGGGGTACCGAGGGGGGGGGGGGGGGGGGGGGGGGGGCCTGAGGCATTGATCAGCCTGGCGGCTGAGGGGAAGAAGCTCAGTCTGTGTCGAGCTTTCACAGCCTTTGGGATCCTCAGCCTTCTCCCAGAGGGGAGCAGGGTGAAGAGGCTGTGACCGGGGTGGGATGGGTCGGCCATGATCTTTCTCGCCCTCTTCAGCGCCCTGGAGTCGTGCAGGGACCTGAGGGAGGGCAGGGGACAGCCGATCACCCTCTCCGCGGAGCGAATCACCCGCTGCAGCTTGGCTGCGGTCTCGACTCCCGGAGTCAGCATTGCCTGCGGCTTGGGCCGATCATCATCATACTAACTCATTTGGCTGAGTTAGCGGGAGGGAAGTCGTGGGTGGTGGTCTGGCGTTGTGGACAGAGACGCCTACAGGTCAGGTCTGGGCGCCTGCTCAGCGAAAGGCAGGAAGTGGTGAAGGCAGCGTGACCTCTCACGCGTTACATTTCACCAATGAGAGTCCTCGCTGCCAGGTGAAAAGATAGCCACTGGCTGTCTCCGCATGTGTCGGAGGAAGCATGCGGTAGACTTCAGGGTTCCCTTGTACCGACCAGTAGGAGAACATGCGTACAACGACCAGGTAGGGGAGGGGGGAATTGGCATAACGACTAAATTGGGATGGGGAGAAAAAGAGAAAAATCTGAGGAAAAAGAGGATAAAAAACATAATTTTGTAGTTTTTTTTTGTTAAATCCAAAAGGAAAAATATTAAAATCAGAGAAATCCGAAAACGGGAAAATTAAAAACAGAGAAATCCGAAAACAGGAAAATTCATATCCGAAAACAGGAAAAGATAAAAACGGATTTCATAGGGCCCTAGTTAAGGTGGGTTAATAAATTCACTCTGAAAATCTGCTCCGCTCTGATAAACTGACTCTTTGGTCAGAGCGTCCAGTGTGCACTCAGAATTTCCGAACAACTTGAGTGCGCTCGCTCTGACACTGGTTGTAAATAGTTATGAGTGTTGTATGTGCCTCCCTGAGTGTTTCCCATTAATTACCTAGACTGATACATTGCCAATAGGGATGTATCAGTAGTATTGGCAGTGGTAGTAGTCGTAATAGTAATCCAGTATATTTTAATATTTTCTAAAAAATAAACCAGTTCACCACAGGTAACCACTTTTGCTTCATTTCTTTGATGGCTCAAATGCATGCTCTCTAGTCGATTTTGTGTGTTGAGCACAAAGTTCATCATAGATCTGGCCTCTTTATTTTGCTCTCAAAGTGCACCAGATTGATGCATTTAACTTTAAAATGTAAAAGAAAATAATAATAATAATAATTCCGGGGGAGACCCCCCTAGAGAGGCCAAGGTTCACCCACCACAGTCTCACAAAACCCTGTGGGAAACACTATCCCTGTATTGTAAATTGTTCATATGTGTGTTGTCTAGGGCTGTACCGAATGCTTCGAAGCTTCGATCATAATGTTGACATTCAAATTCTAAATCAACATTGAATTTTTTTTAATTTTTAACACTTTCACTGCCACACACAAGATATCTCAGGTTTCCAATAGTTATGTTGAAAGCCACTCACGAGATTTCTCGGATTTTTTTTTTTTAGCGATCTGAAATCATATTGCATCACGCGAGCCTACCCGAGTATACCCGAGCGCCGCCGGCGATCATATGTGGAAAAAAGCGCCCCCTATCGTCTCCCAGATGACATAAGGGATTTTGGAATGGACTCAATGAAAATGGATGGGGAAAAAAATCCGGTACTCCACATTTTCCAGTCCACTGATCCAGCCGGGGTTACCACAGTTCATTCTGGAGCCTCTCAGCCCCGCGGAATCATGTGTACTACTGTATCACGTTGGATCCATACACTTATCGATTTTTTCGAATGGTGATCAGGAATTGGAATATACCAGTTGGATAACATCTGATGTCAGGTAAGGAATCTATGTTATCAGTGTTAGGATAATCAGACTAATTTTGATGAAGGCTGTTTTGTGAAATGGGCTCTTTCGGTTTCACTGTAAAAGTCCAAGAGGAAATGAACACGGCGATTATCCGTGCGCGGCTCGAATGTGCTTGCGTGCACGTATAATATTGATCATCTAGCGTTTATTTGAAAACGATTCATAAATAGGCAGACGAATATCAACGTTCTGGAATATTCCAGTAAAAGACGATTATCATAGAATGGCCCAGAATGAACTGTTTTTTACCTCGAAACGGGTGCTTTGCAAAATGCTCTCAAATGGAAATGAAGCGATAAAAAACCAATCTGCCTTGACAGCACTGACTGGAAAAGTATTCTTTGATAAGCGACGGGCAGATTAGACACATAGCCATAATTAAAAACATAGATTAGGCGATATTAAGCGTAACATTGGCGCCGATGGTGGCATTGAAGCGATACCTCTGGCGCCACCTCGTGGCATTCAAAGTGTAAAAAAAAAATGTAATCTTTTTGAAATTTTAAATGTTTAAACCAATGGGGGTTTTCTTCACAGTTGCAGTTAAAGATTAGGCTACACTAATATTATAATATTATACTATAAGACGTCACCATCACTTTCATACCAACCGTGCCCTTATTGGATTATTTATGTTGACGAAACTGATGAGTTATATTCATTAAAGAAAGTTGATTTAATAAAAGAAAATACTAATTTAATCAGATGAATCACTTTATTCAAATTGAGGATTTAGTTTAAATTGTTTATATATTTTTTATAGACATTCGAAGCTTTGTTCGAATACTTCGATCGAAGCTTCGAATGTTAAAAAATGACATTCGGTACAGCCCTAGTGTTGTCACTACTGTATGTATAATTGTAAATAAGTTAATTTATGTGTTGTAAATAAATATTGTTAATATTTATTTACCTAATTTATGTGCAATTGTTTCATTTCAGCTCAGTGTAGAAAAATGCACCAATACTAACAACCGCCTTACTACACCACGACAACACTAGTAGTTTTGGGGGGCCTACCACCCCCCTGAAAAAAAAAACCAACGGATAGACAAGGAAACAAAACAACACGTGAACAAGCAAGGCAAGAGTCAAAGTGAGTCAGGGAAGGCCAGGCGGTATAGGTGGGTTTTGAGTTTTGATTTAAAAGACTCGATGGAGGGGGCAGATTTAATGGACATGGGGATGCTGTTCCAGAGGTCAGGGGCACGCCCCCCCCCCACCCCCCTAGACTTGAAATTAGACCTAGAGGTGGATAAGAGACCCTTGTCAGCCAATCTGAGGGCCCTGACACTGGTATAGGGGGTGAGGAGGTCTGCTAGGTAAGCAGTGGCCTTACCATTAAGGGCTTTGTAGACCAATAGGAGAACCTTGAATTCTATTCTGTAGCGCACCGGGAGCCAGTGAAGGGAGGCAAGAACAGGGGTGATGTGAGCTCTCTTCTGGGTACCTGTGAGCAGTCTAGCAGCAGCATTTTGGGGTAGTTGTAGGCGGGCTATGGTTGATTTATTAAGCCCCAGGTACAGAGAGTTACAACAAGGGAGGCCGAAAAGGAGGATTTCACATTTTGACTGGTTAAGCTGTAGGAAATTGTGTGCCATCCAGCATTTGATGTCGTCTTGGCAGGAACGAAGACTGTTGAGATTGTTTAAATTGTTGGGTTTCATGGGGAGATAGACCTGAGTGTCATCGGCATAAAAATGGAAAGAGATGTTGTGTTTTTTAATGATCAGACCAAGGGGCAGCATATATAGGGAGAATCGGATAGGGCCAAGGATGGAGCCTTGTGGAACCCCGCAAGAGAGGGAGGCGGAGGGGGAGGAGCAGTTTCCGATATTAACGGAAAAGCTTCTATCACTGAGGTAGGAGGTGAACCATGATAGGGCTGTGCCACTGACACCCACTGCCTGGTGGAGACGGTCAATGAGGATAACATGGTCTATAGTGTCGAAAGCTGCACTGAGGTCTAAAAGCATAAGGACAGCACAGTCGCGGTTGTCGGTAGTGAGGAGCAGGTCATTGGTGACCTTAACACTTTTAGTGCCAGCAGGGGCGCACGATTTATCGCTTGAGTGCCACCACACTAATCAATGAGAGGACGAGCACATTTGCGAACACATAAACTATATCTTAAATTATGGCTATGTCTCTAATACGCCTGTCGCTTATCAATGACTTGCTTTCAGTCAACATGTACAAAACGTATTGTTTTTTCATCTGTACATTTCCGTTTTATACCATTTTGAAAAATGTTCGTTTTTGGAAATTTCCAGAAAAAAAGAGATTCTGCAGGAATCGCCCTTTAGTGGAATACACAAAAAAACATTGTAATTTTTCTGCCTATTTATGAATAGTTTTCAAATAAACACTAGATTATCGATAGTATATGTGACTAGCCGTAGATAGTAGGGACTTGTTGAGGCAACTTCAAATTATTATTATTATTATTATTATTATTTTTACATATTATGAAAGTACAGATTCATACCTTCAAAATAAGCCATCACTTGAACATTTTGGTGGGATACTTTTCAAGCTACTTCCTATGAATCATGGTGATATCACAAAACGTATTCGGAGAAAATGGCCTTGAAAGTTTTACACTTACAGTGTTAAACAACTACAACCCTACCCAGAATGCATTGTAATCCTGCATGGCCCCTCTATCTCTCTCTGGGGGCAATTAACACCTGGCCACGTTCTAGTGCAGACTCTTTTGTTATGACAACGACTCTGTCTTGTGACACTGATGGTGAGGAAGGAGGAGGAGGGGTGAAGAAGGCTCTCGCCGTGATTATGACAAGTATTTATATAATGTATGTATTATACTTGTCCTAATACTAACCTACACTGTAGCACTCAACACTTTGATGAACATTGTTACTCAGCTGATAGAGTTGTTGTGCCCTATACCTATATAAAAGAGTGCTGTGATAAGTGTGCTAATTTACCTAAAGGACGTCTTACTGTACCCGCTGTTATTCTCTGGTTCTGCTAACCCCGTCATATTCTGGGGAGGATATTAGTATCGGCCTCATGGCTCATGTGTTTTAACTAGGGATGCTCGATATTGGCTTTTTTACCGATACCGATATACCGATATTGTCCAACTCTTAATTTCCGATACCGATATCAACCAATACCGATATATGCAGGGTTTCCCCTCCCAAAAAATGGAATAATTTCAGGTAATTAACATTACATATATCTTGTTGTGGAATTAACACAACATTATGCATACTTTTGACAATAAATAAAATCAGAATTTGTTCTTACTTGCTTGCCTGGGTAAATAAAGGTTATAGAAATGTAAAAAAATATATATATATTATTTTTTTGAAAACCAATACCGATATTTTCCGATATCACATTTTAATGCCGATATCGGCCGATAATATCGGTAGGCCGATAATATCGGACATCCCTAGTTTTAACCAATAAACCTTGTATATTTTGTAACCTGGTTGTGCTGTTGAATCATTGACAGGCTTTGGCAAAAAGAGCAGCTTCCCCTGCTAATGAGCAGTTTCTCCTGCTCATAGTATAACTCACGTTTTTATTACAATACTTTGGCTGGTGCTGGTAATGTGATGTCTTGGGCTTCATAAATAATAATAATAATAATCATCATCACAGAATGTCGCCAGCGCGTTATTGTCCTCTGCGCAGTGTCCACCGAATTCACCAAACCGGTTTAACGCATCAGCCACATCCCACGCTGTAGTATGCATGGTGAATTATCAGCAGAGCACTGTCAAAACGCTGTTTATATCCATCAATAGCCATCAACTTAATGACGTCACCGCCGTGGCGTCCTGACCAATAGCGCATCTTGAAAGGCGCGTTAATAAATTTGTTTATCTGGCTTAATGCCGCGGATTCAAGCCACGCAATAACAAAGCGCAACATTAAAATAAGGACAGCTGTTTACAAGTGGATGTTTAATGACAATAAAGCATAACAATGGCTGAAATGAAACCTAACGTTAAACGTTAAATGCCTGTATATAAAATGCTGACGAAATATAATACCTAAGTTGTTTGTTATTTTCTTTGAGTTTCCCTATTGAATGAATTTACTTTGTTATGGCATTAGGTTGCAATAAATCCACTCGAACGAAATTCGTTCGCTCATAAAATTTGTGACATTCTAAAAGTGTTTTAATGTTGTTTAATGACAATACATCCGAGTCCCGACTCGCGTTTTATGATTAAGGTATTTTTAATATAGACACTGCGTTTGTCACAAGTTAAGTTGCTATAACTTATAATGTTAAGATAAGTGTATTAACATTTTCGTTCTCTCTGCTAAGTGTGGCAATTCCAGGTGTAGGGGTGGCAGAATAAACAACACACAGACAGGTTGCAGTTCCCAAAATCATACTCTTTATTTTCTTAGTCAAATAATAACGGTTTGCTGTCGGCCGGGCGGCGTCTCCGCTCTGTGGCCTTTTGCCTTGCGCTGCTACGGGGGACTGAGAGGAGGCTCCTCGGCTCCATTAAGTCCCCCCTCTCCAACAGGCGCACCGCGCCGTGATTCGCTAATCAGGTAATCACTCTGATGGGTATTTAGTGACAGGTGCGTCCGGAAGCGGACGCCCAAACATGGGCAGCGCCCAGCCATTGGGTCGCCACATAGCGCCCATCAATCACCAAGCCCAGGGGTGGCTTGGGGTTGCCACAGTACCCCCCCCTCCAGCTCCGACCGTCGGGGAAGAGCGTCCGACGCCCAACAGGCATCCTTCCTGGAGAGGGCGTCTGCGTTGCCATGCGCCACCCCTGACCTGTGAATGACAGAAAAGTTAAATGACTGTAACTCCAGAAACCATCGAGTCACCCTGGCATTGGTCCCCTTTGTCTTGGCCATCCAGACTAGGGGGGCGTGATCCGTCACCAGCGTGAAACGCCTCCCCAGCAGATAATAGCGGAGCGTCTCCAGTGCCCACTTAATTGCCAGACCTTCGCGCTCCACCGCAGAATAGTTGCGCTCGTGTGGCAGCAGCTTCCTGCTCACATATAAAATCGGATGTTCCTCACCCTCCAGTTGCTGGGAGAGGACCGCTCCCAGTCCCACCTCTGATGCGTCTGTTTGTACCGTCATCTCCTTGTCGAAGTTCGGGGAGATCAGCACCGGTCCCGAACAGAGGGCAGTCTTGAGGTCCTCGAACGCCGCCTCCGCCTCCGGTGTCCACTTCACCGTGAACGGCCGCCGCGCCTGGGTCAGATCTGTGAGGGGAGCAGCGCGAGCAGCAAAGTTAGGGATAAACCTCCTATAATAGCTCGCTAGCCCATTAAATGTCCTGACCTGCTTCTTGGTTAAAGGGCGAGGCCACTCCCTTATTGCATCAATCTTCCTCTTCTGCGGTTTCACATTGCCCCGGCCTATTGTGAACCCCAGGTACTCTGCCTCTTCTAATCCCAGCCTGCATTTCTTTGGGTTGGCGGTGAGACCCGCCTCCCGGAGGGCCCCCAACACCGCTCTCACCTTTTGGAGGTGGGTGTCCCAATCTGACGAGTGGATGATAATGTCATCGAGATATGCGGCTGCATACTCCCGATGGGGCCGTAGTACTCTGTCCATCAGCCTCTGAAAGGTAGATGGCGCCCCATGCAGGCCAAACGGGAGAACTTTATAATGGAACAGCCCATCTGGGGTGGAGAAAGCCGTCTTCTCCCTTGAGGCGGGGGCCAGAGGGACTTGCCAATAACCCTTCGTTAGGTCTAGTGTCGTGATAAATCTGGCCAGGCCCAGTCTGTCAATGAGCTCATCCACTCTAGGCATGGGATAGGCGTCAAACTTTGAAATTTCATTAAGCTTCCTGAAATCATTACAGAACCTGGTTGTTGAGTCGGGTTTTGGCACTAAAACAATAGGACTGGACCACCCGCTATGAGACTCCTCAATTACTCCCATCTCCAGCATGACCCGCACTTCTCTTCTGACTGCCTCTCTTTTTGCCTCTGGGATACGATAGGGCTTCAGCTTTACCTTGTCTCCCGGGCTGGTAATGATGTGGTGCTGGGCCAATGTGGTGCGGCCCGGCGTAGCCGAGAACACGTCCCGGTTCTGTTGGACCAGCTCCCGAAGCTCCTGCCGTTGGGTCGGGGACAACTGTTCCCCGATGGGAACATCGGCCGCCTCTGCCACCTGCTGCGCAAAAGGGGGAAGGGGGGGGGGCGAGAGCAACACATCCCGGGCATGCCATTTCTTCAACAGGTTAACATGGTATAACTGTCGATGCTTCCTACGGTCGGGCTGGTGGACCTTGTAGTTGACGGGACCCACTTTCTCGATTATGTCGTAGGGTCCCTGCCATTTGGCTAGGAATTTGCACTCTGCTGTCGGTACCAGTACTAGGACTCGGTCCCCCACATTAAACTCCCGTGGCTGTGCGCCCCGGTCATAAATGCGCTTCTGTGCGTCTTGGGCCTGTTGCATGTGTTCTCTCACCACTGGCCAGAGCGCCTTCATCCTGTCTCTCATTACCTGCACATGCTCTATGAGAGACCGGTGGGGCGACGGCTGTTCCTCCCAAATCTCCTTTGCGATGTCCAGGAGACCCCGCGGCTTGCGGGCGTAGAGCAGCTCAAATGGCGAGAAGCCAGTGGAGGCCTGTGGGACCTCACGCACAGAGAACATCAGAAAGGGCAACAACTGATCCCAATTCTTCCCATCCTTCTCCATCACCTTCCTTAGCATGCTTTTCAGGGTCTTGTTAAAGCGCTCGCACAGTCCATCCGTCTGTGGATGGTATATGGAGGTTCGTAGCTGTTCCACTTTCATTAGTTTGCACATTTCTTTCATGACCCGCGACATAAAGCACGAGCCCTGATCCGTGAGAATAGAGTCGGCAATTCCCACCCGACTAAACAAATGAAAGAGCTCGCGTGCCACAATTTTGGCCGTCACCGTGCGTAACGGGATGGCTTCGGGGTAACGGGTAGCATAATCTATGATTACCAGTATATACTGGTGGCCTCGGGACGATTTAACTAGAGGGCCCACTACGTCGAGGGCAATTCTTGAGAATGGGGTCTCAATGATGGGCAGCGGGATCAGAGGACTTTTATATTGTACCTTTGGTGCTGCGCGTTGACACTCTGGGCAGCTCCGGCAATAGTCCTCTACCGCTCTCTTCATGCCCGGCCAATGGAAACGCGCCCTTATGCGCTCCACGGTTTTGTCCACGCCCAGGTGCGCTCCGAGGATATGTGAATGCGCCAGCTGGAGTACAGTGGGAATAAAGAACTTCGGTACCAGCAATAGATCCCTAACCTCATCATTTTTTTTTACAACTTGGTACAGCAATTGTCTTTTTATTGCAAAGTGAGGATATGGCAGGTTACTCACCCCCTCCACGGGATTTCCATCTATGGTCTTGATATTCGCCCGGGCCTGCGTTAGGTTTGGGTCTTCCAGCTGGGCCGTTCCGAACTGACCCGCCAGGTCCCTCCCCACCTCGTCCGCCTGGGGGAACTCCGCAAAGGGGTCCTCGTCACTGTTATCCGTCTCGGGGCCCGCTTGGGGCGCTGGCGCGTCGTCACCCACACCTGATGCCGTCTCTGTCTCACTCCCCGGTATATCCAGGGGTTCCGGCGCGTCGTCACCTACATCTGAGGCCGTCTCAGTCTCACTCCCCGTTACGTTCAGAGCACACACCTTCGGCTGACGTAACCCTTTCATCTTCCTCGGTTTACCCGTAGAGGGTGGGGTGCGCGGGGAGATGACGGCTGAGCACAGCTGGCGATACAGGGGGCAGTCTCGACCAATCAGCAGCGCTACCGGCAGGTTAGGTATGACGCCGGCTGTCATCGAGCAGACCCCCTTGGTGGTTGTCAGGGTGATCGGCGCTGTAGGATACAACTTTGTGTCCCCGTGCACACAGGACACTGACATTGGCGGAGCCTCTGCGTCGCAGTGTGCCAAATGGGGCTGAACCAGCGTTATGGCACTACCCGAGTCCAGGAGCGCTACGGCATCTTTGTCGTTGACGCGCACGGGTAAAAGTGTCGCCGATGTTTCCTTATGGGCCCAACAGGCTGCGCCATAGTTGCACGTCTTTCCGCGGGGGTCTGAAGCTGCCGCCGATGGCATGGACACATCCCGGCCTGGGCAGTTCCACGAGAGATGCCCGGGCTCGCCGCAGTCGTAGCAGCGTCTTTGGTCCTGGTCGAACAGCGGTCTTCTTCGGGGTAGTTCGGGCTCACCTGCGTTCCCTACCCGGCCCCTTGGGCTGGGCTCGTCGGGACCCCTCCTTGTTCTCGGCCGCTCTGGCTTTTCCCCTCGCCCCCCTTTGAGTAACTCCCGCGTTACCTGGTGGGCCTCCACAATATTCACCAGCTGCTCCACGGAGCGGGGGTCCGCTTGACTCGCCTGCTTCTTCGAGTCATAGGGGAGGGCTCTGACAAAGCGGTCCATAACAATCCGTTCCAAAACCGTGGGCCCTCCGGGGTCAGTCATTAGCCAGGCTCGGCTTGTGCGGACCAGGTCGTGCATCTGGGAGCGCGGGGAGGCCTGTGCGTCATACACCCAGTCATGGAACCGCTGCGCGCGGGACTGCAGACTATGGCCGTACCGGGACAGAATTTCCTGCTTTAGCCGAGTGTAGTTTTCGGCTTGCTCCGGTGGCAGGTCCTGGTAGGCCTTTTGTGCATTACCCGACAGGAAGGGGGCCAGCAGTCCCCCCCAGTCGTCTTCGGGCCAGCCCTCCCGGCCGGCGGTGCGCTCAAACGCCAGGAGATAGGCTTCTATATCCTCCTGCTCCGTCAGCTTGGGGATGAAGCGCCCGGGGTTAGGCCGCGTCCCGGCGGCCCCTTCCTCCTGCCGGTGAGCGGCCATCCGCTGGAGCTCCGCGTGGATCATCCCCGTCTGTTTCCTCTGTTCGTGCAGGGCCTCTTCGTGCCGGGTCTGTTGTTCCATGCTCGCCTGTACAAGCTGCTGCACCAGCGCGTCCATGCTTTTTCCGTTATTAAATTTATATATATATTTTTTTTTTTATTTCTTTTATTCTATTCTGATAAAGTCTATTGTTGTTTATTCTGCACCCCTGATTGCCAGTAGACTATGCCCGCATTCTCCACCACTGTGGCAATTCCAGGTGTAGGGGTGGCAGAATAAACAACACACAGACAGGTTGCAGTTCCCAAAATCATACTCTTTATTTTCTTAGTCAAATAATAACGGTTTGCTGTCGGCCGGGCGGCGTCTCCGCTCTGTGGCCTTTTGCCTTGCGCTGCTACGGGGGACTGAGAGGAGGCTCCTCGGCTCCATTAAGTCCCCCCTCTCCAACAGGCGCACCGCGCCGTGATTCGCTAATCAGGTAATCACTCTGATGGGTATTTAGTGACAGGTGCGTCCGGAAGCGGACGCCCAAACATGGGCAGCGCCCAGCCATTGGGTCGCCACATAGCGCCCATCAATCACCAAGCCCAGGGGTGGCTTGGGGTTGCCACATAAGAAAGGAGAGCTTGTGTCCTTGTGTGTGTTTTTAACACCTCGTTATGTACCTGTGATTAATGCATGAAGCACGCGCAGACAGACCACGCAGCGTAAGCCCTCGCCTGTAGTCTTTCCACAGTATTGAGACACAATACTGTCGGACAATCTAACAATAATTAACTCATTTACAAGTTGTATTAAAGTTTGCAAATAAGGGAACAGAGCAATGCCATTTCAAAGCAGTGAAAAAAGCAAGATTTTGATTTTAAGTGCAAGACATTTTCGCATTTTCTGATGCTTGTATATCGCCGCACTAAGTCGGGTTTGTTGATGCCGAGTCACATATGTGTACTTATGCACGCTAGAGAAGCGGGCCGAAAAATCGATTATCTATTTCCTTTTACCCCAAGACTGGTAAAATTGATTCCTTACCTCACATCAAATGTTCTCCAAAAAGATTATTCCAATTCCTGATCGCCATTCCAAATATCGATCGCGTTTATTGATCCAACACTGGGTACGCAAAACACATATTCCACGCTGCTCTGAGGGTCGGCGATGACTGCAATCGGCTCGGGTTACATGCCTTAGAAGTAAAATGTGGATTCCGGATTTTTCTTTTCTCATCCATTTTTCATCTAGTCCAATCCAATGCATGCATTACCATCCGGGATACGATAGGGGGCGGTATTTTCCCTGTTCGAGCTCAGATACAGTCCCAATGGTAACGTGAGGCTAGATTGATGAAAAATTAATGGAAATCGCTAATAAAAGAAATAACGATTAAATAACGAGATTTCTCGTCCTTGGCACTCAACACATGGCATGAACTAACGAGGTTTCGGCACTCAAAGTGTTAAGCAGGGCAGATTCTGTGCTGTGGTTGGCTCTGAAACCTGACAGAAATGTGTCCAGGATGTTGTTCAAGTGCAGGTAGGGAGACAGCTGGGAGAGAATAGCCTTTTCAAGAACCTTTGATTGGAATGGGAGCTTGGAGATTGGCCTGTAATTATTGAGCTGGGTGGAGTCTAGGTTGGGTTTTTTCAGAAGGGGCTGGACTACTGCATGTTTGAAGCAGGTTGGAACGGTACCAGTGACTAGGGAGGTGTTAATGATAGAGGATGCTGGGGCCAGTTGTGTGAAATACTTCTTTGAGAAGAACAGAGGGAACTATGTCAAGGGGGGAGGCGGTCGGTTTCATGGCTGAGACTATATCTGTGAGAGTAGAGAGGGTGATGGGTTGAAAACAGGCCAGGGTGGATGAACAGGGCGGTGAAACATCTAAGCTACGTGTAGGTGGTGTGATGTTATTTCTGATTGCCTCAATGTATGTCATATATGTTATGATGAATTGAAAATGGGGGACCCTGATGTAAACAAGACGAAAGTCTTTCTCTGGTCTGCATCCCCTTAACAATTGTGTCTATTGTTAACTTCACTGTTCCTTGGTAAGCTGTGTTATGCCAATTCCCAACCCCCTTCCTGGTTGTTGCGCGCCCCCCCCCAACTGTTGGTCCGAGAGGCCGGAGACTGTCACATGCTTTCCTCCGACGCATGTGCAGCCAGCCAGCTGGCAGCCAGCCTGGCAGCGCAGATTCTCACTGGGAGAGTGTAACGTGTGGAAGGTCGCACTACCTCTCTCATTGTACTGTACTTGTCTAATAGATGAACCCTTCAAGAGGGTACAGGGTTTTAAGACTGCGATTGTGACATGAGTACATGACACAAAATGATTGGTCATATTGTTGTGACATGTAGCCAGCAAACAATGTATGGACATACATTCCCAACCAACTGTTTAAGTTTGTCATGACTATAGCCAGGTTTACTTCAAATACTAAGTAAGTCAGCATCATGATCGCCCAATTTATGGATGGAGGAGGGCAGGATAATTAATTGCTTTCTCTGCATTGCTCAGCGGCGGTGATTATGGCCTATTTAAAGCAGCTACAACTAGGCAAAAGTTCCTCAAACACCCATCGATCATTCTGTCAAGCGCCACGCCCCTTCTCTTCTCTGTATCGGTACTAAATACCTGTATGTCCCTATGTCGATATGACCCTGATGTAAACAAGACAAACGTCTTTCTCTGGTCTGCATCCCCTTAACAATTGTGTGTATTGAGCCGTACTGTATTGTACCCATTCTGCAATCTTGTCAGCGTCAGCTAAATGACTAAATGTAAATGTATTCCCCCTCAAATGTATATACTCTATTATTACTAGATCTGTTATGTCATAAATGTCTAGATGTAACATTACTGTCTATGTACCTATAAGTCGCTTTGGATAAAAGCGTCAGCTAAATGACTAAATGTAAATGTAAAACCCTCAGCTCGGAACTAGGCAAAATCTGCATATGGCTCGCTGATAACAAACTATCATTACACATGGGCAAAACAGAGTCCATTCTCTTCGGATCAAATAACAAACTCAGCAAGACCGACGGCTTCTCAGTTGCAGTGGGTGACAATATTGTCACAAGGAAAGACGAAATTACCTACCTGGGTTCCATCCTAGAGGCAAATCTTTCCTGTGACAAAATGGCATCCAATGTAATAAAAAAAGTCAACCAACAAACTAGATTCTTGTACCGGATCTCCTCTTTGGTAAACAAGAATACCCTGAAGACTCTGGCAGGAGCACTCATTCAAGGGTACTACGACTATGCGTGCACCACATGGTACCAAAGCACCTCAAAGGCGCTTAAAACAAAATTACAAACATCACAAAACAAACTGGTCAGACTACTACTTGACCTTACCCCCAGAACCCACCTCACCCCTGCCCACTTTGACAACCTAGGATGGCTTAGAGTAGACGACAGAGTACAGCAACTTGCAATGGGCCTGGTCTACAAGATACACTATACGACTAAGGTACCCATGTACATGTCAAAATACTTCCCAAAGGTCAGTGAATACCACGATCACAACACCAGAGGAAGCTCAACAAATCATGTTAAACCCAGATTCGGCTCAAACAAGGGACTAAACACGTTTCGCAATTATGCCACATCAATGTGGAACGCCCTACCCAAAGCTGTAAAGGAATGTGAATCACTACCCACTTTCAAAAACACTCAAAAAACACCTACGTGAGACTGCAATTCGAAACTGGCCCCTACAAATGTCCTAACCTAGTTGTACAGTAAATGACCAAGTATGGCTTTGTCAGTATTCCAATGTACAGTGTAAAATGTGTGTGTCCCCCCTACCCAACCCCCCCCCACCTCCAATGTACAGCCCCCACCCACCCACCCAACCCCACCCCACCAACCTCCTCCAATGTACAGATTCTACGTCAAATGTATATACACTCTTTTTCTGGACACTTTTGTATCACAAACAGTACTGTATTTGCAAATCTGATATGTCATAAATGTATAGATGTAGCAGTACTGTCTATCTGTATGTCATGTATGTCATATATGTTATGATGAATTGAAAATGGGGGACCCTGATGTAAACAAGACGAAAGTCTTTCTCTGGTCTGCATCCCCTTAACAATTGTGTGTATTGAGCTGTACTGTACCCATTCTGCAATCTGTTAATAAAATGTTCAATCAATCAATCAAAACAGAGCTAAGATAACTAACATTAGCTAAGCTAGTAGCAACAATTAGTTAGTAACTAATTACGACTCATGTACTTACTGATTCGATACTTTCTTTCGGATCCCGAAGACTTGGTACAGCTCCCTTCTTTAGCAACAGCCTGGAAATCACCCCAGCATTATAAAGTCCTTCAATGTCGTCTTTGCAAAAATGTGCGGTACACACCCGACTATGAGAAGTTACAGTAGTTGGGGGGTCTCCAAAAACGAACTTGGCCCATTGCTTGCGGAGCACGATATCGTTAGGAAACGAGTGCAAGGACGTATTCGCTGCTTGGCAGCCAGGAACAGCACATGTCTTGCCCGTTTTGCTCCATGTTTTTTCTTTCTTGTTTAATATTAGCATCTTTAAACCTGACTGAGGTTCCCCACTCTCCTTCCAATCATCACTGTCATCAGTCTCAGGACAGTCTGAAGAGAGAAGCTGGCCATCTCTAGTTGGTTCTAAATCACCAGCTGGATCTAAGTTACTGACTGGTTCTGATACTCCACAGTCCTCTCCATCAGGTTCTGTTTTCATCTGTCCAGTTGAGGTGCTGGGTAAAGAGTAAGCTTCTCTGTTTTTCTCCCTCTGGGTTTGAAGAGGCTGGAAGGACAGAGCGTTCTCTTGACCATCTTCACATTTCACTGGGTCTACTGTGATCTTGGAGAGATCAGCTTCTTCAAGCCCTTGATGTAGTTCCTCTTTGATCTGTAGGAGCTCTGGGTCCTGGGTTTGGCTGAGCAGTGAGGACAGAGTATTCTCTCCATCATGTTCATATTTCACAGGGTGTAAGGTCATCTTGGAGCCATCAGCCTCCTCTAGATCTTGAAATAGTTCCTCCTGTTCCTCTTTCATCTGTAGGGACTCTGGGTCCTGGGTTTGGTTAAACCATGAGGACTGAGGTTTATCATCATCATCATCATCTTCACTCTTCACGGGGACAGGATTGTATGTGAACATGATGATATCAGCCTCCTCCAGACCTTGAAGCTGCTCTCCCTCCTGACTGCTCCAGAGTTCCTCCTGTTCCTCTTTCATCTGTAGGGGCTCTGGGTCCTGGGTTTGGTTAAACCATGAGGACTGAGGTTTATCATCATCATCTTCACTCTTCACGGGGACAGGATTGTATGTGAACATGATGATATCAGACTCCTCCAGACCTTGAAGCTGCTCTCCCTCCTGACTGCTCCAGAGTTCCTCCTGTTCCTCTTTCATCTGTAGGGGCTCTGGGTCCTCCTGGCTCAGACTGGGGCTCCTCTCCTGCTGCTCAGGGGGAACCTCCTCTTCACACACAGAGAGCTGTGGGGGGTCTGCAGAGAGGAATAATAATAATAATAATATGAATAACAAACATTAAGATGCAGTAGTAGTGTTGTCAAAAAGATTGATTTTTCGATACATATCGATTCTGAATATTTAAAAGTTTCAATACTAATTTCCCGCAATATCGATACTTTCTGCACTATCGATACCAGCTGGCTTTCTCGCCGTCTTCTCTCCTACAGCAAGTTGCTGACACACAGGCACACACAGGGAACAAAATAAGTACCAGCCAACCGCCAATGGCTGGTAAAAAATCTGCCTGGCTGGTAGTTTTTAAAATCTACCAGCCAAATGGCTGGTAAGTCAAAAAGTTAAGTTTGTTCCCTGAGAGCAGAGCTACACAGCAGTGCGCCTATTTTGCGAGCCGAAATAAGTCTGTGGTTTTTTTCTTCTTCTCACAACGGGTCAAATGCATCTAACATGCATTGCATCGTCGCCATTCCTTTATGCCCACATCGCCCGAAATGAACGTTATGTTAGCGTAAGCTAACAAGCTAATCCTGATCAGCGGCAGAGCCATAGAGAACAGCAGACAGTGTGGACTGGGGAAAGGGAAATGGGGGGGGGGGGGGGCACTCTCCCTTTCTCTGTGTGTGTGCGTGCGTTTGGAAAGACGATGAAGTCACTAGTCAGGACTCAGGAGAGGAGTATATTGTAGTAAACTGAGGATTACTGAGGATGCACAGATAATGTTGATATTCAAAAATAAAAAGGTTTCGAGAGGAGTGGAAGTTTGAAGACAGACTAGACTACAATATGATGCGGGGTGGTGAGTTGAAACAGTGTGTGTGTCCCCGACCCCACTTCTATGTTTCAATAAATTATTTGCATTTAAAACTATTAACGCTGACTCATTCCTTCAGTCCACTCAAAATTATGCTAATATTCCTTGTTGTTTATGATATTAATTGAAAATAGCATATGAGAGTATTATATAGTAATAATAACACATGGCGATATACTAAAAAGCTATTTATAATTTTTGGCTGGTAAAAAATCTGCCTGGCTGGTAGTTTTTAAAATCTACCAGCCAAATGGCTGGTAAGTCAAAAAGTTAAGTTTGTTCTCTGGGCACACACGCTGCTGCAGTGCACACATTGCCCCCCCCCTCACAGCATAGCTGTCAACAGGGGAGGAAATTAGGCCACTTTACTGGCCAAATGCTAGTATTTTTTACGTTTGGCTGGTAAAAAAAATCAGATACCCGCCAGTTGGCTGGTAAGCCAAAAAGTTAGTTTCCTCCCCTGCTGGCGAGTATACAAAAAAATAAAACATTCTGCAATCACTGCACTGGCAAACGGTGCGCGTCTTCTGAGTGTTCGCTTTAGTTGACAGTGCCACGAGAGCACTGCACAAGACCACCCGCGGACATATAATGTTTAATAAACGTTTGCGCAGTAGAGTAGCGTTTTAGCTATAGCTGCTTGCTAGCTAACGTTAGCCCCGTGTGCTCAAAGCAGCCAGCTAGGTGTATCTGTTATGACTATAATGTTTCCAAAAAAGCACCGGACTACGACGTAAGGTTAGACATTTTATTTCATGCTCAAAAGCCCCTGGCTTGCACATTGCAGTCACGAAAGGGGCTAGCTCAACCAGTGCACTGTGCACAACAGCACACCAACCCAACTGACGTTACCACAACACTTGACGGTACTTCACAGCACTGTCGTAAGACCACCGTGCTGTCTTAAAGGCACAGTGTGCCTACCCAGATGCATACACAACATTGACACGGCTTGACATACAAAGAAGTAATTATCACAATTAGCGATTTTTTTTGTCTGGTAAAAAATCTGTTTTGGCTGGTAAAAAAAATCAGATACTCGCCAGTTGGCTGGTAAGCCAAAAAGTTAGTTTCCTCCCCTGGCTGTCAACATTGGCAGGAGAAAAAACGTGCACATTTTAGCCCCGCCCCCTCCCACCCGGCCCCGCCCCCTCCCAATGGAGCTGCCTCGTCGCTGCCATCTGCTGGTCAAAACCTGTATTAAGGAAATTCACTGTATTATTTTACAGATTACTTTTGTTTTCCTACTTTAAGTGTAAATGCTATAAAAATACAGTAAATTACCTTTTATCAAAATATTAACCATTAAATAAAGGTTGTAATCTGTAAATGTATTTGATTTTACTGTAATTTGACAGTATTTGGAAACCATTGATGCCAGACATTTAGTTTTCGTGCAGCTTATTTTCAGTGAATCCTAAATCTCCACTAGGCAACTACTTAGGCCTAAAAAAAATAATAGTTTGTTTCCGGTTGCCGACCGACCCTGCCGATTTAGGTGCGACCCAATATATTTTATGAGTTTTTTTTTTAATTATATAAAAAATAAAATAAAAAATAAATTCAATTATTAGTATTATTATTATTTTTTTGGAAAAAACTTGCCAATTCCGTGAACCGTGAACAGGGCGTGAAGAAGGTTGAAATACAGTACAATCCCGGGAAAAACGGGACTGTTGACAGGTATGCCTCACAGACCCGTCTCGTCAACAAATCCTCTCATTCGCTCCGAGTGCAGAGCCTCCGGCAACTTGTCGTGACAGCTCCTCTTTCAACATCACTGAAGCATTAAACAAAATGTCCCAGTAAACTATTAACTTTAGTTTATTATACAACGGCATGCAAATTTCTCTATTCTGATTGGCTGAAACAGTCAATTTACACGTATGTATCTGTCATAATTCCACGCTCTTGGTCCCAGGACCCGCCCACAACCGAATCACTATCACTCCGCATGCGAGTTTAAAAAAAAAACAAGATGGCGGACAATAATCTTTACAAATGGATATGTTGATAGCGTCATAATGACTAAATAAAAACCGATTCTGTCACGGCAAATGTCTTAGTCTCTTACACAATTGGATTAGGTAATTGATGGGTCATGAGTCATTGTGGAACAAAATAAAAATCGCGCGGATTGATTGATTGATTAATTGCAATTTTTTTTTTTTTTTTTCTTCCTTGCCCTTGACTGCAGAGCTCACTCTCTCACACTGTCGGGCACTCACTCGGTCGCGCGCACGCACACACGCGCACACACACACACACACTCCTGTCTGCAATGGCGGAGGAGAGTCAGACTGAGAGACATAGAAGCAGCTGGGTGCTGCGCTGTTTTAAGTGAGGGTGGACTGAATGGATATGTTGATAGCGTCATAACGACTAAATAAAAACCAATTCTGTCACGGCGAATGTCTTAGTTGCTTAAACAATGTTGGATTGATGGGTCATGAGTCATTGTGGAACAAAATAAAAATCACACAAATTGATTGATTGATTAATTGCATTTTTTTTTTTTACCTACTTTCTATAGAAGCATCTAAGAATGAAGTTCTATAGAAAGTAGGTTAAAAACTAAAGAAAAGTTGGATGTGTTACTGTATTTGTAAATCTGGTATGTCATAAAGTCTTTCTCTGGTCTGCATCCCCTTAACAATTGTGTGTATTGAGCCGTACTGTATTGTACCCATTCTGCATCTGGTAATAAAATGTTCAATCAATCAATCAATCATTCCAATAACACACAGTTGGATGTGTTAGTTCGTTGGATGTCTAGGTGAAAGACAGTTGGATGTGTTAGTTCGTTGGATGTCTTAGTTGAGAGACAGTTGGATGTGTTAGTTTGCTGGATGTTGCTGGATGTCTTACTGAGAACAGTTGGATGCACTTCCGAGCTGCTTCCACATGGAGTCAACTTCTCTTTTTTGTTGTTGTGGGAACTACTTTTTGTGGCGGATGGTTTTTTCAATAAATCTACGATTAATGTGTGTTTATTGTATAGCAATAAGGTTGGATGAATGTGGCAGTTGTATAAAAGCATTACACCACTTGTAGTCGTGATTTGTGAAAATCCAGTCCACACTTGTCTGCTGTTCTCTATGGCTCTGCGCCTCTGATCAGGATTAGCTTGTTAGCTTACGCTAACGTTGTAGTGATTGTAATGGTACATAAACGTTCATTTCGGGCGATGTGCGCATAAAAGGAATGGCGACGGTGCAAAGCATGTAGATGCATTTGACCCATTGTGAGAAAAAAAAACACCACAGACTTATTTCGGGTCGTGTAGGCGCACTGCTGTAGTGTGTAGCGCTGCTCTGCTTTCAGATTGGGCGGATATGACTTGTCGAGTTGTCACAGAGTTTTTTCAAAATAAGAGTATCATATGAACCTGAACGTTGCTAGCTGTCGGAGCCTAGTTATTATAGCTGGAGCTGCGCTTGGGCAGAAATGAGACGCGCTACAGGATTTTCAAAATAAGAGTATCTATATGAACCGAATGCCTATCGCACCAGTGCTACTGAAGTAAATCCATTCATCGCACAGACCGCTGTTGCTGTAGCACGTGCGATATATATGTCGCACTGTACAGCCCTGATCTAGGGACATCTATGGATCTCAGGGAATGTATTCCCAGTGTCAGAAATAGTGTGTCTGTTACTAGGCGTGAGTAATTGTAATGAACCAAAGGAGAATACCAATTATATATTAAAAAAATTAATTATCTTTGACTGTGAATAACACCATGCTAAAATTTACCAGACCTGAAAAATCTAAGCAAATGAATAAAGGGAAGATGATTAAACAGAACTGAATTCTGCCATCTTTTTTATAATGTAAATTTCTCCACCATTTCTCATCATATTGCAACACCGTTTTTTGCTAGACGTTCACAGAAGGTAGAGAAACTAACTGAGTTCTGTTTTATGGCAATAACGTTCAGGTTTGTGGGAGATAATCCCAAAAAATAAGAAAAATAAAAAAGTAAATCCAGAAGTCAGATGATTGACAGGGGCTGGTGTGAGCTGGGTAGGGTCGTTTTTCGAAATTCGAAAGCCCTGAGTCTCTTCCTTCAAAAGACTACACTCACTTTTGGCTGTGCCACTTCCTCCTGTCAATATGCGCCGGTTTCCAACTCAATGCCATGAGATTTCTATAATCTTATATTTCACTAATAACAGTTAAAATCATTGGTAAACAAACGTAATGCTGAAAATATACACTTTTACTGTATATCTCGGGCTTAAGAGGTTAACCCTGTGAGGCCCAAATAAAAAAGCCATTAGCAACTTCAGAGGCCAGAGGGTGGGACATATAAACACATTTACTATCGAATAGCATTGTGAGGCTGAACAACAGGACCAATTGACTACATGTGCTTAAGATTTTTTAAATACATTATTTTTTAAATAAACATTTACAGACTTTTTTGTTTTAAATGGCTAAAAGTGATTTTGTAATTTTGCAACCGTGGGTCTCACAGGGTACTTTTAACCCTATGAGGCCTAAATAAAAAAGACATTAGCAACTTCAGAGGCCAGAGGGTGAGACCTATAAACACATGAAGGGTGCCGTGACTGAAAAAAAAGTTGAGAAACGCTGGTATATGGTGTGGCTCTTTGTGGTACCACAGTCATTGTTGTGGCTCTTAGTCTCTGACTGGTTGGCCACCCCTGATCTAATCTAGACATTTATGACATACGTGATACTGTTACATTTGTGACATACAAGATATGCAAATATACAGTACTGTTAAACAGATCCTAACAGAAAATATATACATACAAGGGGGAGGAAAATGTACATTAGGAGGGGGTGGGTGGGGGCCGGGTTCAGACATTTACGGGGGCCAGTTTCGAATTGCAGCCTCCCGTAGGTGCTCTTTGAGAGCGGTTTTGAAGGTGGGTAGTGATTCACATTTCTTTACGGCTGTGGGTAGGGCGTTCCACATTGATGTGGCATAATTGCGGAACGTGTTTAGTTCCTTGTTTGAGCCAAATCTGGGTTGGACATGATTTGTGGAACTCCCTCGGGTGTTGTGGTCGTGGTATTCACTGACCTTTGGGAAGTATTTCGACATGTACATGGGTACCTTAGTGGTGTAGTGTATCTTGTAGACCAGGCCCATTGCAAGTTCCTGTACTCTGTAGTCTACTCTAACCCATCCTAGGTTGTCAAAATGGGCAGGGGTGAGGTGGGTTCTAGGAGTAAGGTCAAGCAGTAGTCTGACCAGTTTATTTTGTGATGTTTGTAATCTTGTTTTTAGTGATTTGGGGTGCTTTGGTAACATGATGAGGTACAGGCATAATCAATAGGGCTGACCTTTGATTTTTTTTTTGGCATTTCGCTCGTCACCAATGCAAGGGACTCCGGTCTCGAATCCCGGTGTCAGCATTGCCTCCGGCTTGAGCCAGTCGTCATACTATCTCAATTGGCAGAGGTAGCGAGTGGAAGTCGATGGGTGGGGATTGGACGTTGTGGACAGCGACTCCTATAGGTCGGTTGGGGGACGCCTGCACAGCAGAGACAGGAAGTAGCGGGGGTAGTGTGAGCCTCCCATGCGTTACACCTCGCCACTGAGTGTCCGCGCTGTCTGGTGAAAAGATGCGACAGGCTGCTTCCTCGTGTACCGGAGAGGACACGTGATGCAAGGCTTCTATCCTCCCTACGACCGACCAGTGGGAGGCATAGTCGAGCAACGTTCAAGACAGGGGAGGGGAGAATTGGAAATATGAAATTGGGATGAGAGAAAAATAGAAAAATAAGGAGAAAAAGTGGATAAAAAAGAAAATAATTTTTTTTGGCATTCGAAGTTTCAGGGCCGAGATTCGAAGCTTCGCCATAAAAAATATATATATTTCGTCCATATTTAAGCTCTACTCAGACCTGGCAGGTCGGGTACTGGAACCATGTCACTTCCTGGGTTTTTTTGGTGTTCTTTCCGACGACTTACATCTACCAAAAGCACAACTGAACTGCATCGCTTACTCCTCCCTTCTAGCAAGACGTCTCATTCTTATGAACTGGAAAGATGAACATCCTCCCTCATTTGGCAGGTGGATTTGCGATGTAATGTACCATTTAAAAGTTGAAAAGATTAAATATACTTTACGGGGATCAAGTGGGAAATTTGTTTCTCTCACCTCCTGTAGGAACGACTCTGTAACACGAAATACTCTGAGAACTTTTTAATTTTTTGATATTTTTTGATTTATATATATATATTATATACGGTATACACAAATTTTGTTTTTGTTATTATTATTTTTTTTGCATTATTATTATATATATTTCTTTCTACACATTTTTTGGTGTTGGTCTGGGTTTTTTTTTGTTTAGTTTTGTCGATAAGTGTATGTATGTCATGTTCGTATTGTCTACTGTAATGTCTAAAAAAGACGAATAAAAATATCAAATATATAAAAAAATAAAAATAAAAAAATAAAATTTATGTTGTGGGACTTGTACAGCACTTCGTTCAACTTTGTCAGTGCTGTAAAGTTTAAACGTAGACAAACGAAACACTTTGCTTTCATGAAATATTGTAAGCCGTCATTTGAGGCTTTATAAAAGCAGCACGATGAACACAAATCTGTCAGTGCCGAGTCCGACCACATCTTAAATAACAAACAGCATTGCTTGTTGTAGTTAACAAAGAGAGGCAGAGTTGATTTAGCAAAACAAAACAAAATATATATATATAGATACAAAATAAAAAATAATGTTTCATATATTCTAATTGTATTTTACCATTCGAATCCCATGCCCATCGAACGAAGCTTCGAAGTATTTAAGACAGCCCTAATAGTCGTAGTACCCTTAAATGAGTGCTCCTGTTAGTCTTCAAGGTATTTTTGTTTACCAGAGAGGAGATCCGGTACAAGAATCGAGTTTGTTGGTTGACTTTTTTGATTACATTGGATGCCATCTTGTCACAGGAAAGATTTGCCTCTAGGATGGAACCAAGGCATGTAATTTCCTCTTTCCTTGAGACAATATTGTCACCCACTGTAACTGAGAAGCCGTCGGTCTTGCTGAGTTTGTTATTTGATCCGAAGAGAATGGACTCAGTTTTACCCAGGTGTAATGATAGTTTGTTATCAGAGAGCCAGGTGCAGATTCTGCCGAGTTCCGAGCTTAGGGTTTTTTCAACCTGTAACTAGGGCTGCCGTGGTTACAGCATTATCGCGGTATCGCCATCACGTCACGCCCACCGCAGAGTCAAGCTGATTACCGCATCAACGGCTGTTTTTTTATTTATTTTTTATAATAAATAATAATAATTATAGTTGTGTATAGCCTATTTTCTTCACGCCATGTGTTCGAAAGTTTCCACTCGCAGTTGCGCAGTTAACATTCTGATCGAACCCCAGAACTCGTTTTGCTGCTACGGAAAGTTTTCGCTTTGAATCTGCTAAAAACATGGATATTGTAGCAAAACCCAATCGAAAGGCATTCGGATGCCGTAAATGCTGCCGTTTTGATCCCGAAAGACGGAGTGGTGACGGTTAGCGAGGACAGTTAAGTTCTGGTTCTGTTCTGGGGCAGTAACGTTAGATATGCCATATTGTGTGTGTGTGTATGTGTGCTGAGCACAGTTGCCCAAGTTAACATTAGCAAGTTGGCTCCGTGCTGTTTAACAGGTTGGTAGAAAGCGGCACCTGGTAGAATAAGCTTAAATGTACTCCTGGGCCGTGTTATGGTATGTGTTGAAAGATAGCCAGCTACACATTGATTGATTGATTGATTGACATAACGTTAGGGATTAGTTTGATTGATTGATTGAAAAGTTTATTAACAGATTGCAGAATGGGTACAGTACAGTACAGCTCAATACATACAATTGTTAAGGGGATGCAGACCAGAGAAAGACTTTCGTCTTGTTTACATCAGGGTCCCCCATTTTCAATTCATCATAACATATATGACATACATGACATACAGATAGACAGTACTGCTACATCTATACATTTATGACATATCAGATTTGCAAATACAGTACTGTTTGTGATACAAAAGTGTCCAGAAAAGGAGTGTATATACATTTGGCGTAGAAACTGTACATTGGAGGAGTTTAACTCTTGAGTAAGCCCCATGTAATAACCGGATCCATCACTAGCTTTAGCTGGTGTTAATTCGCTGGCCACTGGGTTGAACAAACGATTCATGACGTTATTATTATTATCTGTTATGGAGATAGATAGGACAGTCAATTAATACCTAGTTGGTTATTTAACCAAGCGTTTGGTTAACGTTAGCTACCGCGAGTCGCGACCAGCAGTTTCAAGAACAGCCAGCTGTCTTCAACCAATATTATTCCTGCCTGCTGCAAAGTCGTCCTGGAAAAAAGATAGACATTAAACGTTAGACTAGACGCGAGGCTATAAAGAATAGAATACTACAGAAATAAATGCATTCGAAAAGTTGATTTAGGAACCAATTATTAAATTACATTACATTTAAACAAATGTGTCCATAGTCACTTACTTTATCAATTTTGAAGCGTGGAATTGATTGATGTAAACAAGACGAAAGTCTTTCTCTGGTCTGCATCCCCTTAACAATTGTGTGTATTGAGCTGTACTGTATTGTACCCATTCTGCAATCTGTTAACACAATTTTCATCTACATGTCGCCGCAACAGTTCCGTTCAGGAAGCAGCAATAAGAGGAAAACAATGTGAACATAATGTACTTACAGATGTTGTGGTGTCCACAGTCTGATCTGTTTCCACAAGAAGAAGGTTTGGATCCGATGTGAAGTCTTGCTCCAGTACAGTTCTGTTCTCCACAGAGACGTTAGCAAGAGACTCGTTTCATTGTCTCCAATATGGATGATGTCTCTGCTCCGACTCACAACAAAGGCAACAACACACTTGATCTGGTTCACAATCGGGTTAAAAGTCAGTCATGTTTGCACGGAGGAGTTGACGGTGAGCGATCACAGATGTGTTGTGTTTAACGTGTCCTTTGATAAGGGTTTTGTAGCAGAGAAGCGAGTTAAAAGCTCCTCAATGTAAACAGTCTGGCTGTAGAAACGTTAGCTGCTAGTTTTAACAGCGACGCACGGCCATCTTAGATGACGTCACGCCCCTGGTAACTCGCTCCGGTGAGCCCGTAGACTGCGTTATTTTTTCCGTAGCCGCATTTTTCGGATACGCTTTCTGATTGGCCACTGACGTTTCTGGTGCGCCCAATCGTGTGACGCCTGTTTCTATTGATTGATTGATGATTGAAAAGTGTATTAACAGATTGCAGAATGGGTACAGTACAGTACAGTTCAATACATACAATTGTTAAGGGGATGCAGACCAGAGAAAGACTTTCGTCTAGTTTACATCAGGGTCCCCCATTTTCAATTCATCATAACATATATCATACATGACATACAGATAGACAGTACTGCTACTATCTATACATTTATGACATATCAGATTTGCAAATACAGTACTGTTTGTGATACAAAAGTGTCCAGAAAAAGAGTGTATTGTAGTGCCGAGAGATGGGAGTCGGAGACGGTAGCTCGAGTTAGAGCGAACAGCATTTATTTAGTACACACATACAACATGCTACTGCTACGTTGCGTGTAGTCGACTCGTGTGTGGTGGCAGGAAGTGCCACCTCATATAATGTTCGGGCGGAACTCTTGTTCCTAACAATAGTTCCGTGGGTGAATTATGTACAATTAACAATCACTACACAAGCCCCCCCAGAATTCACCCATGGTCAAAATCTCCACGGCGGGGCGAGACAACCACCCGGCCGCGGCGTGAGCGGACAACCGGGGGCGCGGTGCAAGCGATTGCGCCCTCCACGGCGCCCGGGGGCATGAACCGGCCACGGTGAGTGCGGAAAGCCAGGGGCGGGGAGGTAGGGGCGGCGCAAGCGCCCGTGTCCTCCCCGACACCCGGGGGCACAGACGTCGACGAGGCCAACGGCGGCTCCGTCATTGGCGGGTCCCGGGGTAGCGGCGGACGGCCTCGGCGGGGGGAGAGGGCCAGCTCTAAGGGCTGGGAAATGTCTACGTGGGCGGGTTCAATCTTGTGGTGGTTGTACCCCACCTCAAAGGCGAGCCTTCGCCAGTCCTCAGGGGCCTGTGGGCTAGGGTGTCCGGTGGATAGGTCATTCAGCAGCGTCGGACCCGAGTGACCAATCGCGACGTCCTCCAGGCGTAGACTGGAATCTGGAGTCCTGAGGGCCTGGATGTCGTGGTCGGAGGCCTGTCCCGAGCCCCTGTTGACGTAGTCGAGGTCCGGCTGTACAGCTCCGATGACGACGTTGGGCTTCTCGGCGACGTGTCTCGCGGCGCACTCGGAATCGTACGTGAGCTGTTGTCGTGCCGACCATGGCTCCGCTACCTTTGACTCAGAAAACGTGAGGGGTTCGTGGTCGGTGAAAGCTGTAAGAAGGCCGCCGTATGTCGCCTCATCGCGGACACATGCCAACGAAGCCCGTGTCTGTGCATTTATTAGGCGGCCATGTCTAATGTCCACGAGGAGACCGTGTGCACCCAGGAAATCTGCCCCAAGTAGTGGGAACGAAATGTCGGCCGTGATGCAGTCCCACGTGAACCGCTGGCCCCCAAAACACAGTTCCACGGTCCTTGTACCGTAGGTGCGGATAGGGGTATCGTTGGCGGTCGTCAGGCGTGGACCTCTATCATCGCCGGCGGTGTCCTCTATTGTCGCTGGCAGGACGCTCCTCTGAGCTCCGGTGTCGCAGAGGAATTTGCAACCGGAGAGTGTGTCTCTAATGAAAAGCAGCCGGTTCGACATACCTGCGCTCACCGCTGCTACTGGGCGCAGGTGTCTGCGTTTATGAGTTATGCCGAAAGTGCAAGGGGAACGGCATCTTGTTGCCCTCGCGCCGAAACGTGCGTGGTAATAACACAGGCCTGCGGCAGCGCTGCTCCTGATCTTCCTCGCCCCTCCCCCCTGCGGCGTGTAACCGCATGTCGAGGCTATTAGCCCTGGGGCAAAGTGTCGAGTGGCCAGGTAGAAGCGGTCAGCCTCTTCTGCTAAAGCACGGGGATCAGCAGTCGCTGTATTGGCAAGTGCCGTCTGCACGTGTGGCGGCATGTGCCTGAGAAACAGTTCGATAAACAGGAAATCAGGCCGTTCTGCACCCAGCAGGTTTAACATCATCTCCATGTGCTCCGAAGGCTTGCTGTCCCCCAAGCCTCGTATAGCCAGCAAGCGTCGGGCCCGCTCTGACTGTGACAACTCGAATATCCTGAGTAGGTGCGTGTTAAACGCCTCATATTTATTCCATGCAGGCGGAGCCGTTATGAAGCCTACCGTCCTCGCCGCTGTAGTGCTCCCGAGGCTCGAGACGACGTGGTAATATCGCGCGGCGTCGTCGTCAACCCCTCGTAGGGCGAACTGCGCCTCTGTTTGCGCGAACCACGCCGCCGCAGAATGCTCCCAAAACTCCGGCAATCGAATAATAACGGCATCGTTTGCCATGTTCGGTTCGGTCCCTGATACTTCAGCGAGACCAATGTCGGGGTCACCAGTGTAGTGCCGAGAGATGGGAGTCGGAGACGGTAGCTCGAGTTAGAGCGAACAGCATTTATTTAGTACACACATACAACATGCTACTGCTACGTTGCGTGTAGTCGACTCGTGTGTGGTGGCAGGAAGTGCCACCTCATATAATGTTCGGGCGGAACTCTTGTTCCTAACAATAGTTCTGTGGGTGAATTATGTACAATTAACAATCACTACAGTATATACATTTGACGTAGAAACTGTACATTGGAGGAGGTTGGGTGGGTGGGGTGGGGTTGGGTGGGTGGGTGGGGGCTGTACATTGGAGGTGGGGGGGGTGGGGGTTGGGTAGGGGGGACACACACACTGAACACTGTACATTGGAATACTGACAAAGCCATACTTGGTCATTTACTGTACAGCTGGGTTAGGACATTTGTAGGGGCCAGTTTCGAATTGCAGTCTCCCGTAGGTGTTTTTTGAGAGTGTTTTTGAAAGTGGGTAGTGATTCACATTCCTTTACAGCTTTGGGTAGGGCGTTCCACATTGATGTGGCATAATTGCGAAACGTGTTTAGTCCTTTGTTTGAGCCGAATCTGGGTTTAACATGATTTGTGGAGCTCCCTCTGGTGTTGTGATCGTGGTATTCACTGACCTTTGGGAAGTATTTTGACATGTACATGGGTACCTTGGTCGTGTAGTGTATCTTGTAGACCAGGCCCATTGCAAGTTGCTGTACTCTGTCGTCTACTCTAAGCCATCCTAGGTTGTCAAAGTGGGCAGGGGTGAGGTGGGTTCTAGGAGTAAGGTCAAGCAGTAGTCTGACCAGTGGCGTCGTTAGCCCTGGGCTTCCGGGGCTTTAGCCCCGGATGTTTTTCTCCTAGCCCCGGATCTAAAAAAAAAATTTTTTTACTTTTTTTTTTTTTTTTTTTTTACTTTTTTTTTTTTTTTTTATGTCAGCATCCCCATTGTCTGTGCTGAATGTTTGTTAGTGTTTGGTATTTTTTGTTGGTTTTTAGTACTTTTAAAAATTTTTAGTAAGTAGTTTTCATTTGATCCTATAATTCTTTCATTCACCGATTTGTGGACTTTTTTTTTAGTGTCCTGAAAGGCGCCTTATAAATCAAATGCATTATTATTATTATTATCATCCAGGAGGGAAAAGACACTTTGGATAGTAGGGACTGCATCTCTGCCTGTCCTGACCAGGAAACACTTTGCAACTGTGATCTCCTCTGGCAATAGTTGGATATTGTAATGTGTGGCGAGGGGTTGCAGCAATTCCACTGAGAGAAACTGGTCTGAGGCTGGATAACATGCCTGTATGCCTCTCATAAATTGTTATCCAACTCATGAGAACCTGCTCTCAAGCTCTTGCAGCATTCTGTCGACGACTGGATAGAACAGTCTCTGTCTCAGCTGATCTCCTGAGCTGAGGTCTGAGCTTGTGCCACAAGATGACTCAACTACATACTCGTCCATCCTTTTCTGCTTCCTCCTTTGGCTGGTAGTATGTTCCTCAATCCAAAGGCCATTACATATGGCCTTTGTCCTGTCATACATGTCCACTGCCATCTCTGATGTGCGATAACCTTTGAGTGTGTCCTGCACTGTGCTTTTAAATAGTACAGATATTGAAGATGTGCACTTTAACGCAGCAGCACCTGGAGCCATCCATACCCATGTCCAGTGTCCTATAATAAGCTGTAATCGAACCTCGGATAGTCCGGTTGGTTTGGGGTGGTGTGAAAGCTCATTCACTCTTGCAAGTGAACCCTGCTGCGGTTCATTTGAGATGTGAATGCAAAGCGGACCAAAGGCAGGAAAAGACCCAAAAATCGAATCTTTTTTTAATGAGAAGACTGAAACATATGTATATAATGAAACACACAATAGTTTTTTTTCGATTGCCTAAGCATGATTTTGAAAACGGGGCCTGGTGTTTCAAAACACACAATTAGCACAACCACACACACAATTATCAGAACACCTCAGATCCTTTGCTAAATTAAACACTTGTCAAAACCATACACTAATTTTGTTACCATATGAAACACACGTTACATAATGACTTAATTCTGTTTGAACCAGTTACACACACTGCTGTGCTTAACCTAAAACACATTTAGCAATTCTACTTCTCAGTGATTAGAGTACTGTAAGTGAAGTACGCAGATAATGTGCAAATATACAATAAATTCACCAAACACTATACACAAGACCAATGCTGTAGACTGATGAAAATATAATTTATTTATCTACATATACCCAAATCAATGATGCAGACTGATGAAAAAAATAACATTTTCTCTCCATATAACCAAATCAGTCAACATTTCAACATGGAGAATCACAACAATACATGTCCCAGTGCATAACACTGTAAGCTCAGCAAATATCAGACAAACATAAAATACTGTATCCAGTACAGGTTAAAATTACAGTAACACAATTTTTTTTTGAAAAAATTTAAACAGAAAATACTAGACATTATCTCTTTGCCTAGCTGGATCTGGCAAGATAATTTTTTGTTGTGATTCTCCATGTTGACTGATTTGGGAAAATGGGAGAAAATGTATATTTTCATCAGTCTGCATCATTGGTTGTCTTGTGTAGTGTTTGGTGAATGTATTGTATATTTTCACGTTCTCTGTGTACAGTACTTCACTCTCCTTCCATTTTGGTTGAAGACAGGTGAACTCACCTGCTGCATTTTTATAGTGCTTAAACCTGATTGTGTATCTACAATTAACTGTGTTTTTATTTTGTTATTGGTGTATATGTGTATGTATGTACAGTATATGTATATATATTATATGTATATATATGTGTATATATGTATATTTGTACTCCTGTTGGGGCTTCTTGGACCAGATCAATGTTTTATCTGGCTAAATAAATAAATAAATAAGAAACTGATGATTTGGTCCTGTTAACTTTGAATTTTCTAGGGACTGCCCACATCCCTCTCATGGACCTGGACCTCACTTTGAGAACCTCTAATGATTCTAGTTATTCAGTATTCATCTCTAATTAATCTAAAATTGCGTATTTCTGTGCTTAAAAAAAAAAAAAAAAAAAAAAAAAAAAAAGGGGGGCCCCCAATGTTTTCTAACCCTAAAAACGCCCCTGAGTCTGACCAGTTTGTTTTGAGATGTTTGTAATTTTGTTTTTAGCGCCTTTGAGGTGCTTTGGTACCATGAGGTGCAAGCATAGTTGTAGTACCCTTGAATGAGTGCTTCTGCCAGAGTCTTCAGGTCAGGGTATTCTTGTTTACCAGTGAGGAGATCCGGTACAAGAATCGTGTTCGTTGGTTGACTTTTTTTATTACATTGGATGCCATTTTGTCACAGGAAAGATTTGCCTCTAGGATGGAACCCAGGTAGGTAATATCTTCTTTCCTTGTGACAATATTGTCACCCACTGTAACTGAGAAGCCGTCGGTCTTGCTGAGTTTGTTATTTGAACCGAAGAGAATGGACTCTGTTTTGCCCAAGTGTAATGATAGTTTGTTATCAGCGAGCCATATGCAGATTTTGCCTGAGTTGAGGGTTTTTTCAACCTGTAACTTGTTCTTGTCAGAGACCAGCAGGGCTGAATCGTCCGCAAACAGGAACAAGTTGCAGTCACAGGCTGACGACATGTCATTTGCATAAATTAGGAACAGTAGCGGACCTAGTATGCTTCCTTGTGGAACACCACAGCTCACTGTGAGGGGGGGGGGGTAGGGTACCGTTTACCTCCACCATCTGTTCTCTCCCCTCCAGGTAGGATTGCATCCAGCTCACTGATAGACTATCAAAACCAATTGCTTTTAGCTTGTCAATCAGAATGGTGTGATTGACAGTGTTGAAGGCCTTTTGTAGGTCCAGCATGACCATGCCGCAGTATTTGCCCTAATTGAACTAAGAGTGATTTGAACTTGTGACCATAGGCTCCACAGCCAGCTGACAGATGAGTTGAGCTAAGTCAGTGGATGTTAAAACTGAGTGACTAATCCATGATTTACACTTGTGCCAATTGCGTTTGTCCCGAATCTTTAGTATTGGCATTAATAAATCAGATGTCATGCTAATATGTCATGTTCTACAATAGGGCGTACTACTGTGATACCCATTTCAAAGTGCGTGTGTGCAAGGCTCGCTCTCCGCTCTCGACGCTCCACGCATTATTTCTACGCTCATACAGGTGTTCTGCCAAATTCTACTGCACACCAGAATTCTGCTGCCAGCGCTCCTGTGCTTGCGCACGCATGCGCATAACCCACAATCGTTCACTGAACAATATTATGCCACCTTGCTGATGAACGTCTTGTTGATATCTTAATATCTTAATATCTTAAACATTGATTGATTGATTGATTGAAAACTGTATTAACAGATTGCAGAATGGGTACAGTACAGCTCAATACACACAATTGTTAAGGGGATGCAGACCAGAGAAAGACTTTCGTCTTGTTTACATCAGGGTCCCCCATTTTCAATTCATCATGAATGTTTTTCATTGCACCTTTTGAACTGTATAAGCATGTAAATATTTGCATGTAATTGGCTTTGCGGCAGAATGTATAAATGTCGGTACACCTGTTGGAGTTCGGAGTGAACTATAGCTGTCAAAAGATATAGGCGATTCGCGCTACGGCAGCAGTTTTCGAGGAAGCAGTAGAATTCGGCAGAACACCGTAGGTCAGTGGCCAATCAGAGCGCAAAAGGCGAACGCGGAAGGACAACTGGCTTGTGGGAAGTATAGACGCTCACCGGAGCGAGTTACCAGGGGGCGTGTTGCTTTTTAACAGCGGAGGAGTGCAAGAATGTGACAATGTGACCATGTGACCGCGGCAGCGCGAGAGAGCGGCAGTGCGGAAATAGGCTGTCTATTGCCATTCTCTAAAACAAACGCTAACCATAACCAGCTCCTTAACAGCGCCTAAACTTAACCCTTCTAACCTTAACCAACTCCGAAACAATGCCTAACCTTAACCTTAACCTTAACCTTAACCATGCCTAACCTTAACCTTAACCATAGAAAGAATATTGCCATTCTCTAAGACAAACTCTAACCTTAACCAGCTCCTTAACAGCGCCTAAACTTAACCCTTCTAACCTTAACCAACTCCGAAACAATGCCTAACCTTAACCTTAAAGGGGAACTATTTTACTATTTCTTTCACTATTTGGGCACCTTTACACAATTCCTGTGAGTCTATGGAACACCTCTGTAATTTCTTTCATTTTTTTTTCATTGTTTTGTATTTCTAATCAAGTACTCAAAATCAGCATTTTTCTACCTCAAGATCTCGAGCCGTTTTGAGCCTGGGCTCCAACCACTGTGTGCAGCTCATCATGAGCCTGATGCCACACAGCCACATTATCATGCAGCTGAGTCTCTCTGACATCACAAATCAGCACATGTTCAGATGACTCAGTTCAGTGAGGGTGAATATTGTGAGAGGAGAATTGGAAGAATGCGCCAATATGAGAATTAGAGACATAGATCATATTAATATAAGTTCATATAGCTAGGAAACAATGCTAAACACTGAAAAAGGCCATTTATAAGATAGTTCCCCTTTAACCTTAACCATGCCTAACCTTAACCGGCGAAAGAATACATGTAAAAAAAAAAAAAAAAAATGATGGGATTCAAACTTGTCACCAACGGATCGCAGGACCACAGTGCTGCCAGGTGAGCTACGCTTCGAATGAAAATCATGGCGGATTATGGCTACATAATGCCGCAAGCTCTGCCGCTCCGCTCCGCGGTTGCCGCGCCTGCCGCGGGGCGTGTCGCAGCCAATCAGGGAAAAAACGCGGAAGCACTCGGCAGCACTCCTCCGCTGTTAATAAGCAATAGGCTACCGGATCTCCTCACTGGTAAACAAGAATACCCTGAAGACTCTGGCAGAAGCACTCATTCAAGGGTACTACAACTATGCTTGCACCTCATGGTACCAAAGCACCTCAAAGGCGCTAAAAACAAAATTACAAACATCTCAAAACAAACTGGTCAGACTGCTTGACCTTACTCCTAGAACCCACCTCACCCCTGCCCACTTTGACAACCTAGGATGGCTTAGAGTAGACGACAGAGTACAGCAACTTGCAATGGGCCTGGTCTACAAGATACACTACACGACCAAGGTACCCATGTACATGTCAAAATACTTCCCAAAGGTCAGTGAATACCACGATCACAACACCAGAGGGAGCTCCACAAATCACGTTAAACCCAGATTCGGCTCAAACAAAGGACTAAACACGTTTCGCAATTATGCCACATCAATGTGGAACGCCCTACCCAAAGCTGTAAAGGAATGTGAATCACTACCCACTTTCAAAAACACTCTCAAAAAACACCTACGGGAGACTGCAATTCGAAACTGGCCCCTACAAATGTCCTAACCCAGCTGTACAGTAAATGACCAAGTATGGCTTTGTCAGTATTCCAATGTACAGTGTTCAGTGTGTGTCCCCCCCCTACCCAACCCCCACCCCCCCCCCCCCCACCTCCAATGTACAGCCCCCACCCACCCACCCAACCCCACCCCACCCACCCAACCTCCTCCAATGTACAGTTTCTACGTCAAATGTATATACACTCTTTTTCTGGACACTTTTGTATCACAAACAGTACTGTATTTGCAAATCTGATATGTCATAAATGTATAGATGTAGTAGCAGTACTGTCTATCTGTATGTCATGTATGATATATGTTATGATGAATTGAAAATGGGGGACCCTGATGTAAACAAGACGAAAGTCTTTCTCTGGTCTGCATCCCCTTAACAATTGTATGTATTGAGCTGTACTGTACTGTACCCATTCTGCAATCTGTTAATAAACTTTTCAATCATCAATCAATCAATAGAAACAGGCGTCATACGATTGGGCACACCAGAAACGTCAGTGGCCAATCAGAGAGCGTCTCCGCAAAATGCGGCTACGGAAGAAATAACGCAGTCTACGGGCTCACCGGAGCGAGTTACCAGGGGCGTGACGTCATCTAAGATGGCCGTGCGTCGCTGTTAAACCTAGCAGCTAACGTTTCCAGACTACAGCCAGACTGTTTACATTGAGGAGCTTTTAACTCGCTTCTCTGCTACAAAACCCTTATCAAAGGACACGTTAAACACAACACATCTGTGATCGCTCACCGTCAACTCCTCCGTGCAAACATGACTGACTTTTAACCCGATTGTGAACCAGATCAGGTGTGTTGTTGCCTTTGTTGTGAGTCGGAGCAGAGACATCATCCATGTTGGAGACAATGAAACGAGTCTCTTGCTAACGTCTCTGTGGAGAACTGTACTGGAGCAAGACTTCACATCGGATCCAAACCTTCTTCTTGTGGAAACAGATCAGACTGTGGACACCACAACATCTGTAAGTACATTATGTTCACATTGTTTTCCTCTTATTGCTGCTTCCTGAACGGAACTGTTGCGGCGACATGTAGATGAAAATTGTGTTAACAGATTGCAGAATGGGTACAATACAGTACAGCTCAATACACACAATTGTTAAGGGGATGCAGACCAGAGAAAGACTTTCGTCTTGTTTACATCAATCAATCAATTCCACGCTTCAAAATTGATCAAGTAAGTGACGATGGACATCATTACGCCTAATGTATATACTCTGTTCTTTCTGGACTCTTTTTGTATCACAAATACAGTACTGTAATTGCAAATCTGGTATGTCATAAATGTATAGATGTAGCAGTACTGTCTATCTGTATGTCATGTATGTCATATATGTTACGATGAATTGGAAATGGGGGACCCTGGTGGAAACAAGACGAAAGTCTTTCTCTGGTCTGCATCCCCTTAACAATTGTATGTATTGAGCTGTACTGCACTGTACCCATTCTGCAATCTGTTAATAAAGTTTTCATTCATTCATTCATTCATTCATTACGTAAATGAACACTTGTGTCTGTGATCAGTACATACACGAACTATCCTACATGTCTCTGATCAATACTAGAACTATCCTACATGTCTGTGATCAATACTAGAACTATCCTACATGTCTGTGATCAATACTAGAACTATCCTACATGTCTGTGGTCAATACTAGAACTATCCTACATGTCTGTGGTCAATATAGAACTATCCTACATGGCTGTGATCAATACTAGAACTATCCTACATGTCTGTGGTCAATACTAGAACTATGCTACATGTCTGTGGTCAATACTAGAACTATCCTACATGTCTGTGATCAATACTAGAACTATCCTACATGTCTGTGGTGATTACTAGAACTATCCTACATGTCTGTGATCAATACTAGAACTATCCTACATGTCTGTGGTGATTACTAGAACTATCCTACATGTCTGTGGTCAATACTAGAACTATCCTACATGTCTATGATCAATACTAGAACTATCCTACGAGGAGAGGTTTGGGAACCACTGGACTAGACTAGAGCATACATTTGAGCCATCAAAGAAATTAAGCAAAAGTGGTTACCTGTGTTGAACTGGTTTATTTTTTTAGAAAATAAAAAAATATAGTGGATTACTATTACAACTACTACCACTGCCAATACTACTGATACATCCCTATTGGCAAACTTTATATTTAAAAAAACAGTAAATAAAAAAACAACCAAGCATTATTTGTCAGGCCTCCTGTCTGAAATGACATGCCCCAAATTAATCATGATAGTTCCTGAACCATAAGGCCTGCATGTTTCTGGTTTCCTTTGATAGGTAACACGCTAGGTGTAAGTAAACCCACATCTATTACCATTCCAGAGTAAATGGAGATACAATGAAGGAAAACATAATTTTTACTCTCGCCTGGTACATAATCTTAATTTAAAAGGCAATATGACCATTATAACCAATATCCCATGGATAATAATGCAACTGAATGTGTTCTCCTACTCCTTGACTACAAATGTAACTGTAAATGTGATGACAATACATAAAAAATACAACAATTATGATACCGTTAAAAGGTATACTCAGATGATGTAAATGTTTTGGCCATGGTTACCGTTTACATGTTGACTGTGTTTACTGGTAATTTGACTCAAACACAATTTCTTTCAATACAGCCATGTTACAAAAACATAAATCTCCCCAAAACATTGAAATAGTAATTATTATATATGTTATTTTTTACGTCTGTACTAGTCTCGGCTCTCAGACAATTGGAGAGCGCCGCCAACAGCGCCACGGATAGAGACTGAGAACTGTCTACTGACGGAACTTAGTAATTAGTTATTTGAATTCCTGAATAAATTCTGTGATGTGATTATATGTGCCCTGGGTTTTGTATTGAGTTTTCCAAAATAAACAAAAAAATTCTGAAAACCAATAAGCAATATATCATTGTATAGGTCTAACTGAGCTGAAAACATTGATAGGTCACATGGCATGAAGCTCTGTGGCCCATATATCAATGTTGAATATGCTGCATATTGATCAAGTCATTGTTTTGTTACTATTTCAATGTTTTGGGGAGAATTATGAGATGTATGTATGTAATACCATGGCCATAACACCAGAGGGAGCTCCACAAATCATGTTAAACCCAGATTCGGGACTAAACACGTTTTGCAATTATGCCACATTAATGTGGAACGCCCTACCCAAAGCTGTAAAGGAATGTGAATCACTACCCACTTTCAAAACCACGCTCAAAGAACACCTACGGGAGACTGCAATTTGAAACTGGCCCCTGTAAATGTCCTAACCCAACCCCCTCCAATCTACAGTAAATGACCTCCTAACCCAAGAATACACGAGACCTCTTGGAACCAAGTATGGTTTTGTCGATATTCCAATGTACAGTTTTGCTTGTACAGTTGTACAGCCCCCCCCACCTACCCAACCCCGTCATATATGTTATGATGAATTGAAAATGGGGGACCCTGATGTAAACGAGATGAAAGTCTTTCTCTGGTCTGCATCCCCTTAACAATTGTGTGTATTGAGCTGTACTGTACTGTACCCATTCTGCAATCTGTTAATAAAGTTTTCAATCAATCAAGCTGTATTGAAAGAAATAGTGTTTTGGAGTAAAATTACCAGTAAACACTAAACAGTCAACATGTAAACGGTAAACATGGCCAACGCATTTACATCATCTTTATACCTTTTTAAACGGTATCATTAATGTTGTAGTTTTTATGTATTGTCATCACATTTACAGTTACATTTGTAGTCAAGGAGTAGGAGAACACATTCAGTTGCATTATTATCCATGGGATATTGGTTATAATGGTCATATTGCCTTTTAAATTAACACTTTCAGCAGCAGCCATTAGACGTGTCCCGTTGTAGCACTGCCACGCTTTAAAAGATAGGAGTGCGTCACCTTGTTTGTAGAGCTATAACTATATTCTATATTATAGCTATGGAGCCATATGAAATCCGCGTTCACGGAATCGCGGACGGAATCGCGGAATTGACCAATAAAAATGGAATCAACTGCAAAACGTGGAATATTGCAGAATTTGGCCTAATCTGGACTGAAATTCCGTTTTTGGGTGGAACGTTTGGTGCAAAGCAAACATGACCGGGGACCGCTGCGTGTTACACACAACACAGCGGTGTCCAAGCGTCTGCCGTCTGGCTGCTTCGGTGTTAACGTCGTCAAGAAGGATGCAATTAAAAATCGCCGGGCCTGCAATTAATTTTTTTTTTATATTATTTAACCAGGAAGTCCCATTGAGATACAAGATCTCCTTTGCAAGGGCCTGGCCAAGATGACAGCAATAACATTTGCAATACATCACACAGCAATAAAATGTGCGATACATCACACAAGAACATAATAAATGTGCATGTATACAATATACAATACATCGTATGTAAACACAAAAACACAAAGCAGAATAGTCTACATGATAGTAAAAGTGTATAATACAGGGTAATACAGTAATTTTGCAGTTGGGACCCGACGAGAAGGCCTACCGGGAGGAGGTTGAGGTACTGGAACGCTGGTGCCAGGACAACAGCCTGCTCCTGAACATTGGCAAAACCAAGGAGCTGATCGTGGATTATAGGAGAGGACAGCAGGAGACACACACACCACTGATGATAAACGGGGCTACCGTGGACAGGGTGAGCAGCTTCAAGTACCTGGGGGTCCACATCTCAGAGGACCTGACATGGTCAACACACATAGAAACAGTAGTAAAGAAGGCGAAACAGCGTCTCTACCACCTGAGACAGTTAAGGAAGTTCAGAGTATCGGGGAAGATACTCCAGTCCTTCTACTCAGGAGCTGTAGAGAGCATCCTGACCGGAAACATCACTGCCTGGTATGGAAACAGCACGGCACAGGACAAGAAGGCCCTACAGAGAGTGGTGCGCTCAGCTGAGCGTACCACGGGTATTGCACTACCCCCCCTGCAGGTTCTATACAACAAGAGGTGCAAATCCAGAGCCTGCAGGATAATGAAAGACCCTCACCACCCCAATAACAGCCTGTTTCAGCTGCTGAGGTCAGGCAGACGCCTGCGAACCCCAGCTACTAGGACAGAGCGGCTTAGGCTCAGCTTCTTCCCCCAGGCCATCAGAGCCATGAACAATGAACATTGAGTGCTCAGAACATTGAACTGTCCACACACAAGCACACATGAACACACACACGACACGCACACTGTGCACGCTCACACACGAGCAGCCACTTAACACTTTAACATGAGCGGGCACACACTCATGTCGCACACACGCACACTTATGGCCAAAGGAAAGGACACTTTAAATTAGAATAACAGGAACAGTGTATTGCACTACCAAAGCTAACTAGCATGTCCCACATGCTCTGTAAATAACTATGTACAGATACCGAGATGTCACTCCATGTTACCTGCTACCTGTTACTGCACAATGTTGTTTTCTTCTTTTGATTCTATTATATGTACCACTGTATTGCACATCGTTGCGGGCAAGACCACCCGCATTTCATTGTATACCTCTATGCCATGACAATTAAAACTCTTGACTTGACTTGACTTGACTTGACTACAGAAAGCAGCAATATTCTTCTTGTAGGAAGTTATGTAATACAGATTTAAATTCACCAAGAGAGACCGGGGTGTCTAAGTGGATAATGGTCCTGTAGCGCATTCCATGCCCAAGGTGCGAAGCTTGAGAAAGCTGTTCCTAGCTAACCCTGCTCAAGACAGAGAACTTCTGAGCTGAGTAAGGAAAGGGTGGGGGGGGGGGGGGAGCGGGGCATGGCGGGGGGGCATCTCTCTCTCTACTGGTTCAATTAATGTAGAAAAGTAGAAAAACGTTGCACTATAAAAACGAACTGGATAGTTGATGATAATAAACATTTAACTTCATTAGCTGAAGTATTCTAAAATCATTTAAGCCATTCTCCTTTTCTGTGTGTGTGTGTGCACGCGTCTCATATCTGGTCTGACATCAGAGGAGTTTGATAGTATTTACTGAGGATTGCCAGATAATGTTAATATTTAAACACAAAAAAAATTATAATACAAAATAAATATACATGATCATGCAACATAAAAAAAAATTGTTGTAGGAACAGTTTGGGAGAGGGAGGTAAGGCGCTTTAGATTGTGTGTTGTGAAGTTTAGACTTCAGAGAGGGAGAGTAAAGTACAGAAAAAAAGGTACCGTTGGGTACCGTACCGGTATCGATTCCCAGGTGAAACATTTTCAGACTCGGTGTCCCGAACAGACCCACCGCGTAGGCCAGATGCAAGCCGCATTTTACAATAAACCTCTGTGGGGCTGCTTAAAAAAAGAAATTATAATCGCAAATGTAATCGCAATCGCAATATCTGTCAGAAAAATCGCAATTAGATTATTTCTCAAAATCGCGCAGCCCTAGACTGGACCCGCAAAAACATGTGCGACACTATTGTGATTAAATAGCTATGTAACGTAACGTTACAGTACATAGGACTATAGATGGAAATGATAGCTTCTTGCTAAATCTAGTGCACCCATCCATTTGTTTAATGCAAACGATTGTCATTACACTGTCCTTTATAAACTAAATAAACTTAAATAGCTATGTAACATTACAGTACATAGGACTACACTACACAAGACACAAGACAACCAAGACACAAGACAACCAATGATGCAGAAATGATAGCTTCTTGCTAAATCTAGTGCACCCATCCATTTGTTTAATGTAGGGGTGCCCCGATTGATCGGTCAGCGGTCGGTATCGGCCGATATTCAGTATAAATATGAGATTGGTGAATTCCGATAATGCTTTATTTTTGAAGATCGTGAAAACCAATCGAAAAACATGATCCAATTCTTAGCGGAGATCTCACTCGCTGACCTCTCTCAGGCACACAGCTGCTGCTGCTGCAGCGCACTGCCCCTCCTCCTCCTCCCCTGCCCCTCCCGCACCCGTGTCAACAAGCTCCAGCAATAGTCTGCTCTAGTGCATGCGACCTCCGTGAGCTAACGTTAGCTACCGAGCTAACGTTACTGTTTAAACTAAATGACCCAGTCAACTATTCACCTTTAGTTTAATACATGAGGCATTGTCTAACATTATCTAGCTGGCTAGCTACTGATAGCTGCTGATATCAATAAATGCTCCAGCAATAGTCGAGTGCATGATACCTCCGTTAGCTCGGTAGCCAACGTTAGCTCACGTTAGCTCTATATGAAATGTCCCAGTAAACTAAATAGTTCACTGAGGCGTTGTCTTAACGTTATCTAGCCGGCTAGCAGTAGCTACAGATAGCTCCTGATATCAATGTCTTATAACATTGATTCGATGCGTATTCGAGCCCCTGGCTGAGGGCATGCTGAATGTGATTTGACCAAAGCACAGTATACCAATAGGGTCCAGCTGCAGCGCCGGAGAATCCTGGCTGTAGCTGGAGGCTACTCGAGTACACACAGACAGTGGAGCTGTTTGCAGATAGCAAGCATTTTAACTTGTTGCATGGTGGCGATGTCTCGCAGATAATACAACTACAAGTATGATTATATAATATATATATTTCATATAAAAAGAAATATATTATTATTATTATTATTTTTTAACCAAAAACGATCGGTATCGGATATGGCTCATAGACGATCGGTGATCGGTATCGGTGGCAAAAAACCTGATTGGGGCATCCCTAGTTTAATGCAAATGATTGTCATTACACACTGTCCTTTATAAACTAAATAAACTTAAATAGCTATGTAACGTTACAGTACATAGGACTATAGATGGAAATGATAGCTTCTAGCTAAATCTGGTGCACCCATCCATTTGTTTAACACTTTAAGGACCGTCCACGAGTTTATACGTGTTTCGATTCCATGCGTTGTGGACCAGAGCCACGAGTCAACTCGTGGCGAGTTGTTATTGTTTTATTCCATATTTATAACGCTATTAACGTCCGCGATCGACATGCAGGACCTACCCACATATTTGATTTTCGAAACATGCAATACCGGCCATATCCGCTTAGGGGCGCCATCGCTCCACTGCAGTATCATTGAGGGGATTGAAAAATTTTTTATTTTCACTGTCTGTGGGCGGATCATATGAGCCTCGGTTCCAAACGAAGACCCTCCATCTTTGATCCAGTTACCGAACGCATATTTCAGCCTGGAATAATGGGATTTATGATTAGCCAATGGACATATCTATCTACCAGATTTCGATGACTAATGACGAAATGCTGCCGGCGATCACATGGCCTGACGGTAGGATACTATTCCCCCAAATTACAGCTGGATTGGACATTGTTTTAAAACCTAACATGATCGATCACTGACATTGGCTACCTGAACGCACACTGTATTGCTAATCAATAATACTAATCGGCGTTCCCCGCCGCCCCCATTTCATCCATAGATGCTCTGTAATAGTCCGGATGCTACACAGTTTGTTTTATTTCATTCGTATATATACAGCAGAAATGGCGTTTGATATAACGGCGCCAACGTTTAGCTTATTATCTAGCTCCCGGGAAAAAAGACGAGACGAAAAGTGCGATAAACCTTATATTCACGACGCTATAAAATGACAACCAACCGATGGATTTTTATTTTCTTTAAGCCATTATGAAGGCACGGTTTATGCACTCAAGTGACAATGAGAATGGACAGATAGCAATACTATAAATTATATATATAGCTCTTAGAAAGTACATCGGTTTGTAAACAAACCTCTGTCCTCTGGCCTATAAATCGGCGCAAGACTGTGGTCCTCAAAATGCAAATGATTGCCAGTACACACTGTCCTTTATAAACTAAATAAACTAAACTAAAGGTGCCTAAATTATGCATTAGTATATTTCATCACAATATAATAGATATAGCTAGGCTACTGACATTGTCATTGTGATAATGTCAGTAGTAGCTAGCTGTATCTATTGTTTACACTTGAAATGTGTATTTTTATTTTGTGTGCATTTTTATTTTGTCACAATATTATAATATGTATTTCTGAGTTGCAGCACTTAAACACATTAAATGGACTGTTATATCTTATTCAATTATGGACATTTATTCATTCCCACTTATTAGACACTATTTCTGATGGTAAAATGAGCATAAAAAGCAAAATACAGAATTCTGAAATATTAAAATGGAAAAAACTGAATTTGGGAAAAAATTTAATGGAATTTGGAAAATAATAAAACGGATTTCATATGGCTCTATAATACAATACTATGGCCCATTTGACATCAACTATCTATCGTTCAATATGTGAAAAAGAATACATTTTTTCATCCATACGTTCCTGTGTTATACTGTGGTGAATATAAGTATAGTTTTAGAGTGGTCTGGGGTAATTCATGAAATGCTGAGTTATAGCCCTATACGTCAATTCAACTAATAGCGTTGCCGTTTCTTGCCTGGACACGCTACTATTCCTAAACCAAATCTATATCATATGTATTATGTTTCATCATGAATGCATGAAAGGTGGGGGGGGGTTTCTTATTATTTGATTGGCCGTAACGCCATTCGTATTGAACACTAAAAACCCTTAGCAGCCTGATCGGTATAAAAACATTGCATGATCAAGCCAGAATTGACGTCAGATAGTCCTTACCTGTGTTCGGGAGTATTCCAAAAATAATATTCCAATTGTTTGATCGCCATCTGGTACATCCGATGTCCATTTGGTCAACCCACCACAACATATGGATCTGGGATATTTGACGCGCTTCAATGCAACCGAGAGAACCGCTCCACTCGTCCGACCCAGAAAAGTGCGCCCGGAAACATTTGAGTGTAACACAGGGTCTGGAACAGGGTTTACTGCACTCTCGATACTGCCACCTGGGAGGATCTGGCCGGTACTGCACCCTCGGCGTCGCAGTATGCCTTCTAACGGCAACATAGAATAGAATATTAAAATTGAAAAACTATCAAATAACGAGTATACTCGTTGTTGGCGTTCAAGCGTCGGCTCCCAATAACGAGTATACTCGTTGGCGGGGAATGTGTTAAGATTATGTACCAGGCGAGGGTCAAAATATGATGTTCTCCTTCATTGTATCTCCATTTACTCTGGAATGGTAATAGATGTGGGTTTACTTACACAAATATGCTTGATAGCACACATTTGGAGGCAACTGCTACATTGCTATCACATCTTTTCTAGCATTAGGGGTGTATACCTTCCCAAAAATCACTATGAAAGTTAATCCCCCAAGATGGTAATGACCAACCCTACTGGCTCACAGCCTATCTAGGAAGCGGTTGGGATGGAGGAGGTCGCAGCAAACGGGTCTCGCCCACGCAGAGGGGAAAACATTCTATCCTCTGGACTGGACAGGATATTCCTTTATTGATCCCCTTGGGGAGATTCAGTCGTCATAGCAGCAGGGGGGGGGGGGGGGGTACAGATAATGCTCAGGGTAATAGGAGAGCAATATATATAGGCAATAAACAAATTGAATCCCCCCCTTGTTTTTTTTAACACAGAAATATGCAATTTTTAGTAATTAGAAATGAATACTGAAGAACTAGAATCATTAGAGGTTCTCAAATTGAGGTCCATGTCCATGAGAGGGATCTGGGCAGTCCCCATAGTAAATTCGAAGTTAACAGGACCAAATCATCAGTTTCTTATTTATTTATTTAACCTTTATTTAGCCAGATAAAACATTGATCTGGTCCAAGAGGCCCCAACAGGAGTACAAATATACATATACACATATATATACATATATATATATATATATAATATACATATACTGTACATACATACACACATATACACCAATAACAAAATAAAAACACAGTTAACACTTTGGTTGCCATGGGTTAAATTCATGATATACCATAGGTTGCCGGCTCTATTTGTCTATGGAGAAGTACCCCTTCTTTGCATGGCTATAACTTTTTAAATTCTATTGCTACATTGCCATTATTAGGGCCCATTCAAAGTCCTATATGTATTGTTCATTGTGTAGCAACGTTAAACTTTTTCATTCACATATTCATAGTAAAGTATGGTCTAATGTATAAGTATGTTTTCATCTCTTTCTGCAGCTTTCTCCAGAACGTGATCTATAGCCCCAAATGCATTATATTGATGATGCAATACAGTTTTATGGCAATCAGCGCGATATAAAAAATTCCAACTAGACGTACTTCTAGAAGTTACTACACATCATCTGATGTTGACCGGATGGGCTAGGGGGCGTTTATAATTCCGTGGGCAGCGTTATACCAATCATCTAATGTGGGTCAAATGTTGATCATAGCAGTTAGTATCGAAGACGGTAATTTTACACGCTAAAACTCACCCCAGTCTCCGCGCGCCGTTGGGCGATCATCGTAGAGTAGAAATTGTATCATTATGGGATGTAGATTTACCCGGTCCATTTCCAGCTTGTATAATGGTATATACGTCCAAATCATGTTGTTTATCGAGTTATTGGCAATCGATCGCTATGTATTGTGTCGAGATCGAGTCCCGGTAGCCAAACAGAGTGCCCGGAAGTAATACGGCCGACCAGCACAAACTCCATAGCACTTCCTGTTTGGCGATTGCGCCGATCGGCCACCAGATGGCGCTCCTGAACCGCCAGAGAGCTCAGTGGGTCCTCCTGGTGGATCTCAGGCCAGCGGAGGGGAAATATGAATCCGATCGCAGATTTTTGAAATATTGATATAAGGACGCTGTAAAGCGTCCTCCGGCAACTTGAGCATGGCCGGTGTAACTGAGGGGTACAATTCCCTGACTGTATTGATAAGTATGGTATCATTAAACCACTACCGCTTTATGTACTTTAATTACTGGCCATACAGTACATGATATATAAATATGTTGAACACTTCCCACAATGAATCGGTTCTACACAAAGTTGTCTTTAAGTATTTATTGCAGCAAAAGGTACATAATATACTTATCTATTATACTTTGAATGCACTTGTAAGGCAAAGGAATGTGCGTAGGCAAATCAATAATGAATGTCCATTCTCTGGTTACGCAGGAGGTAATTATACAACCTGAATCTTAGGGAATTATATCTATGGTACACTAGTAATATATAGCGGGAGATACTGGAAGGGTCCCCCTGGTTGTAAGCCAGCAGGGGTAGAGGATCTGTCGGTAGTAGAGAGTCTGGTCAACGATGACTAAGGAGACTCCAAGTACAGGAGACGGTGCAATAGCCTCTTGATCCACAGACGAATACAGCTGTTCTCCGTAGACTGTAGCTCCACAGTGAAGAAAGCTAGCCGGCCTCAGGCTCTCTGAGGCGCGGACTCGACTTGGCTCCTCACAGGATAAATCCCACACGTGTAGGCGTCGGCGATTCTCCGCTCCATAAATCACAGGACCAAAACAAATATAATCCAGCCGCAAAGGGCTATGTAGTCGTCGGGTAGATTAATCCAGTGTACATGTCCACACGGTTCTCGTCTAGGTCTCCTCGGGTGAAAGCGCCATGAAAGCAGCCCAGCCTGGATAAGCACTCTAGCTGGTACGAGGAAGCGTTGGTGATGCTGGTCACTGTAGAACTTTAGCCGCACGATACACTATACACAAATAGACTATTACTGACTTAATAGAAATATGTCGCACTCGACGGTATAGCGCCAAACTCTGACAATTCAGTTATTAATTCGCACGCGGTCTCAATGCTCTATTCTGGGGCCAAACAGGCCATACTTCACCGCACGGAGTATCGTGTGTGAGGCTTCAACTTATTGGGTAACTCTTGACTTCTGACTAAGTGCTTCTGTATTCACCTGCGCCATATCCATATGCACGGCGAACAAACTAGTGCCAACCTCATTTCTGTCTCGTAGCCCTGGGCAAGGCCGGGCATGCACAGACATGTCTTGACGGTGACTTTGAACCTGACTCCGGAGGCATGGCTCTGGCGCCTGTGGACCGCTGTCCAATAGGAGAATGAAATATTATGGTCTGGGCTAAAGGGATATTCCGTGTATATGTACAAGGAATATACAAGGGATATCAAACGATATACAAATACTATGCAATATATATCAATCAATAAATATATATATTTGGTTTAATCTGATCCTTTGTAACAGCCGCCCCCTAATTAGTCCCACCTAATTAGCTAAGCAGAGACAGATTAACCGCACTGTCCACTACTCAATGTCTGTTGTGAGGGGTCGGGCAGTTCACAAAGTCATGGGGTCATGGTCGTCATCGATAGTATCGGGGAGCCTTGGCAGTTCTATTAGCCTCGCCACGGGTCGGGTGTAGATCCGTCCTTGGACGAGCACTTCGGCTGCTCGGACCTTTCCGTCGGCACCGGTGATCACTTTGCTTACGCGGCCAGCCGGCCACATAGCTCGGGGTAGTGACTGGTCGATAATCATGACGCCTGTTCCTTCTGTCAAATTGTCTCTCTCTTTCACCCATTTCTGGCGGGTCTGTAGAGACGGTAGATAGTGGAGTAGGAAGCTGTTCCAAAACTTGTCAGCCAATACTTGACTGTACCTCCACATTCTTCGGCCGTTTGCTTCTTCAGGCCTGTACATTGTCTGTGGTAGCGCAGGGTCCAGCCGCCCCATCAAGAGTGTGTTGGGGGTGACTGGGTCGACATCTGCTACATCACTTGAGACGTAACCGAGGGGCTTTGAGTTCAATACTCCCTCGATCTCCGTGAGGACTGTCATTAGGACTTCTTCCGCCACGGTCTGGGCCCCAAGCACGGCGTACAGGGCTGTCTTTATTGAACGTACTTCTCGTTCCCAAGTTCCACCGAAGTGAGGTGCGTTCGGGGGATTAAACTGGAAGTCAATCTGGGATGGAGCGAGGTGGGTCTTAAGTTCTGGGCCCATAGCTTGGAAGCTCTCTCTCAGCTCTCTTTCTCCGCCTTTGAAGTTTGTCCCGTGATCAGACAATAATATAGACGGTTTGCCTTTCCGCGATGTGAATCTTCTGAAGGCCATAAGGAATGAGTCTGTGCTCATGGTTGGAAGGAGTTCTATATGCATTGCTCGGGTGGTCATGCATTTGAATACAATACCCCACCGCTTCTCGGTTCCTCTTCCTTTCTTTATATACAGCGGGCCGAAACAGTCCATACCGGTGGAGTGAAAAGGCTTGTCGCCGAGTCGGAGGCGACAGGGAGGTAGGTCAGCCATCCGGGGTATACTGGGCTGCGCTCGCCACTTACGACAGTCTAGACAGGTTCGCTGGAAGCGCCGCACTGCTTCTCTCCCTTGCAGTATCCAATAACAACGTCTGATCTCCGCAAAGACTCTCTCTGCCCCGGCGTGGTGCACATCCTCGTCGTATTTCTTTATGATCAGCTCTGTGACCTTGTGTCGGCTGTTTAAGACTATCGGGTACTTGACGTCATCCGGTAAGTCTGGAGCTCTCCGCAGACGACCACCCACTCTGATGAGACCATGGGCATCGCTCTCGGGGGCTAGGTGGAGCAGTCTGCTGTCTGATGGGACGGGCTTTGCTCCCTGTAGACAGTCTAGCTCATCGGGGAACGAGTCTCTCTGGGCTCGTTGTAGTAGAAGAAGTTCTGCTTCTTCGTAGTCAGCTGCTGTAATGTCAGTAGTGAGCTGAACCTCTGGGTGGTGCCACAGGAATGTATTTAGCTGCGCACTCTCTAGGGTGAGGCGATCGTCTATGTCGGGGTCTGTGGAGACGAGTGTGTTCAATCCACAGAACATAGATTTCTTGTTTTCGGCCTCCTCTTTACTCGCTTCCCGTGGGGTGGGTGTAGGCCACTCTTCTTCCGGGAGCTTGAGGAACTCTGGCCCGTCACTGTATAGGTTGTGACGGGTGAGGTCATCCAGGGACATTCCCCGGGTGATAACGTCAGCTGGGTTGTGTTTTGTGTCCACATACCTCCAGCTTGCTACTTCTGTTAAATCTTGAATCTCTGTGACTCTGACTCCCACGAAGACCTTGTATCTGCACGAATCAGACCGGATCCATGTGAGTACTGTCGTGGAGTCTGACCACAAGATTGTTCTTTGCACCGGAATGGTGAGTTCACGTTGGATTAACGTGGCGAGTTGCGCTCCTGCTAGGGCTGCGCAGAGCTCTAGACGCGGGATAGATTGTTGCTTTCGTGGGGCTATTCTTGAGCGAGCCAGGATGAAAGCAGTATGTATTTCTCCTCCCTCCTCTCGGGCACGCAAGTAGGCCACCGAACCGTAGGCTACTTCGGAGGCGTCGCTGAAGACGTGCAGGTCCATCTGGCACGTCTCCGGCCTCACTGTGGGTGGGAAGTAGCTGCGGCGTATGTTGACACCTGGGAGTGAGCTGAGTTCCGTCTCCCACTCTCTCCATGTGGATGCAAGGTGTTCGGGTATGGGGTCGTCCCAGCCCTGGTCCTTGTCCCATAACGCTCTTACAATCATCTTTGCCCTGGTGGTGTAAGGTAGAATACATCCCAACGGGTCATATTGTCTGGCGAGTGTTCTGTATACACTCCGTCTGGTGGTCGGTAGTGCAGTCGACCTTCCCTGCTCCTTGGTCAGGGGTGTGTGTTTATAATGGAGCGAGTCTGTTTTGAAGCGCCAGACTAGTCCTAATGTCATTTCTTGGGCTTTTCCTGGGATGGTCGCCATCCAGGTCTCGCTGCTTGCTGCCTTGTCCTCGGGGGAGAGGCTGCGCAATACTTGCGGGTCGCTGCTGGCCCACTGCCTGAGATCAAAGCCGCCTTTGATCAGGGAGGCGCGGAGCTTGAGTAGAAGGGCCTCGGCTTCTTCTGGCGTCGAGACGCTTTGCAGACAGTTGTCCACGTAGAAACTATTTCCTACACTTTGTCGGACCTCTTCATCAGCTGCTGGGTCCTCTGCGACGTGCTTTTGCAGTGCAAACGTAGCACAGCATGGGCTGCATGTGGTTCCGAAAGGCAGGACTTCCCATTGATAGATGGCTGGTTGCTCATCCCCGATCCTCTCTCTCCATAGGAACCGCAGCAGGGGCTTGTCCTCCTCCACTAGTCTCACCTGCAGGAACATCCCTTTGATGTCGCCGCTGATGGCCACCTTGTCTTGGCGGAAACGTAGTAACACGCCTAGTAGAGAGGGGCCGAGTGTTGGGCCGGGCAAGAGCTCTTTATTCAGATTTTGTGATCCGATCTGGTAGCTGCAGTTGAACACAATACGATCCTTGCCGTTGTGGTGGACTTTGTGGTGCGGCACGTACCATGATTCGGTCGTCTGATCGGCCTCTTTAATGTCAATTTTCTTTATGTGTCCCGCTGTGATTAGCTTGTTAATCTCAGCGCGGTACACAGTCTCTTGAGCGGGGTCTCTGGCTAGGCGCCGCTCTGTGTTCAATAGATACCGCTCTGTCGCTTCTTTTGGGGCGTGGAAGGTAGGCATACCCTCTCGCCTCAGGAGTGGAGTTGCGTATCTCATCACTCCGTTGACTTTGACTCTCTTTGTACCCTGCTCGAGGAGGGCTATAGCGTAAATGTCTTCCTTGGAACTAATGTCTTTCTTTTCGTTCTTAAAGGGCATTGTCTCTAGTGTCCATAGCCTCTCGACATGCTGTAGGAGGGTGGTGTCTTCTTCTGTCACTCTGGAGTGGAGGCAGTTAGTGGCTGCTGTTCGGTTAAGAGACTTAGCGAGGGGGCCTTGTAATGTCCATCCTAGGCGGGTCTCGACTGCTGCAGGACAGCCTCTGGGCCCTGTGTGGACCCGGTCTATCGGGACGATGAGGTCTGCATGGTCGGAGCCTATCAGCAGGGTCGGGGTGGCACCGTCTATGAGCGGTATAGGTAGTTGACGCAGGTGCACATATTTATCCATCAGCTTGGCGATGGGGTAGGTGTACTGCGACAGGCCTATTTCTTGGCTGGTGAAAGCATTAGTAATCCTATACCGTCTCTCTGGCTGCCCGCTTGCTGCGATAGGGAAGGAGACATTCTCGCCCTTTATCGTCTTTAGATCTCTTCTTATTGTCCGAATCGTCATCTGGTTTTCGCTCCCCCGCAGCCCCAGCTGGGCCACAGCGGACGCGAGGAGAAGGGTCTTCTCTGACCCGTCGTCAAGGACGGCGTAAGTGTCCATGACCTTATCTTGGTAACTCAGTGTTACGCGGACCACCTTTAAGAGCACCCGGGCGCCCCCGCTGCTGGCGGGGTCAATGTACATAACACTTGCCTTTGTGCTGCTTGAGGGTGCAGGCTTTCTTCTGTTACTGTCGTGTAGGACATCTAGGTGGGCTCCGTCACACCGACTACACCTCTTCTTTAAGCGGCAATCGGCTGCCATGTGACTGCGCGCACATCGGTAACAGCGTCTGTTGGACTTTATCCATTGACTCACCTCGTCGGCGGTCATCTTCTTGAACGTGTCACATTGTGACAACCAGTGTTCCTTTTCGCAGTACGGGCACACCATCTTCCACTTCTCTTTCATCGAGGGGGTACTGTGGTTCTTGCTGCTCGGTACTGATTCTGATTGGTGCATGACGGTCACCAATCTTCGGCCATCGTTTGCTCTCCTAGGTCCCTCTCTGGAGCTTGGGGTGCTCCGCATGAACGTATCCAACCGTAGGCTGTTGACTTCTCTCGCCAGGAAGTCGGCTAGGTCTAGGAGGGATGGCTCGGGACCGTTAGGATCACGGTGGTCTCTTTGCCGCCTGAAGCGCTCTTGTCGGGCGGGCGGAAGCTTCTCTAAAATCCTCTCGACATTAGAGTTTGCGTACAGTTCGCGCATACCCTTTTCTCTTTGCGCCCCCAGCATCCCTACCAGGGATTGTACCTTGATAGACAGGTCATCTAGTGAGCGATTGTCTGTGGCTGGGGGTAGGCGGTCAATATGCCTTATCTCTTGTATTACGTAGTCCCATATGCGTCCATATCTTTGGTCGAGTGCTGCTAGAGCCGCTGTGTATGGGGTAGTAGAGGTGGCATAGGCTAGCGCTATATTGTGCGCTCGGGGCACCTTGAGGTGCTTCAGTAGGATAGCATACTTGTACGGTTCATCAGCTACATCGGACATCATTGTCTCTAAGCACATTCGTAGCTCCGTGTACTGTGCTCTGTTCTCGTGGGTGAAGTCCGGAAATGTCGGTGTGCCAATGTATGATGCCATGGATGGCTGGCACATCGGTGAGCGTTGGAAGAGAGGCCTCCTAGGCGAGTCTCCTCTTACGCCTCTTGGTGGGCTGGTACCTGCTGGGTACCATGGCCCGCGTATCCAGGTGCTGTCCCTCGGGGCTGGTCGTGCGTCAAGCTCACCCGTGAATTGAGTCGGGGGTCTGTAGCGCAGAGCCGCGGGGGTAGAGCCTGGGCTGTACTGGACCTCCTGGTCCTGTGGAGTACTGTGCTGCTGTCGGGCTTGACTCTCCTCCTCTCCCTCTTCTTCTTCCTCTGGCAGGTCCTCTAGATCCTGTAGTCGTCTATTTAGCCTCTTCGCGGTGTAGACCGTTTCTTCCTTGTAGCTGGGTCTCACTTGGACCGGTCGGGGAAGGAGTTCGGAGGGGGGTATAGGCTCTCTCTGGTGGTCGGGCTCAGGGTCGCTTGATCGGGTAGGGGAGGGTGCCCTTGACCCTTGTCTTGACGAGGCCCTGGAACCCCGTGCGGAGGGAGGGGGTGTTGCCCTGGTGATCAGCTGCTCCATTATCTGCGCTTGTAATCGGTCGCGCTCTGCTTCTCTTTGGGCACCGGCAGCGGCGCGCTGGGCTTCGGCGGCGGCGCGCTGGGCTTCGGCCCGGTCCCTTACCATATTCTCTTCCGTCTGAAGGCGTCTAATCTCTAGACGTATACGATCTTCGTCGCTCCGTTGCTGCGCTTGAAGGCGTTCTCTTTCCATGGAAGAATGTTCGCGCTCACTAAGCGTCTGTGCTTGGAGTCGATCGCGCTCTGTTGAGGCTGCTAGGCTGGCGAGGAATGCCTGTGCCAGCATCTTGTCCGCCTCGCTGGGGGAAGACGCTGGTTGAGGTGATCCGCTCCTGGCAGTACTCGTTGGAGATCTGTTCTCCTGTGGCGAGTCCTGGAGATCCATCTCCGGGGTGCTCTCCTCTTCTTGTAGCGGGTAGAGTTCCATCCCTGGAGAGCTGTCTTTATCCTGGAGCTCTCCGGGGACTACTTCTTCGGTCTTGGCGGGGGGTAAAGTCATGTCGGGTCCCTCCTGGTCCCTACCGTGAGCTTGGTCAGTTACGTTAGAACCCACTAGGGCCTCTATTGGCGGGGTAGCCTGGTCGATAGGGTCGGACATAATTTTACTATCTACTTTTTCCGCGTTTACCGTCTGTAGAAAGCTAGGTAGTATATTGGCAACGTAATCCTCTAAGTACTGAGGTGTCTGCCGTCTACGCTGCGGGCGATCTACTTTAGGAGAACCGTTTTGTGGAGTGTTCATCATAGGCCATGTCAATATTAATACCACTATATTAATATTACGCTAGTTACCCTCCGGCTCGAAGGACCAATTGTAACTGAGGGGTACAATTCCCTGACTGTATTGATAAGTATGGTATCATTAAACCACTACCGCTTTATGTACTTTAATTACTGGCCATACAGTACATGATATATAAATATGTTGAACACTTCCCACAATGAATCGGTTCTACACAAAGTTGTCTTTAAGTATTTATTGCAGCAAAAGGTACATAATATACTTATCTATTATACTTTGAATGCACTTGTAAGGCAAAGGAATGTGCGTAGGCAAATCAATAATGAATGTCCATTCTCTGGTTACGCAGGAGGTAATTATACAACCTGAATCTTAGGGAATTATATCTATGGTACACTAGTAATATATAGCGGGAGATACTGGAAGGGTCCCCCTGGTTGTAAGCCAGCAGGGGTAGAGGATCTGTCGGTAGTAGAGAGTCTGGTCAACGATGACTAAGGAGACTCCAAGTACAGGAGACGGTGCAATAGCCTCTTGATCCACAGACGAATACAGCTGTTCTCCGTAGACTGTAGCTCCACAGTGAAGAAAGCTAGCCGGCCTCAGGCTCTCTGAGGCGCGGACTCGACTTGGCTCCTCACAGGATAAATCCCACACGTGTAGGCGTCGGCGATTCTCCGCTCCATAAATCACAGGACCAAAACAAATATAATCCAGCCGCAAAGGGCTATGTAGTCGTCGGGTAGATTAATCCAGTGTACATGTCCACACGGTTCTCGTCTAGGTCTCCTCGGGTGAAAGCGCCATGAAAGCAGCCCAGCCTGGATAAGCACTCTAGCTGGTACGAGGAAGCGTTGGTGATGCTGGTCACTGTAGAACTTTAGCCGCACGATACACTATACACAAATAGACTATTACTGACTTAATAGAAATATGTCGCACTCGACGGTATAGCGCCAAACTCTGACAATTCAGTTATTAATTCGCACGCGGTCTCAATGCTCTATTCTGGGGCCAAACAGGCCATACTTCACCGCACGGAGTATCGTGGGTGAGGCTTCAACTTATTGGGTAACTCTTGACTTCTGACTAAGTGCTTCTGTATTCACCTGCGCCATATCCATATGCACGGCGAACAAACTAGTGCCAACCTCATTTCTGTCTCGTAGCCCTGGGCAAGGCCGGGCATGCACAGACATGTCTTGACGGTGACTTTGAACCTGACTCCGGAGGCATGGCTCTGGCGCCTGTGGACCGCTGTCCAATAGGAGAATGAAATATTATGGTCTGGGCTAAAGGGATATTCCGTGTATATGTACAAGGAATATACAAGGGATATCAAACGATATACAAATACTATGCAATATATATCAATCAATAAATATATATATTCGGTTTAATCTGATCCTTTGTAACAGCCGGGAATGGCGCTTTTAAGCGTTTTCCGGCAGTCAAAGTGTTAAGAATCATACACATAAGCAAATAAACAAACAAACAAACATATGCACAACCTATGTACAAAATAAATAAACAGTTCATCTCTAGTCTTTACAGTTTTCTTCAATTGCATAAACACTCAAATCAAAACCTTACACTCAAGGAGCAAAACATAGGCCCAGATTTGCACCCCTATAAGCACAATGTCAGCCTCACACTTTTTGCAAAACACTAACACACTTGCATTACATTAGACACAGAATGTCAAATTACCACACATATGAGCCAATTGGTTAAACACAGCCATCAGATGCACAAACACACCATTGCTTAATTGTAGATACACCAATCAGGTTTAAGCACTATAAAAATGCAGCAGGTGAGTTCACCTGTCTTCAACCAAAATGGAAGGAGAGTGAAGTACTGTACACAGAGAACGTGAAAATATCCAATACATTCACCAAACACTACACAAGACAACCAATGATGCAGACTGATGAAAATATACATTTTCTCCCATTTTCCCAAATCAGTCAACATGGAGAATCACAACAAAAAATTATCTTGCCAGATCCAGCTAGGCAAAGAGATAATGTCTAGTATTTTCTGTACTCTATTTAAATTTTTTCAAAATTGTTTTTGTTTTACTGTCATTTTAACCTGTACTGGATACAGTATTTTATGTTTGTCTGATATTTGCTGAGCTTACAGTGTTATGCACATAGTAGCATGAAAACTGGGACATGTTTGTTGTGATTCTCCATGTTGAAATGTTGACTGATTTGGTTATATGGAGAGAACATTTATATGTTCATCAGTCTGCATCATTGATTTGGGTATATGGAGAGGAAATGTTATTTTTTTCATCAGTCTGCATCATTGATTTGGGTATATGTAGATAAATAAATTATATTTTCTTATTTTTTTAAACTTTATTTTTTAGCGTTTATCGCTTTTCTGGTCAAGCATGACCGACAGTTGTAGGGTGAAACGGGAGAGAGAGCAGGGGGAGACATTCGGCAAATGACGGCGAGTCCGGGAATCGAACTCGGAGTCAACCAGATCCGTGACGCAGCACGGAGTCCCGCGACGCAGCGCGGTAACATGGTGTGCTACTGGAGCACCCCAATAAATTATATTTTCATCAGTCTATAGCAGGGGTGGCCAACCAGTCAGAGACTAAGAGCCACAAAAATTACTGTGGTACCACAAAGAGCCACACCATATACCAGCGTTTCTCAACCTTTTTCTTCAGTCACGGCACCCTTCATGTGTTTATAGGTCTCACCCTCTGGCCTCTGAAGTTGCTAATGTCTTTTTTATTTGGGCCTCACAGGGTTAACCTCTTAAGCCCGAGATATACAGTAAAAGTGTATATTTTCAGCATTACGTTTGTTTACCAATTATTTTAACTGTTATTAGTGAAATATAAGATTATAGAAATCTCAGGGCATTGAGTCGGAAACCGGCCCATATTGATAGGAGGAAGTGGCACAGCCAAAAGTGAGTGTAGTCTTTTGCAGGAAGAGACTCAGGGCTTTCGAATTTCGAAAAACTACCCTACCCAGCTCACACCAGCCCCTGTCAATCATCTGACTTCTGGATTTACTTTTTTATTTCTCTTATTTTTTGGGATTATCTCTCACAAACCTGAACGTTATTGCCATTAAACAGAGTTTCTCTACCTTTCTGTGAACGTTTTGCAAAAAACGGTGTTGCAATACGATGAAAAATGGTGGAGAAATTTACATTATAAAAAAGATGGCAGAATTCAGTACTGTATCTATAAACCTTCGGTTTAATCATCTTCCCTTTATTCATTTGCTTAGATTTTTCAGGTCTCGTCAATTTTAGCATGGTGTTATTCACAGTCAAAGATAATATATATATTTTTTAAAATAGAATTGATATTCTCCTTTGGTTCATTACAATTTACTCAAGCCTAGTAACAGACACACTATTTCTGACACTGATCCATATATGTCCCTAGATTCAGATACCAAGAACATGCAAATGGACCATTTACATTTTTTTTGTAAATGTTTATTCTATTTTTTGGATGGAAGAGCCGCACATTGACGGGCAAAGAGCTGCATGCGGCTCGCGAGCCGCGGGTTGGCCACCCCTGGTCTACAGCATTGGACTCTAGAGCCATATGAAATCCGTTTTATTTTTTTCCAAATTCCATTAAATTTTTTTCCAAATTCCGTTTTTTCCGTTTTAATATTTCAGAATTCTGTATTTTGCTTTGTACGCTCATTTTACCATCAGAAATAGTGTCTAATAAGTGGGAATGAATAAATTTCCACAATTTAATAAGATATAACAGTCCATTTAATAGGGCTGTCTTAAATACTTCGAAGCTTCGTTCGATGGGCATGGGATTCGAATATGAAAAAATAAATAAATAAAAATAAATAAAAAAAAGTATATATATATTTTGGCAAAATCAACTCTGCCTCTCTTTGTTAACTACAACAAGCAATGCTGTTTGTTATTTAAGATGAGGTCGGACTCGGCACTCGGACTTGTGTTCATTGTGCTGCTTTTATAAAGCATCAAATGACGACTTACAATATTTCATGAAAGAAAAGTGTTTTGTTTGTCTAAGTTTTAAAAAGGTTTAAACTTTACAGCACTGACAAAGTTGAACAAAGTGCTGTACAAGTCCCACAACATAAAAAAAAAAAAAATTAAATTATTATTATTTTTTTTATAGTCGATTCCATTTTTATTGCTCAATTCCGCGATTCTGTCCGCGATTCCGTGATCGCGGATTCCATATGGCTCTACATTGGTCTTGTGTAGTGTTTGGTGAATTTATTGTATTGCACATTCTCTGCGTACTTCACTTACAGTACTCTAATCACTGAGAAGTAGAATTGCTAAATGTGTTTTAGGTTAAGCACAGCAGTGTGTGTAACTGGTTCAAACAGAATTAAGTCATATGAAACGTTTGTTTTAGGGATGCCCCGATCGATCGGCCACCGATCGTTATCGGCCGATAATCAGTATAAATATGCGATCGGTGATCGGTGATAATGCTTTATTTTCGCCGATCGTCAAAACCGATCTCATCCGCTGAGTTCTGTCTCAGACACCGGGTGGTGCGGCGTCTGCTTCCCCCTCCAGCCCCTCCCGCACGCATGTAAACACGGGTCTAGTCTAGTCTAGTCTAGTGGGACGGGAGGACGGCAGGACGGCGTCTCCCTGAGCTAACGTTACAAAATGACCCAGTCAACTATTCACTTTTAGTTTAATACATGATGAGGCATTGTCTAACCGAACGGTATCTAGCCGGCCAGCTACCGATAGCTCCTGATATCAGCAAATGCTCCAGCAATAGTCTATTAGAGACGTGTATGATACTCTGTTAGCTCACGTTAGCGCAAATTAGTTCACTGTTCAAAACGAAATGTCCCATTGAACAAAATAATTCACTGAGGCGCTGTATCAACGTTATATATCCGGCTAGCAGTAGCTACAGGTAGCTCCTGATATCAATGTCTTATAACACTGATTCGACGCGTATTTGAGCTGAGGGCTTGCTGAATGTTATTTAACGTTATACCAATACTAGGGTCCAGCTGCAGCGCAGGAGAATCCTGGCCGTAGCTCGAGGCTACTCGAGTATAGGTCCAGCTGCAGCTCCGGAGAATCCTGGCCGTAGCTGGAGGCTACTAGAGTACACACAGACAGTGGAGCTTGTTGCGTGGTGACGATGTCTCGCAGATAATACAAGTACAAGTCTAATTATATAATATATATATTTTATAAAAAAATAAAAAGTTATATAAAATAAATTAAAAAAATTTTTAATCAAAAACGATCGGTATCGGTATCGGCCGATATGGCTCACGACGATCGGTGATCGGTATCGGTGGCAAAAAAACGTGATCGGGGCATCCCTATTTGTTTCATATGGTAATAAAATGTAGTTTTTATAAATTAGTGTATGGTTTTGACAAGTGTTTAATTTAGCAAAGGATCTGAGGTGTTCTGATAATTGTGTGTGTGGTTGTGCTAATTGTGTGTTTTGAAACACTGTGCCCCGTTTTCAAAATCATGCTTAAGCAATCGAAAAAAAACTGTATTCTGTGTTTCATTATATACATATGTTTCAGTCTTCTCATAAAAAAAAGATTCGATTTTTGGGTATTTTCCTGCCTTTGGTCCGCTTTGCATTCACATCTCAAATGAACCGCAGCAGGGTTCACTTGCAAGAGTGAATGAGCTTTCACACCACCCCAAACCAACCGGACTATCCGAGGAAATGAACCAGGGTTCGATTAAAGCTTATTATAGTTTAGCACAGTATCATGAGCATGTCTTTGTCAGTGGACACTGGACATGGGTATGGATGGCTCCAGGTGCTGCTGCGTTAAAGTGCACATCTTCAATACCTATCTGTACTATTTAAAAGCACAGTGCAGGACACACTCAAAGGTTATCGCACCTCAGAGATGGCAGTGGACATGTATGACAGGACAAAGGCCATATGTAATGGCCTTTGGATTGAGGAACATACTACCAGCCAAAGGAGGAAGCAGAAAAGGATGGACGAGTATGTAGTTGAGTCATCTTGGGCACAAGCTCAGACCTCAGCTCAGGAGATCAGCTGAGACAGAGACTGTTCTATCCAGTCGTCGACAGAATGCTGCAAGAGCTTGAGAGCAGGTTCTCATGAGTTGGATAACAACTTATGAGAGGCATACAGGCATGTTATCCAGCCTCAGACCAGTTTCTCTCAGTGGAATTGCTGCAACCCCTCACCACACATTACAATATCCAACTATTGCCAGAGGAGATCACAGTTGCAAAGTGTTTCCTGGTCAGGACAGGCAGAGATGCAGTCCCTACTATCCAAAGTGTCTTTTCCCTCCTGGATGATAATAATAATAATAATAATAATAATAATAATAATAATAATAATAATAATAATAATAATAATAATAATAATAATAATAATAATAATAATAATGCATTTGATTTATAATATAATAATATTATATATATATTAGCCCTTCATTAGCAAAGTCCAGAACTAACGTTATCTTAGCAGTGTTTCTCTAATTGTACTTGTAGGGCTGTCAATGAATATTCTATATTGAAATTAAAATTGAAATTATTGAATGTTAATTTCAATGAACAACCGGCCCTTTGCACAAATTATATTTTGGGAAGGGGTGAACTTTTTTCTGCACTTGCGTTCGTTAGTGGTTAACGTTAGGGCTGGGCGATATGGCCAAAAAATTATATCACGATATCGATAACGATATCATATCACCCGATATCGCTAATTATCAATATATATATATTTTTTTTCTCCACTTTTTCTTTTCTCCTCAGTTTTCTATTTTTCTCCCATCCCAATTTAGCCGTGCCAATTCTCCCCTCCCCTGTCTTGAACGTTGCTCGCATGTGCCCCCCACTGGCCGGTTGTAGGGAGGATAGAAGCCCATCACATGTCCCCTCCGATACATGTGGAGGCAGCCAGTCACATCTTTTCACCTGCCAGCGCGGACTCTCATTTGGCGAGGAGTAACGTGTAGGAGGCTCACACTGCCCCTGCCATTTTCCTGTCTCTGCTGTGCAGGCGCCCCGACCGACCTGCAGGAGTCGCTGTTTACAACGTCCAGATTACCACCCATCGACTTCCCACCTGCTAACTCTGCCAATTGAGTTAGTATGACGGCCGGCCCAAGCCGGAGGTAACGTCGACAGCCGGATTCGATACCAGTGTCTCTTGCGTTGGTGACGAGCGCAATGTCCGCTACGCCACCCAGCCGCCCTTAATTATCGATATTGTTATAAGTATTTTAATTAGGGGTGCACCGATATATCGGTCGGGTATCGGTATCGGCCGATAAGTGCCTTGTTGACTGCCATCGGCCGATAAGCTCAAGTTTGCAGATGGCAGTGGCCGATAAATATCCGTAAATTTGTGTCGCGTCAATCTGGTCCACACATTCAAACTTTGAAAAAAGTTTCAGTCAAGCGACCTGCACAACCCCACCCCCCCACACACACACGCTACTGATAGAGCCATATGAAATCCGCGTTCACGGAATCGCGGACGGAATCGCGGAATTTAGCAATAAAAATGGAATCAACTAAAAAAATGTTGGGGGACTTGTACAGCACTTTGTTCAACTTTGTCAGTGCTGTAAAGTTTAAATCTTAGACAAACAAAACACTTTGCTTTCATGAAATATTGTAAGCAGTCATTTGAGGCTTTATAAAAGCAGCACAATGAACACATCTGTCAGTGCCGAGTCCGACCTCATCTTAAATAACAAACAGCATTGCTTGTTGTAGTTAACAAAGAGAGACAGAGTTGATTTTGCAAAATAAAATAAAAATATATCATTTATATTTTTATTTTTTTTAATAATCAAATTTTATTTTCATATTCGAATCCCATGCCCATCGAACGAAGCTTCGAAGTATTTAAGACAGCCCTATTAAATGGACTGTTATATCTTATTAAATTGTGGAAATTTTTTCATTCCCACTTATTAGACACTATTTCTGATGGTAAAATGAGCGTACAAAGCAAAATACAGAATTCTGAAATATTAAAACGGAAAAAACTGAATTTGGAAAAAAAATTTATGGAATTTGGAAAAAAATAAAACGGATTTCATATGGCTCTAGCTACTGCATCAAAGTTACTTATGATTAACAAAGGCATTCGTTTTGTGGCATTAACGTTATATAGTTACACGTTCAATAACATCAGCATATTTACCCAACCATAGCAAGCATTACGTAAGGGATAATGTATGGCTACGAGGTCATTGTCGCAAAATAATTGACCGACACGTAGTTTAAAATACAGAGGCGCCGCGCCGAGGTGTTTTAAACGTAGTGAAGGTCAATTATTTTGCGACAATGACCGAGTAGGCTATACATTATCCCGCTTATTACATGGCTAACTTACTAACAATATACCTAATTCATTTGACAAATCGCAGTTGTTCTGTGGCTCTGTCAGCCCAAATAAAGTGATTATTATTATCGCGGGCAGCAGCCTCTGTTCTGGCTCCGCTGACACTCCGCTGTCAGTGCAGCGCTATACATTATCCCGCTTATTACATGGCTAACTTACTAACAATATACCTAATTCATTTGACAAATCGCAGTTGTTCTGTGGCTCTGTCAGCCCAAATAAAGTGATTATTATTATCGCGGGCAGCAGCCTCTGTTCTGGCTCCGCTGACACTCCGCTGTCAGTGCAGCGTGGCAGGTGTGTCTGATTTGCTGCACTGATGTGGGCTTGATTGCCAACAGCTGCGCACTGCGGTCATTATTGAAAAAACAGCGGTTATTATTGAAAAATAATGACCGCTGTCGGGGGGCTATTGACCAATCACAAGCAAGCATTTCGGCGAATGTGAAAACGCCATGTAATAATCATTCATATCTCTCACTTCCTTCCTTTGCTCAGAGAGCCCGTACTGAATTGTACCCATTCTGCAATCTGTTAACCCTTAGAAGTCTAACCTAAATAGCTCCTCCTCCTGAGAATTTCCCCCTTTTTTTTTGTTACATAATATAAAATTACAGATTCATACCTTCAAAATAAGCCATCAATTGTCAAATTTGAGACGATAGTTTTCAATCAATGTCCTATCAAACATTCTGGTAAAATCCTAACACCTTTTCAGTATAGGACTTTGAACTAGATCCAAGTTCATTCAGCTATCTGATGAGAGAACTACACTCCCAGAATTCAATGTGATCATTGTCACTAGAACCATTTCACACCTGGAGCAAAGGCCCAGTCATTCCTTTGTTATTCCAGTGAATGGACCCAGCAGGAGGCCTAGCCTAGCGACAAGCGGCCACTACATAGTTGGGTATTGAAAAAATGCTCATATCCAAAAGTAGTAGATAGATATAGGTCATACATGTAGGTATGCACTTGTCCTAATATACTAACCTACACTGTAGCACTCAACACTTTGATGAACATTGTTACTCAGCTGATAGAGGTGTGCCCTTCCTCAATAAAGCCAGAGAGAGAGAGAGAGAGAGAGAGAGAGAGAGAGATAGAGAGAGAGAGAGATGGTATTTACAGTACTGTACCATATCACATACCATATCACCTTTTGCAGCATACCATGATTACTTATATTGAGATGTTTCAGTACAGTGGATGGTACAGTATATACAGTAAAGTACAGTATATATAGTACTGTAAGAAAAAGAAGCAAACCAATAACAATTTGTGGTTGTATTTCTCTAGAATGAGAGAGAGAGAGAGAGAGAGAAAGAAAGAAAGAAAGAAAGAAAGAAAGAATTATTATTGCAGCGATTTTCACTGTTGACTTTTATTTTACTGGCCATCTTTGAACATGCCATATTTTTCTACTAACTGCCTGCTGGCAAAACTATGCTACTCGCTACAGTACCTGCAGATTAGACTACCTGTATATGCGCTGTCAACTCTCGCTCTGACTCCAACCCGTTGAAAGAGACAACACGCATTTCGTGAAGACCCGCCCTACTCTGCCTCTGATTCGCAGACTGTGGGTGGGGGGGGGGGGGTTTCTGACGGGACTCTGAATATGATTGGACCAAAGCAGTAGACAGACACAGGCAGTTGGAGCAGTGCAGGCGGACAGACAGGAGCTTGCAGAGGAGATAGCGGAGAATTTCGAGGATACCTGCTATACGCACTGATGACAGGATATATTTCCTTCCACTTGGTATCACTCTCGAATCACGTTTCAACCACTAACGTTGCTGCCATGAGCCTTCGCTATGGTAGCCTACAAGTGATAAAATAAATAAAACGCCCAACTCGCTGTACAAGAAATTCCTTCTGTGTGTGTGTGTGTGTGCTCTACTGGGCGCACCTTTCTACTCTAGAAAACTGCGAGATAACGCATAACTCGTACACACAAGCACTCTGTCTCTACTCATACAGTAGTTGATGTTTTAGCGCGACGTGGGTATATACAGGGGCGAGGATGAAAAGCATGTTAGACTACTTTTTATTCATAAGTTAACGTTCCGTCGGGTCCGCGTGTATTCTCGAGAATGATAATAATAATAATGCAGGACCTCTTCAGATTATATTATCAACGACAGACAGTGAGAAACACAACCCCCCCCCCCCTCTCGCGCTGAAGAATATGCATATTAGATCACTCAGTGATTAACACCTATGCGCTGTGTGTGTGTGCGCGCGTGCATGTACGTGACGCGTTGTAGTTTCGGGGGAATACAGGGATATTTAGAACTATACAATTGAGCAAGAATTAAACATATTTACAAGTCGTATTATGTTTAGCAAGTAAGGATACATATAGATTACATCATTATGCACTCAAAATTGTCTTTGTGCTATTTTTACAGATTTTTGAAAAACGGGACTTCCTGAGCATTTGTGAGAGATTCTAATTCTTTTGTTCTCCGCCCACGGGAGCAATAGGCCCCGTTGACTTCTAAGGGTTAATAAAGTTTTCAATCGAACAAATGTATAGAAAAGCTTTTATTATAACATTCGTTGCAGTAAAATCATTATGCCTCGTTTAGTACTCCTGCGGTGCGCTGGTAGCCTACTCGTGGGCCGCGGGAGCTAACGTTATTAGCTACGGTAAGTTTGTTGTGGTTCTCTCGTGCAGATCAATGGCGGACTTCCCGGAAGTAAAAAACGAATAAGCGCTTGCCGATTGGTGGTAAGAACAGCAGGAGGTGCAAGCGGTGTGACGTAATTGGCAGAATCGACTGTCAATCAAAATTGATTATGGAGATATTACTGGAGAACATGGAGCTTTGTTTGAGAGAGATACAGTGAGTGCTGTCTCTTAAACTCTTAAAACTCATAAACTTTTTAGTCTTTTTAGTCAAGTTAGTCTGTTAGGTTATGAAAGCCAGTGGGTATTGTATGACTCAGACTGCAGCAATAATCATGAGCATTGATGTTTCCCTTTTTTTTTTTTTTTATACTTACATTTTTATTTCCAGTTTTTTGCTTTACAAACAAAACATCCACATACAATAATACAATTGGCGGTCAAAATTATAAACGCCAGTACAATAGAATTCGATAGATAATAACTTAAAGATATAGCTGATATTAGAAAAATGAATATCGAAATCGAATGACAAGTTGACCTAAAATAAATTCACTAAAGGGGAAAAGGAAAAAACACAGCTAAACAAAAACAAAGAAAAGAGAGAAACAATAAATAAATACAAAAAAAAATACAAAAAAAGTGACATGGGTTCTTTGGTACCTTCATAGTTTATTTTCGTTTCGTTTTTTCTTCTTGTCTCCTTTTCACTCTCCTGTGATGTCGTTTCTTTTTTTCCTATACTCTTCCCACTTCTCCCATTTTGATTCAAACTTCTCGTCTTGTAGCCTCAGCCTATATGTGATTCTCTCCATTTCCTGTATCCCACCCACTATCTCTGTCCATTGTTCCCTCGTCGGTGCTTCTACTCTATACCACATTTTCGTCAGTGCTTTCTTGGCTGCTACTAGTAATATCTTAATCAAGTATATATCTTTCCCCTGTATTCCTTCCTGTGTTAAGTTCCCTAAATACAATACTTGTCCTGTCTGGGGTATTTCATATCCTACTATTTCATTTATTATCCCTCCTATCTCTTCCCAATAGTTCTTTATTATCTGACATCCCCAGAATATGTGTGTGTGGTTTGCTATTTCCTGTCCACATTTTCTCCAGCATGGTTTCTGTGTTGGTGTATAGTTGCCCTGTATTTCTGGTGTTATAAAAAATCGAATTATGTTTTTCCACCCAAACTCCCTCCATATCCTTGACCCTGTGGTTGTGTGTTGTATCTTACATATGTTATACCATTCTTCTTCTGTTATCTCCGTTTCTAATTCCTTCTCCCACTTTTCCTTTATATATTTGGTTGTGATGTCCTTGCTGTCCATTATTGCCCGATATAGTGCTGATATCCCCCCCCTTCCTTCCTTCGTATGCTTTTACCATTATCTTAATTATCCCATTCTGATCTTTGTCTTTGTCTAGTTTTATTTCCTTGTTGTAGTAGTCCCTAATCTGTAAATATCTAAAGTGGTCGCTATTCTCTAGTCCGAATCTTTCTTTCAATTTTTGTAGAGTCTGGATCTCCCCTCCTTCTGTTATTGTACATATTGCTGTTATGCCCCCCCTCTCCCATCTTTTGAACCCATGATCTTCTTTCCCTGGTTTAAATTTGTTGTTGTGCGTTATCCATCTCAGTATCTTGGTTTCTTTTTCTAGCTTGTATTTCTTTACTATCTTGTTCCATATATTTATAGTGAATTTGGTAATTGGGTCTATTAGTTGTTCCTTTCTTCTGTATAGCTCCCTGTCTCCTATTAGTGCCTGCACTTTGAGTCCCTCATTTTTTGTTTCTATGTCTTTCCATTTGGCTTCATAGTTCTCGTTGCACCAACATGTTACTATTATCAGCTGTGCTGCGTAGTAGTAATCTTCTAAACTAGGTATTGCCATTCCTCCTTTCTCCTTTTGTAATTGTAGAGTCACATATCTTATCCTTGGCCTTTTCCCCCCCCATATGAATCTTGATATCTGTTTATTCCATTCCCTGAACTGGCTTTGTGGTATTAATATAGGTAGAGCCTGAAATAGGTATAGTAACCTTGGTAATATATTCATCTTTATAATTTCGATCCTTGAGCTAAAGTCTAGAGGCATTACTGTCCATCTTTATAGGTCTTGTTTGATTTTCTGATTAATCTGTGTATAGTTTGCATCGTATAGTCCCTCCACCTCTCTTGTAATATTCACTCCTAGGTATCTGATCCTGTCCATATCCCATTTAATCTTGTATTTGTCTTTGATCTCTGTCGTTGGGGTGTAGTTCAATGTTAAGGTCTGTGTCTTTGTTACGTTAAGTCTATATCCTGAGTAATATCCATATTCTGTCAGTAAGTCCATCAGTGTCGGGAAGCTTGTGTCTGGTTGTCTCATATATACTATCACATCATCTGCGAACAGTCCTAATTTATGTTCTGTTCCCCTTATCTCCACCCCTTTGATGTCCTCGGTCTGTCTAATTAGTTGAGCCAGTGGTTCGATGAATATATCGAAGAGCGTCGGCGAAAGACAACAGCCCTGTCTTGTAGCCCTCTCTAGTTTGATCCGGTCCGTCAGGTTGCCATTTACTTTAATCCTTGCCGTTGGTTCTTGATATAATGCCCTAATTGTTTTCATCGCGTTTTTGTCTAGTCCAAATTTCTCTAATACTTTATATAGGAATATCCAGCTTACACTGTCGAATGCTTTTTCTGCATCCAGGCTAACTAGTACTGCACTTCCTCCTTCTTTTTGTATCTCCTCTACTATCTGCACTGTCTTTCTTATGTTGTCCTGTGTTTTTCTTCCTTTAATGAATCCGGTCTGGTCTTCGTCTATAATATCTGGCATAAATGTCTCAAATCTTTTGGCTATTATCGATGTATACATCTTGTAATCTACATTAAGTATGGACACTGGTCTGAAGCTACTACATAGTTCCTTATCCTTCCCTTCCTTTGGAATCGTAGTAATTATGGCTTCTTTCCATGAGAGTGGCATTGTTCCTTTTTTCATTGTGTGTCTAAATGCTGCCTCTAATATGGGCCTCAGTTCCTGTCTAAATGTTTTGTAAAATTCCGAAGGGAATCCGTCGCTACCTGGTGACTTATTGTTCTTTGCTTTACTGATCGCATTTCCCACTTCCTGTTCTGTTATCTCTGCATTTAATATTTTGTTCTGTTCCTTTCCTATCGATGGTAAATCTAATTTTTCTAAGAATGTCTCTATCTCTTCTTCTCCTGCCGCTTTCGGTTGTGTGTATAGTGTCTTATAGTATTCTACAAAAGTCTTCTCTATTTCAGCTGGTTCTCTTAGTAACCTGTTTGTGTTTGTGTCTCTTATTGTGTGTATTGTATTTCGTTTCTGTTGTATTCTGATTCGTCTAGCTAAGAGTCTGGTCGCTCTCGTTCCTCCTTCATAGTATGTCTGTTTCACATATCTAGCCTTTTTCTCAATTTCTGTCAGTAATTCTTTGTTTATCTTTTCTCTAACGTCTTTTACTTCCCTAAGTGTCTCTTGGTTCTTTGAGTTTTGGTGTTTTTTCTCTAATTCTTTCAGTTTCTTTACTAAGTTCTGGTATGTCTCTATTCTGGCCCTCTTGAGTAGTGCTGCCTTTGCTATCAATTTTCCTCGTATTACTACCTTCATTGCATCCCATAGAATGTTTGGATCTACCTCTCCGTTATCATTTTCCTCTCTGTATCTTATTATGTCTTCTTTTACTTCGTCTACTAAGCCTTTGTTATTCAATAGCCCTACGTTCAGTCTCCAGACTGTGTTTCTCCGTCTACTTTTCAGATTTACTGTCAGATATGTTGCGCTGTGATCTGATATGTCTGTTACCCCTATTCTACAATCTTCTACTCTGTATCTGTCCCCTGTTGTCATGAGGAAGTAATCTATCCTTGAATATGTTGTGTGTGGATGTGAATAATGTGTGTATTCCCTGTCTAGTGTGTGTGTTTCTCTCCATATATCCGTGATTCCTAATTCTGTCATTTGTATTTTCATATATTTGCTAATGTGTGTTCTCCATCTCTTTGTGCTTGTCGTGTCCATGTCGTAATTCAATACTACGTTGAAGTCTCCTGTACAGATTAAAACGCCTTCCCCTTCCATTGCTATAATATCAAAGATTGTTTCAAATAGGTATTTCTCACTGTCTGGGGGTGCATATATATTCATTAATGTTACCATTTGGCCTTCCATTTTCCCCTTGGCCATTACATATCTCCCCTCTTTATCTCTCACTTCTTTAATCAATTCAAACTTCACTGCATTCTTAATCAATATAGCTACTCCTCTCCTAAGGTTCTGTTTAAAAGAACTATAAAACATATTCTCGTATCCGAATCTCTTCAGTTTTTCATGTTCTTGTTGTATTAGATGCGTTTCTTGTAGAAAAATAACCTGTGCCTCCTCTTTTCTAAGCTTCGTCATCACCTTACTCCTTTTGATTGGATTATTCATTCCATTAACATTCAGCGACATCATCTTAATACTTTTAATTTGTGTCATCTTTCCATTCGAAATGATCTCCCGTTCTACCCATGTCACATAAAATAATATTTGTAGTTGTAGCCACTGCTAACTCTACTCGACTTACATTCAAAGAACTATAATAAACATTTACAACATTCACAAAGTTTGACAATTCCATGGTGTCAGAGGTATTTATTTTCTTTCCTCTATCCCCTGCTGGGGGGTGGGGAGAAAAGGCTCTCCTATTGAGAGGGCTCCCCCTAGTGGCTAAAAAAGAAAGCTCACCATGTAAGTCCAGCATTGTCTGTGTGCTGCCCTGTCCTTGAGCTCCCGGTAATATGATTTTTTTTTTTTTTTTTTTTTTATGTTTACAATTACTCTTATTCTATGTTGTGTGTATTTCTATGCATCTTTCACATTTAGTCATGGTCTTAGTCAAATGTTTTTGTTTTGTTTTGTACTTATCTTTCCTTTTGAAGTATCGTGGTCCCTCGCGCTCTCCCTGTGCTTCTCTCCGATGTCCCTCTGTCACTCTCCTCAGCTGCTCTGTCTCGAATCATCTCCAATCCCCATCTTTCATCCGTCCTCCTCTTCTCGACTCTGTTCCACCTGCGCATCTTCTCCAGTCTCTCCATCGGGGTGGGTGTATATGTGGGTTTTCCCCCCTCTCTTCGTCCCGGCGTCCTCTCTCCATCCCGATGTATGTCCCTCGCTGCCTCTTGTACGTTGCTGTAGGTTTTGGTGCCTTCCTGCCAGTACACTTTCAGAGCGGTCATCGGTGATTGGAACCGAATCCCTTTTTCTTTTAGAATCTTTTTTATTTCCACGTAACTTCGGCGTTTTGCAGCCACCTCCGCTGCATAGTCGTGGTCAAAGGATATTCTCTGTCCTTCCACATCGATCTTCGTCTGCCAGGCTCTCTTAAGAATGTTCTCCTTGACTTCAAACCTCAGGAAGTTAATTATGACTGCTCTCGGTGGTCCATTCGTCTGAGGTCTCGGTGCTTGTTGTATCCTATGTGCCCTCTGTATTCCCATATCGGTGTGTTCTGACAGTGACATATCCAGTTTCTCTCGTATTAGGCTTTCCATATATTTGGACATCGAGGCTCCTTCTAGCCCTTCTTTCAGACCCCACACTCTTATATTGTTTCTTCTTGATCTCCCCTCCAAGTCAGTTAACTTCTCTCTCATCTTCCCTTGTTCCTCGAGAGTCTCCATTAGAATCTTTTGTACTTCTGTACTCCATTCTTCAGTCTCGGCCGTTCTCTCTTCCAACGCTACCGTGTCTTTCTCCTGTTTCAGCAACTTTTCGTCAATTGACTCAAGTCTCTTATTTATTTCTTCTTTGAGTTCGTCTTGTCCTTTCTTTACTTCTTCTCTGAGTCTGTCTATACTTGTCTGTATGCTTTGCGTGTTCGCTTCGTTTACCTTCACGCTAGTTTGCATGCTTGCCTGTATGTCCCGAATACTGGCTCCGAGTTCCACAGCCCAGCTGGGGATCTCCGTGTTGACTTGTTGTAGCTGCGCCATTTCTTCACGTCGTCTCGTTATTTCTTCGCGTCGCCTCGTTATTTACTTTTCTTCTTTTAGGGTCTTTTTTGTTTTCTCATATGTCCACTTGTTCTTCCTTGCTTTTGTCATTGAATGCTTATTTTTTTCGTTTTCAGATCATGTTATTCCACGTTTGTTTTGTATTGCGACCGGGAGCTTTTTTCAAAGGCTGCTCACTCAGACATTTCAAACCCGATGTTTCCTTTTTTAAGCAAGTAAAGAGGCCTATGTTCATATCGGTGAGCACAATGTGAAGGGAAAAAAGAGAGACGTGTAGCCTATTTATTTATTTAATATTTTATTTATTCATTTTATTATTATTATTTTATTTGTTGCCATGCCTAAAATAATAGTCAAGCATAGGGCTAAACATTTTCATAAACAATAATATAATTTTTTGTTATATGGTTATAATAAAAGCTTTTCTATACATTTGTCTGATTGATTTATTGAAAACTTTATTAACAGATTGCAGAATGGGTACAGTACAGCTCAATACAACAACAGTGCTAAGACTGGAGGATGAAGACCAGAAAAAGACGGCTTTTTTACATAAGGGTCCTCCATTTTCAATTCATCAAAACATTTAGAGACATACAAATATACAGTATTTTCATAAAAATATATAAAAAAAAAAAAAAAAAAAAAAAAAAAAACGGTATCGGCCGCAAATTTTCATATCGATGCACCCCTAATTTAAATTCTTTTTTTAAACAACAGATGTATGTTTATTTTGCAGCAATTCTTTGTCGTTGCCGCCATCTTTAGTGTTACAGCCCCTCACACTCCAGTTCTCAGGCTGCAGCTGTTTGAAAGCGAAAGTAAACAAGCTTCTCTGCTGGCTGTGGCTCCAGGGGAGTTGAATAGGTCTGGCTCTGCTAGTTTCTTTTCTATCTTTTGGCACTTTTTTGGCGGACAAACCACTGCACATGTGCACCGTGACTCGCGACTGGAGACTAGCTCTGCTAGCACACATAGCCTACTCTGTACAGACGGTTTCAAACTGTATTTTAAATTAGAAATCTCAATTTGGTCAGTATTGTCATTTGGACAAGCAATGCCATTACTTTAAGTTGCAGGCAAGAAAGACAAGTCTCTGTCCACTGTCTCTGATTTTTAAAACTGCCCTGTTGCAGAAAAAAAAGAGAAGATTTTTCTTTTTTTTAAAGGGGCTATGTACTATAAATGTCATTTTTCAGTCTCTAGCATTGTATTATAGTAATAGGAGTTTGTATCAATGTGTTTTAGTGTCTAAATACCATATTGGCGGATTGCTCAGATTCAGCCCAGCCCCTTTCCTCCTCCAGTAAATCAGGCAATTTTTTTTTGAACGGCCGATATACGTCATACGGCCGCTGGGTAGCGCACAGTGATGCGATTGGCTCTGTGGTTGGAGCTAATGCCCGCCCCCATTCTACCTAGACTAGACAGCGAGTCATCACCGAAAGCCGAGAGGGAGAGAAAGGAAGAGAGAGGGAGGGAGGGAGAGAGGGGGCCTTGCCTGTCTTTTTTTTTTTCTCTCTCTCTCTCTCTCTCTCTCCCACCCCCTCCCTCTCTCTCTCTCTATCTCTCTCTCTCTCTCTCTCTGCCGCGCACGGACTCATCACCGAGAGGGAGAGAAAGGAAGAGAGAGGGAGGGGGTGGGAGAGAGAGAGAGAGAGAGAAAAAAAAAAGACAGGCAAGGCCCCCTCTCTCCCTCCCTCCCTCTCTCTTCCTTTCTCTCCCTCTCGGCTCTCGGTGATGAGACGCGGCAGCTTGTGTTTTTTTTCTTTCTTCCTTACATTCTCCCGTCAGTAACGGCCTCTTTTTTTCTCTCTCTCTCTCTCTCTCTCTCTCTCTCTCTCTCTCTCTCTCTCTCTCTCTCTCTCTCTCTCTCTCTCTCTCTCTCTCTCTCTCTCTTCCCCCCCCTCCCTCCCTCCCTCTACCAGTGCAGACTGTGGACTGACTGTCACTCAAAGTGCTTATGGGCGGAGCCAGGCCATAACAGCCTGATTTCTTGAGGCTGAAAAATGATGGTTTTGAGTACTTGATTAGAAATATAAAACAATGCATTTTTTTTGAAAAAAACCTTACAAATGTCTTCAATAGACTAACAGGAATGGTGTAAAGTTGCCCAAATAGTGCTAGGAATAGCAGTACATAGCCCCTTTAAGATATTTATTTTATTATCAATCGATATCGATTATTAAAATGTATTGCGATAATTATCGTTATCGTTTTATCGCCCAGCCCTAGTTAACGTATCATTGTATTAGTTCGGTACACAGCCGTACTGAACTGAAATGGTTCGGTATGGATACATGTACCTTTACACCCCTACAGTTTACCAAACAATTATTTTTCAATCTTCTGTAGATGTCCACGATATTGCATTTAGTTATATTTTCATTTAATGTAGTGTACTTTCTGAGGAGGACGTGGTCTTAATTTGTTCAATGTGACCCTGGAAACGCCACTTGGAAGACAAAAACATCTGATTGGCCAAAAACAACAGCTCCCTGCATCAATAACCAATCAGAAGTTTTGCATCAAATTAAATGCAATATCATAGGCTTATATTCATAGATCAGAACTATAGCAGTGCATCTGTCTATATACACCCATGTGTTTTTCAGTTCTTATGAAAATCTTCATGTTAGCCTTGGAAAAGAGCACTACCGGTATTGCTGGTTAAGGACTGGTGGTTCTTGCTTGGATTTCTGTGTTCCTGATGAATTTCAACTGAAAAGTTAGGATGTTGTTTGTTAGGATGAATGTAAAATGTACTGATATTTCTTTCCTTACTTTACCCCAAGATTGGTCTGAATATGACCACGCCTCCTAGCCTCTCACACCTTGGTTTGAGAGAACGGTCTGTCTGTTTGGTGGACTGCATGGAACCATCACAGCTGGACCAGGAGAAGAGCTGTTTGGACTGCATGGAAACAAGTATGGAAATGTTGACTTTAATCTGTAAACATTATGACTTTATAAATGTTGACTTTAATCTGTAAACATTATGACTTTATAAGTGTTGACTTTAATCTGTACACATTATGACTTGTCTGACTTTATAAATGTTGACTTTAATCTGTAAACATTATTTAAGCATTACATCACGCGACGGAGTGTGTTATACTCATTAGATCACGCTTAGGGGTGGTTGTTATGCCCAACACGCAGTGGAGGGTCGTTAGACCCCCTAGGCGTGATCTAATGAGTATACTGTAACACGACTTGTGACAAGTGATTTAATGCTTTTATACAATGGCCGAATTCACCCAACCGTATTGCTATACAATAAACACACAGTAATTGAAGTATAGTGGAGATTTATTCACAAAACCGTAAACAGAAAAAATAGGTAAAAAAAGAAGAAAAAAAGTTGCCTCCGTGTCTAGAAGCAGAGGGAGGTGCTACAAAGCATTACATCTAACAACAAACTTCATATAAATCCCGCGATTTATTATTGTTTTGACAATGGATCATGACAAACCAATTACATAATCCAACATATGTGTAAACACCTAACATATTCCAGTTGACTGTATATATTTTTAATTATTCGTTACGAATATATCCATACTTCCATTGTGTCCGGGACATCCAGTGAAATCGCTTCGTGTGACGGCCATTTTTTTTTAAGTCTGTGATTTTTCTTTTGTTTCACAATGGGTCATGACAAACATATGTGTAACAAACTAACATATTCCAGTTGACTGTATATTTTTTTGAGGATTCGTTCAAAATATATTCATACTTCCATTTGTCTATCTATGGCGGATTCATTCAGTCTCATTCAGAAAAAAAATTTGGGTTGTGGGAGGGATCTGGGGTCACGTGGAGTGTGTTATACGAAATAACAACATCTAACTTGACTGTTTCAGCCAATCAGAATCTAGAAATGTGCATGCCACTGTATAAGACTTTATAAATGTTGACTTTAATCTGTAATCAATCAATCAATCAATCAAATGTATTTATATAGCTCGTTTAAATATGACGCGTGTCAACCAAAGTGCTTCACATAGCTAAGCTATAAGAACAAAAAAAAGTATAAAATAAACAGAAAAAAATTTAAAAATAAAAACAATCAACGGATAGACAAAGGAAAAACAGAACAACACGTCAACAAGTAAGGCAAGAGTCAAAGTGAGTCAGGGAAGGCCAGGCGATATAGGTGGGTTTTGAGTTTTGATTTAAAAGACTCGATGGAGGTGGCAGATTTAATGGGCATGGGGATGCTGTTCCAGAGGTCAGGGGCTGCGACCGCAAAAGCACGTCCCCCCCTAGACTTGAAGTTAGACCTACGGGTGGTTAGGAGACCCTTATCAGCCGATCTGAGGGCCCTGGCGTTGGTATAGGGAGTGAGGAGGTCTGCTAGGTAAGCAGGGGCCTTACCATTTAGGGCTTTGTAAACCAATAAAAGGACCTTGAAGTCTATTCTAAAGTGCACCGGGAGCCAGTGGAGCAAGTACAGGGGTGATGTGAGCTCTCTTCCGGGTACCTGTGAGCAGTCTAGCGGCAGCATTTTGGGGGAGTTGTAGACGGGCTATGGTGGATTTATTTAGCCCCAGGTACAGGGAGTTACAGTAGTCTAAGCGTGAGGATATGAAGGCGTGAATTACTCTTTCCAGGTCTGAGGGGGAGAGAATGGCCTTGATCCTGGCTATGGACCGGAGCTGGAAAAAGCACCCCTTCACCACCGAGTTGACCTGCCTATTGAAGGAAAACTCGGGGTCAAAGAGCACTCCCAGGTTTTTAACAAAGGGCTTGACTAGGGGAGACAGGTTACCCAGGCTGCTGGCAATGACACTGGTTTGGTTCGGAGGGCCGAAAAGGAGGATTTCACACTTTGACTGATTGAGCTGTAGAAAATTGTGTGCCATCCAGCATTTGATGTCGTCTAGGCAGGAACGAAGACTGTCGAGATTGTTTATATTGTTCGGTTTCATGGGGAGATAGACCTGAGTGTTGTCGGCATAAAAATGGAAAGAGATGTTGTGTTTTTTAATGATCAGACCAAGGGGCAGCATGTATAGGGAGAATAGGATAGGGCAAAGGATGGAGCCTTGTGGAACCCTGCAAGAGAGAGAGGCAGAGGGGGAGGAGCAGTTTCCGATATTAGCGGAGAAGCTTCTATCACTGAGGTAGGAGGTGAACCATGATAGGGCTGTGCCACTGACACCAACTGCCTGGTGAAGATGGTCAATGAGAATAGCATGGTCTATTGTATCGAAATCTGCACTGAGGTCTAAGAGCATAAGGACAGCACAGTCCCGGTTGTCGGTAGTGAGGAGCAGGTCATTGGTGACCTTAAGCAGGGCACATTCTGTGCTGTGGTTGGCTCTGAAACCTGACTGAAATGTGTCCAGGATGTTATTCAAGTGCAGGTAGGGAGACAGCTGGGACAGAATAGCCTTTTCAAGGACCTTTGATAGGAATGGGAGCTTGGAGATTGGCCTGTAATTATTGAGCTGGGTGGAGTCTAGGTTGGGTTTTTTTCAGAAGGGGCTGGACCACTGCATGTTTGAAGCAGGTTGGAACGCTACCAGTGACTAGGGAGGTGTTTCTGATAGAGAGGATGCTGGGGCCAGTTGTGGGAAATACTTCTTTGAGAAGAACAGAGGGAACTATGTCAAGGGGGGAGTTGGTTGGTTTCATGGCTGAGACTATATCTGTGAGAGTAGAGAGTGTTATGGGTTGAAAACAGGCCAGGGTGGATGAACAGGGCATTAAACATTATGTAAACATTATGATTTTATTCTGATTTTATAAATGTTGACTTTAATCTCTAAACATTATGACTTTATTCTGACTTTATAAATGTTCACTTTAATCTCTAAACATTATGACTTTATTCTGACTTTATAAATGTTTACTTTAATCTCTAAACATTATTTATATTATAATAAAACACAAGATACTTGTGCCCTAATGATAAGGATAAACGCTCAATGAAGAAACCCAATGGCCGTCACAACCCAGCATGCAGCAAGAGCCAGCAAAAAATAAATAAAAAGCAGCAAGAGTCAGCATATCACCAGGGTTATCAAGTGGGCACCCCCCTTCACTGGTGTTTCTTCAAGTTAGGCCCACGACCTCGGGCTCAGCGGTTAGTTCCAGCGTCCCAGAACCACCCCCTCCATGCTAGCTCCCACTTTTCCATGATATTCACACGCTATGTTATCCTATGTCAAAAATACAATTCCTACAATATTACACATGAAACGGCAACAACAGAGAAGAAAAGGAATACTCTTACCCTTTGTTTACGTTGGCCCCCAGCTGACATTATTTCTCCTCAACCAAATCTACTGACTGCTTCTTCTGACATCTCATTTACCGCTTTTTTCAAGCTCCGCCCACGAATCCTCAACTCTCCCAATAATGATGAAGTCGATCGTGCTATAAATCCTCTGCATCCTACTTCCACCAGACAAACCCTAGCTTTACATACTCACTGTTCAGTTTCTGCTGCCAAGTCTGCATATCTAAGCTATCACTCCCCCCAGGTAACACACAACGCCATGGTTCTTCAGATACTGGTAGATTTATTTTCTCTTCAATAATCTCCAATCCACACATCAAATTGTACAAAAAGTATATACACAATGTAACATACATATTACAAGTATGACATAATTAGTGTCACATCTTCATGCATCTTCCTCTCAGACCAGAGTTGAGCCAAACTAATTAGCAACTGGTGTGAGCCTTTAGTGTGAGCCCTTCCTGTGCAGGTGTTTCTGTGTGTGCCTTTAGTGTGAGCCTTTCCTGTGCAGGTGTTTCTGTGTGCCTTTACTGTGAGCCCTTCCTGTGCAGGTGTTTCAACAGGTGTGAGCCTTTAGTGCGAGCCCTTCCTGTGCAACAGGTGTTTCAACAGGTGTGAGCCTTTAGTGCGAGCCCTTCCTGTGCAACAGGTGTTTCAACAGGTGTGAGCCTTTAGTGTGAGCCCTTCCTGTGCAGGTGTTTCAACAGGTGTGAGCCTTTAGTGTGAGCCCTTCCTGTACAGGTGTTTCATCAACAGGTGTGAGCCTTTACTGTGCAGGTGTTTCTGTGTTTCCTTTAGTGTGAGCCCCACCTGTGCATTGTTTTTGTGAGCCTTTAGTGTGAGCCCTTCCTGTGCAGGTGTTTCTGTGTTTCCTTTAGTGTGAGCCCCACCTGTGCAGGTGTTTCAACTAGAGTTGTTCCGATACCAGTATCGGAAATGCCTCCGATACTGCCTAAAATGCTGGTATCAGTATCGGCGAGTACACGTTAAGTCTAGCCTCCGATCCCATATGACGTCATTTATCTCCTGCGGAGAGTGAGGATTATAAAATGAACGTGTTTTTAATTGATCGTGAATTAAAGTGTCAATGCTGTTTGTCATTTTAACAGCAGATACACTTTCTTAAATTCCATTGTCCCGACAGAGCGGAGTGACGGGGAGCTCGGATGTGTTTCGCTTGCTGGTTTTATGATAGCATTAGCTGAAAAGCTAGCTAGTTGGAACAACATCCGCTTTAACGTTACATCAAATCAGCTGATCGCCTGTCCTTTCTCCAGGACCTGACACTGGCCGTCTATCAACAATAAATGCACCTACGGTGAATCGTATCCAAGCCAAGTAGCTACTGACTAGCGTTATCTGACTAACGTTATCAAATGTCAATGTGAAAAACGTGCGGGGAAAACAGTATCTGTAAAAAAAATAATAAAAGGTTTTATAATTCATATAATATATTTTAATTTTTTTTATGCACTGGTATCGGATCAGTACTCGGTATCGGCCGATACCCAAATCTCAGGTATCGGAAATGGATCGGAAAGGAAAAAATGGTATCGGAACATCTCTAGTTTCAACAGGTGTGAGCCTTTAGTGTGAGCCCTTCCTGTGCAGGTGTTTCTGTGTTTCCTTTAGTGTGAGCCCTTCCTGTGCAGGTGTTTCTGTGAGCATTTACTGTGAGCCCTTCCTGTGCAGGTGTTTCTGCAGTGGCGGCTCGCCACTGGTGGCGCTAGGGCGCCGACCCACCTGTTAAATGAGAGAAGAAGAAAAAAAAACTTTTTTGTTTTTTGTTTTATAGCCCTATAAATAATATAAACATGTTTAAAATGAATAATATTTACTCATTTTAAGTATGTTTGTATTTCCAATGCACAATATAACGTTATTATCTAAATAAAAAAAACAGCGTTTTCCAGAGCAGGAAGTGACATCACGTTTTTTTTTTTTTTTTTTTTCGCCCGGGCAAGAAGCGATAGCGCTCTGACTGCGCGTCACAGTTTGATCGCTGTCTCCGTCACAGCCAATCAGTGCATACGGCGTTGTGCGTTGAAATATGACTATTATGTTGGAATCCGAGCGCGATTTGAAGCGGTCTAGAAAGCAGCGTGAACTTCCGTGAGAATTTCCATAGCCGCATTTCGCGGAGACGCTCTCTGATTGGCCGACGCCAGTATTTTTTTCCATGGCAGAATTTCACAGAGACGATCTCTGATTGGCCGAATCCAATTTCTAATGTTCCAATTCTAGCTTCTAGCTTGGTTCCTGGTACTAGGACTGTTGTTTGTCATAGAGCGTGCCGTGCCGTGACTGCAAGTTCTTTCTTTAGACTGTTAAGCTTAGGCACTCTTTCAAAGTTGGTTAAGGTTAGAGTTTGTCTTAGAGCATGGCGATAGAACGCCAGGTAGTTTGCAGTCTGTTCGAGCGGAAATGGACAAAGGAATGTACTTGTTGAGTGTTGTGCTAACGTCGACGAGCTCAGCTGAGCTAACACTTGGCTAACAAGCTATATGGCGGATATCAAGCTCTCCTGCCCTGGACGTTTCAACTAAACAGTGAGTCTCTCTCTCTCTCTCTCTCTAACGTTAGTACTAGTACTAGGCTGGTGCGGGCTAACTGGCTATCGTTCTGGGAGCTAACGTTAGTACTAGTACTAGGCTGGTGCGGGCTAACTGGCTATCGTTCTGGCAGCTAACGTTAGTACTAGTACTAGGCTGGTGCGGGCTAACTGGCTATCGTTCTGGGAGCTAACGTTAGTACTAGTACTAGGCTGGTGCGGGCTAACTGGCTATCGTTCTGGCAGCTAACGTTAGTACTAGTACTAGGCTGGTGCGGGCTAACTGGCTATCGTTCTGGGAGCTAACGTTAGTAGTACTAGGCTATCGTTCCGTGATTTGTTTACTTGGTAACACGGGTTGCTAAGGAATTTAGGTTCGAGGTTGAAGAAATCTCTCTCTCTCTCTCTCTCTCTCTCTCTCTCTCTCTCTCTCTCTCTCTCTGCTTAACGTTTGTAAATAGTTTTTTTAGGAGCAGTACTACTGCTGGACATTCATGAAGCGAGACATTGCTGATTGTTTATTTATCGATGGCTCATTGATTTAACTACTGCAGCTCTCTCGGATTGAAAATACGTGGATTATGGCTTGTTCAATATCGTCTATGTTTGAATGAATGAATGAGAACTTTATTAACAGATTGCAGAATGGGTAAAATACAGTACGGCTCAATACACACAATTGTTAAGGGGATGCAGACCAGAGAAAGACGTTTGTCTTGTTTACATCAGGGTCCCAGATTTTCGATTCATATCGATAGTTTAATAGCTAGCCTTGGCTCGTTTAACAATATGCAAAATATGTGTACAGCCCTGTACTCATACTGAAGTTATTCTTGGTATATAATAGGTCTGATTGTGTAACGAATCGATTCCACGTCGCGCTGTGTGTGAGAGAGAGAAGGAGAGAGGGAGAGATCTGCCTGTGTTTGTAGACGGGCGAGTTTTGTTTCTAACTTTTCTATTTATATATTGTGTTTCAAGTTGTGAATTAGAGTCTAGACTATACTTTATTTGACTGGTTGTGTGTTGTTGTAGTAACAGCTGAGCGACTCGTTCATAAGAGCCGATTCATTGCAGTGAGCGTGAGTCGAATCGCTCACGTCTTGCCATGAGTGTTGCGTGGTACTGTACTGTACTGTACAAAATATTTGGTATAGCGCCCCTAGTGGCGAAGTACCCAGCGGCCGCTACTGTGTTTCTGTGCAACCTATAACAATGTCCCTGTGCAACACAAACTAAAGTCGCTGATTAACCGCTTCACCTTTCAGACTCTTCCATCAGTGCAGGATACACCTCTGTTAATCTTTCCAATCTCCATCGACTTCGGGGGAATTGTCCTCTTGAAGGATGACAATGTCATTCATCTTTGTGTTTCTTGTCCTTTTGCCATTTTTGTCGGTGCTGAAGATTCAGGAGGTACTCCTTCTTCCACCTTGTCCAAAAACTACCTGGCGCCATCTTTTGCGAAGGTACAGATCCTGATTCACAAATTCACCTGGAGGGGGAGATATTATACTTGATTTCATCATGAGAATGTGATTGGGCGTGAGAGGTTCAACACTTGTTGGATCATTCAAGTGATCTGTTGTCAGAGGTCTGCTATTGATAATAACCATCACTTCATAGAGAAATGTTCTAAGTGAAGCACTGTCGAGTCGTTTGGCAGATTGATGAAGGATTGCAGTTAAAACGCTCCTGATTGTTCTGATTTGTCTTTCCCATACACCTGCTGGGAAATTCATTATGAACTCACATCCATGTGCTTTCAACTGTTCATGGTCCAGAGATCCTTCATTGCTTCCATGAACTCTCTTTTTGCACTTGTTTGTACCTTGATCACATCTCAGCTGTCTTACATTTCCACGTATTGCAATGAATGCACACAATGCATTGATGAAAGCGTCTGGTAAGATCATTAAGAATATCTGTGTGTCTCTAGAACACATACAGGTGAAAAGAAGACCGTACTTCTTCAGCTCACGTTGTCCCTGTACAACACAAACTAAAATAAACTTTCCGCACAAACAAAATTAATATTAAATAAAGGAAATTATCAAGAAAATGCATGAAACAATGCTGCCTCTACTTCCTGTACTGCCTGTCTTGGGTTCCATTTCCTCCCTCTAGTTGGATTTGGGACCAACTTACTAACTACTGTATGTTTGCTCCCTGATAACAATATTGTTATCAATATTGTTCTCGCCTTCACACACGCATAAAGTCCTCTGTTAGACTTGTTACTGGTAGCTGGAGAATGCCTTAACCATACAATGCCACACTACTGATACACTGAGGAACTCCTAGCCATTTCCTAATGTGCAAATGAACCAATCTCTCTACCTTTGAAACACCGCATCTTTAACTTGCCTGGAAGCCATGACTTCTCTATCCTTCCTATCCCCTCTACAACATCTTTCCTAAGTTGTTCTATCTGTTCATCATCATTAAACTTCTCATTATACCACCTACCAAAACTCTTCACTGGCTTGTCCCTTATAGATGGAATTTCCTCCTCCTCTATGTAAAACTTTCTCTCTACTACCTTCCCTATTGTCAATGAAATGCTTCTTGATTTACTAGGTTTAATCTTCATTCTAGCCCACTTGAGATTATCATTTAACTTCTCTAGTAACCTTTTTGTACAAGGCACTGGTCACTAGTGTCATGTCATCCATGTAAGCCCTAATAGGTGGGAGGCGCAGCCCGCCCTGCCGTCTCTCCCCACCTACCGCCCATTTTGAGGCTCTAATTATTACTTCCATCGTCATTGTGGTGAAATGGATCACCCTGCCATAATGCCCATCTCTAGTCTCTGCCATGCTGTTGTAAACTCTGTAGTACTAAAGCACATTGTAATATCTTGGAAGTATACTTTCATCAAGTTTACAATCACGGCAGGCACCAAATAAGGCTATGCGGTACCGAGCCAAACGCATTTGCCAGGTCTAAAAATAAAATACCACTTATAAATCTATTTTCTCTATCTTGGCTGATTGAATCTGGTGCCATATCATGCTTGTGTGTTCTATACATCCGGCAAACCCTGTTTTCTGCACTGCTGTGTCTATTTAACAATTAATTTCTAGGTAGTTTGCTAGCCTCTGTGCCACTACAGTAAAGAAAATCTTACCTTCTACATTCAGTAGGGATATAGTCAGAAACTGGCTTAACAGTGAGGACTCTTTCTCCTTGGGAATTAGGATTCCTTCTGCTCTAACTCAAGCTTTTGGTATAACCTGTTTATCCCATACTACTCTCAATAACCTCCACAAGAATCTGAGTACATCGGGTGCACTTTTATAAACCTGATAAGGGACTCCATTCGCCCCTGGGGCTTATATTCTGACTTCATACAGTCGGTCCATAATTATTTGGACATTGACAAAATGTTCACAACTCTGGCTCTGTACACCACCGGACTTCAAATTAAATCAAGGTGTGCTTCAAGTGCAGAATTTCAGCTTTAATTTGAGGGTAATCACCAAATCAGGTGAACAGTGTAGGAGTTTCTACATGTGCCCCAACTCAAGTAAAAAGTGATTGGTCAAGCTAACAATCCATATGTATTTCAGCTATCCACAGTTACCCTGTTTAGTTTGGAGAACCTCAAGTCTCACTCTGTTTGTTTACATTCTCACCTCCTGACAACATCTGATCAACCTCCAAGTTGTGATTGACAGCGTGATGAGGACATGTCCTCACTGTATTTATTAAATAGGCACATTTTGTAGCCAAGTAGTAATTGATTGAAAACACTTGTTTCTACTCTCAGTTGCAGGGTTTTACTTAAGTTATCTACTGCATCTTTATGTTTGTTATTCATATTATTATTATTATTCCTCCCTGCAGACCCCCCACAGCTCTCTGTCTGTGAAGAGGAGGTTCCCCCTGAGCAGCAGGAGAGGAGCCCCAGTCTGAGCCAGGAGGAGCCAGAGCCCCTACAGATGAAAGAGGAACAGGAGGAACTCTGGAGCAGTCAGGAGGGAGAGCAGCTTCAAGGTCTGGAGGAGGCTGATATCATCAAGTTCACATACAATCCTGTCCCTGTGAAGAGTGAAGATGATGAAGAGAAACCTCAGTCCTCATGGTTTAACCAAACCCAGGACCCAGAGTCCCTACATATTAAAGAGGAACAGGAGGAACTATTTCAAGATCTAGAGGAGGCTGATGGCTCCAAGATGACCTTACACCCTGTGAAATATGAACATGATGGAGAGAATACTCTGTCCTCACTGCTCAGCCAAACCCAGGACCCAGAGCTCCTACAGATCAAAGTTGAACTACATCAAGGGCTGGAAGAAGCTGATCTCTCCAAGATCACAGTAGACCCAGTGAAATGTGAAGATGGTCAAGAGAACGCTCTGTCCTTCCAGCCTCTTCAAACCCAGAGGGAGAAAAACAGAGAAGCTTACTCTTTACCCAGCACCTCAACTGGACAGATGAAAACAGAACCTGATGGAGAGGACTGTGGAGTATCAGAACCAGCCAGTAACTTAGATCCAGCTGGTGATTTAGAACCAACTAGAGATGACCAGCTTCTCTCTTCAGACTGTCCTGAGACTGATGACAGTGATGACTGGAAGGAGAGTGGGGAACCTCAGTCAGGTTTAAAGATGCTAATATCAAACAAGAAACAAAAAACATTAAGTTTGTCTCATACAGGACAGAAACAATTTAGTTGTTCAGTTTGTGCAAAAGGGTTCAGACAGAAAGGACATTTGAAGATCCACATGATGACTCATACAGGAGAGAAACTATTTATTTGTTCAGTTTGTGGAAAAGGGTTCACTCACAAAAGTAATTTCAAGCGACACATGACAACTCATACAGGAGAGAAACCATTTAGTTGTTCAGTTTGTGCAAAAGGGTTCACTCACAAAAGTCATCTGAACAGACACATGATAACTCATACTGGAGAGAAACTATTTACTTGTTCAGTTTGTGGAAAAGGGTTCACTCACAAAAGTAATTTGAAGAGACACATGACAACTCATACAGGAGAGAAACCATTTAGTTGTTCAGTTTGTGGAAAAGGGTTTTCACAGAAAGGAGATTTTAAGACCCACATGATGACTCATACAGGAGAGAAACCATTTAGTTGTTCAGTTTGTGCAAAAGGGTTCAGACAGAAAGGAAGTTTGAAGATCCACATGACAACTCATACAGCAGAGAACAGAAAGAAACCATTTAGTTGTTTAGTTTGTGGAAAAGGGTTTTCACAGAAAGGAGATTTGAAGATCCACATGAGAACTCATACAGGAGAGAAACCATTTAATTGTTCAGTTTGTGGAAAAGGGTTTTCACAGAAATCAGATTTGAAGAAACACATGAAGACTCATACAGGAGAGAAACCATTTAGTTGTTCAGTTTGTGCAAAAAAGTTCAGACAGAAAGGAAGTTTGAAGATTCACATGAGAACTCATACTGGAGAGAAGCCATTTAGTTGTTCAGTTTGTGGCAACGGTTTCGGTGAGAACGGACATTTGAAGATCCACATGAGAACTCATACAGGAGAGAAACCATTCAGTTGTTCAGTTTGTGGAAAGGGGTTCAGTCAGAAAATAAGTGTGAAGATCCACATGACAACTCATACAGGAGATAAACCCTGAAGTTTAAGTTTGTGGAAATGGTTCAGTGATAAAGGGGTTCTGAAAAGACACATGGGAAGTCATACTGGAGGGAAACTCTGTAGTTGTTTAATTAGTTGGAACAGGGTTCAGAGATGAAGGGGATGTGAAAATGCACAAGAAGTCATATTGTAGACCATTTAGCTGTCCAGTTTGGCAAAATATTTATTCAGAAAGGTACCTATAAAATTACTTTTTGAGTGATAAACCCTGCTTGTGGTAACTATTTTCACATTGGTCACACCAATTACTATTTTCTTAGTCTTCTAGTTTATAACAGAAGTATTGGGTTAAAAGCCCATGACTTGATGCAGTAACATCATTCTCCTACACAAGAGCAGAATATGTCAGGTAAACTGGCTCCCCCTTGTGGTTGATCCTTTATTTCAGATCTACAGTCAGTAGCCACTAGCCAGAGTATTGAGACAATTCCAGTCAGAGATGGTCGTTATTTCTGGTGTGAGGTTGACTGTTTAATATCTGAGATGAAAGAGATTAGCCTTTAATAAGCATGTTGCTGCTGCTGGTCATGTATTTGAACATGAAAACACAGGGTCCCTTCTTATTAATGATAGTGTGCAATAAGTCATATTTCTCTGTAAACTACAGCCTTCCTCTCCTAGTGTTATTGAGGCAGTGCAAGACATTGATAAGAGGAGACATTTGATAATTTATCTAAAGCTATCTGCTCCATTGATTACAGAGTAAATAACACCTATTTTAATAATATTTAATCTGGCATAGTTTGTAGGTTTTTGAAAGTCATGACTCATTCCTTTACATAATGGTGAAGATAGAAGTTATCTCAATAATTACAGACCAATTTCCAAACTATACTGTAACAAAAATCCTGTAATCATTGGTAATGAATAATCAACCCAGTGTATTCTGTATTGAGCTCTCAACAGTTGGTTCCAGAGTTAAGTTATGTTATTTTTTCAAACTTCGGTCATATTAAATCCAAACGCTCGTGTGGCTGAGCGTGACGGCAAGTTCTTTCGACGGTTAAGCCTAGGCACTGTTTCGAAGTTGGTTAAGGTTAGAGTTTGTCTTGGAGCATGGCGATAGAACGCCCTGTAGTTTGCAGGCTGTTTGACGTGGAAATGGGCAAAGACACAGCTCGTCACGCTATATGTCACATGACCAGAAACGTCTGCCAGAAATGCGGCTACGTTTGGTAATCACGCCCCCTATTCGAATACCAAACGCGTTATTTCTAAACCTCTCTGATTGGCCACTGACATGTTTGCCCAATCGCGTGACGAGCTGTTCGCCGAAATGCTTGCTTGTGATTGGTCAATAGCCCCCCGACAGCGTCATTATTTTTCAATAATGACCGCTGTGGGACAATAATGACCGATGTGCGCAGCTGTTCGCAATCAAGCCCACATCAGTGCAGCAAATCAGACACACCTGCCGCGGCTGCACTGACAGCGGAGTGTGTGTAGATTACAGCGGAGCCAGAACAGAGGCTGCCCGCGATAATATTAATCACTTTATTTGGGCTGACAGAGCCACAGAACAACTGCGATTTGTCAAATGAATTAGGTATATTGTTAGTAAGTTAGCCATGTAATAAGCGGGATAATGTATAGCTTTACTCGGTCATTGTCGCAAAATAATTGACCTTCACTGACGTTTAAAACACCTCGCCGAAGCGGCTCGGTATTTTAAACTACGTGTCGGTCAATTATTTTGCGACAATGACCTCGTAGCTATACATTATCCCTTACATAACGGACCTCTGCCAAGCAATAATGACCGCTGTGCGCAGCTGTTCGCAATCAAGCCCACTACAACACTGTATCAGTGCTGCTCAGCATATGCACAGCTGCACTCAGTCATCAGTGCAATCAGACCACAGACCTGCCGACTGCCGATAATAATAATCACTTTATTTGGGCTGACAGAGCCACAGAACAACTGCGTTTGCATTTGATCTCGTCTTGTCGATGGTGTACAATGAATTAGGTATATTTGTTAGTAAGTTAGCCATGTAATAAGCGGGATAATGTATAGCTATACTCGATCATTGTCGCAAAATAATTGACCTTCACTGACGTTTAAAACACCTCTGCGCTGCGCCTCGGTATTTTAAACTCTGTGTCGGTCAATTATCTTGCGACAATGACCTCGTAGCTATACATTATCCCTTACATAACAGCAGGGGGTGAAATTAGGAGGAGTTGGAGTAAAAATTTTTTTAACATGCTTTTTTTTTTTAACGTGTATTCTTTCGCCGGTTAAGGTTAGGCATGGTTAAGGTTAAGGTTAGGCATTGTTTCGGAGTTGGTTAAGGTTAGAACGGTTAAGTTTAGGCGCTGTTAAGGAGCTGGTTAAGGTTAGAGTTTGTCTTAGAGAATGGCAATATTCTTTCTATGGTTAAGGTTAAGGTTAGGCATGGTTATGGTTATGGTTAAGGTTAGGCATTGTTTCGGAGTTGGTTAAGGTTAGAACGGTTAAGTTTAGGCGCTGTTAAGGAGCTGGTTAAGGTTAGAGTTTGTCTTAGAGACAGCCTATTTCCGCACTGCCGCTCTCCCGCGTTGCCGCGGTCACATGGTCAAATTGTCACATTCTTGCACTGCTCCGCTGTTAAAAAGCAACACGCGTCCAGGGTGGGGAGTGTGCAGTTAATGATTTTGGATGCCCTTATGATGATCCTGTCTAGTCTGTGTAGTGTGTGTTTGGGTGTGTTGCCGTACCATACAGTGATGGAGAGTGAAATGATGTTTTGTATTATGGCTGTGTAAAATTGTATCATTAACGTCTTCCTAACCTTGTACTTCTTGAGTTGTCTCAAGTGAAATAATCTTTGATACTGTTTTAAGTAGATGAGTGGTGTTAGAGTTTGTCTTAGAGCATGGCGATACTCTAACCTTAAATTAACCAACTGCGAAAGAGTCGCCTAAGCTTAACCAGTGATAAACTAGGCGTTAGGTAGTTTGCAGGCTGTTCGACCCGGAAATAGGCGCAGAACTTGCCGTCCCACGATTGGCGTACATGTCACATGACCAGAAACGTGCGTGGCCAATCAGAGCGCAAAACGGGAACGCGGAAATACGAGTGGTTTGGTATTCGAATAGACGCCTCCGGTGGCCGGTGACCCCGTAGACTCCTCCCCTCAGCCATGTTAGATGATGTCACGCCCCTGGTAACTCGCTCCTGTGACGCCGTAGGCGTTATTTTTTTTCGTAGCCGCATTTCGCGGAGACGCTCTCTGATTGGCCACTGACTGACGCTCTCTGATTGGCCACTGACATGTGCGCCCAATTGCGTGACGAGCTGTGTCTTTGCCCATTTCCGGGTCTAACAGCCTGCAAACTACCTAACGCCTAGTTTATCACTGGTTAAGCTTAGGCGACTCTTTCGAAGTTGGTTAAGGTTAGAGTTTGTCTTAGAGCAGGGCGATAGAACACCAGCCCTGATTCCAAACTCTAACCTTTTGATTGATTGATTGATTGTACAGCTCAAAACATACAATTGTTAAGGATTGCAGACCAGAGAATGTTTACATCAGGGTCCCCCCTTAACCAACTTCGAAAGAGTCGCCTAAGCTTAACCAGTAATAAACTAGGTGTTAGGTAGTTTGCAGGCTGTTAGACCCGGAAATGGGCAAAGACACAGCTCGTCACGCGATTGGGCGTACATGTCAGTGGCCAATCAGAGAGCGTCAGTCAGTGGCCAATCAGAGAGCGTCTCCGCAAAATGCGGCTACGAAAAAAAATAACGCAACCCGTAGACTCCACCCCTCAGCCATCTTGGATGACGTCACACCCCTGGTAACTCGCTCCGGTGGCCCCGTAGACTCCTCCCCTTGGTTGATTTACGACATCTGTGAGCTCAGACTGAAGTGTCGCAAAACAGAGAGGCAATGGAAATCTTCCCACCTCCAAGCATAGATATATATATTATAAACATGCCTCCAAGTACATCGTCTCTATCTCAAAGAGTTGTTTTTTGTAAACAAAGTTGCTGATGTAAGGGCAAACATCACCCCCTCCTGCTCCCTCTCTGTACAGTTATCCAATCCTCATTGAGCAGTTGTTCGCCTGTCTCCCTGACAGACCTAACAGACACAGTTACCTGGTTTGTTTTCCCTTTCCAACCCGACAGTTTCCCTTTCCATCCAATGTACAGTTTCTACGTCAAATGTATATACTCCCTTTTCCTGACTCCTTCTGTATCACAAACAGTACTGTATTTGCAAATCTGGTATGTCATAAATGTATAGATGTAGCAGTACTGACTATCTGTATGTCATGTATGTCATATATGTCCTGATGAATTGAAAATGGGGGACCCTGATGTAAACAAGACGAAAGTCTTTCTCTGGTCTGCATCCCCTTAACAATTGTGTGTATTGAGCTGTACTGTATTGTACCCATTCTGCAATCTGTTAATAAAGTTTTCAATCAATCAATCAATCAACACATAGGTTTGAGAATGGGTGAGTAAGTGTACTGCCCTCTGCTGGCCAAGAAAAGTACATCATGTTTGTAAGGAGTGACGTTCAGGTTATACATTGTGACATTCTGCCCTCTAGTGGTAAATGTGCAGAACACATCTGGAGGGTCAGGGTGTCAACAATCAACAGAAGAGCTGTGTTCAGCCATATAGTTATGATCAAGACGGATAGAGTTGGAACTTTCAGCTGTTTTCATTTGGATTTAAGATGTCTAACCATGGCCTAAAGGTCTATTATTATTATTATTATTTTTTTATTTATTTATTTTTTAAACATTGATCTTAACTGATCACTGTGACTTTATTGCTTTTATTGTTATATATGCCTATGTTTGTGTACAGCACTTTGAGCTACATGACATGTATGAAAGGTGCTTTATAAATACTTACTTACTTACTTACTTACTTACTCACATGGAGCAACATTAAACGTTATGCTGTAATCTCTTGCAGCAGGGAGCACGCGGAGTAGAACCACCTCACCAAGAATAACTATTACCATTGACATTTATTCTGCATTATAATAAATGGTTAAACTAATGACGTGGGTGATTCGGTCTGGCACTACTTTGGTACGGTCTGGTTCCCACCTCCCTAAAACAAGCCAGAGTCACACCGCTCATAAAAGAAACAACCATGAACCCCACCGTCATAGACAAACATCGTCCTGTCTCTCTTCTCTCCTTCCTTTCTAAGGCGGCGGTTACACCTTTCGTTTCATTTTCGTTTCATTGTCAGATGAGTTTCGCCGCAACGTGGCAGCCTCGAGTCACACTTTCGTTTTTGTCACCTGGGCACAGTGATGTAGTACACTGCCAAAGCAGTAGGTGGCAGTAGGTGGCGAACATGAAGGCAATTTCAACCAATCAGAACTTGAATGTGCCAATACACTTCCTAGAAGTTCCTGCAAAGAAATGTCAACAAGGCGGGCGCCTATGGGCGCCACCATCTTGCCTATTTACCCAATGCAGCAATTCTTTTTCAGCAAAGCCTAATAAAAGTGCAATAAACAAAACGGATACATTCACTGTGTGTTCTGCCTGTCATTTGTTGATGAAACAAAACTAACATCAACACAAGTGACCACCAAGAGCGGATAGTTTAGTCTAAAAAATGATCGGTAGCTACATTGTTAGCTGCATGCTAACGTCAATGGAGTATGCCATTATAACAGTATAGCATTGTGGCTAGAAGCTAACGTTAGCTCACGCTAGTTAGCCAGCACCAAACTGATGATATCGGGAGCTATCAGTAGTTAGATAACATTAGAGACAACGCTGTGTGTATTAAACAAAGGTGAATAGATGACTGGGCCATTTTGTTTAATGCTTGTTAAGTTGAAAGAGGAGCTCTGAGCTAACAGGGTCTGATAGCTAATGTTAGCCAGCTGCTCATGCAATCGGTAATGCTAGCAGAATGAATGGATGTAAACTTTATTTAACATATTGCATAATGGGTACAATACAATACGGCTCAATACAAACAATTGTTAAGGGAATGCAGACTGTTGTAGCTTGGACTGGGGTCCTTATAACAATAACTTGACAACACATGGTAGCTGCAGCTATTTGGGACACAGGGACACGGAGCTGGGAGCTCTGTCCCAAACACACACACACACACCCACACACACAAACTCTGTTGTCACCGGAGGGCACGCGATGGTATCTACTGCGCATGGGCGTTTTCGCAACAACGGCTCCGTGCAGACTACACGGCTGTTGTCGGCGAGTTTTTTGGCGCTGCTCCAAAACGCAAACACAATTTAGCGTTTCAGCTAGGGCCACAACGTATCCACCAAAAAACGCATTTCTGTGTAAAAGGGACATGAAACGTATTCAAAAACGTATAAAAACGAGCACAAAAACACTGTGTGTAACATGCCCCTAAATCACTTGAACGTGCTGTCCCCAACCAACTCTCTGATTATCTCTTACAGAATGACCTCCTAGACCCTAATCAGTCAGGCTTCAGGACTGGTCACTCCACAGAGACGGCCCTCATAGCGGTCAGAGTCTCTGTCTCACCATGCTATTTTATTTTATTAGCTCTTATCTAATTCATTACTTCATTACCACTATTGTTATTTATTGTTGTTTTATTCCTATTTCATTGATTGTTTTGCATTTATTTAATTGATTTTATGACTTGTTTAAGCACTTTGTATTTTAATCTTGCACAAAAGGATCTATATAAATAAAGTTTGATTTAATTTTAAAAACAACTGCAGGCATTTTCTTAATGTGTAAAATCCTCATTATTACTTATAAATTACTTATAAATACAGTAACATTTACACTGCATAATAATCATGATTAAGCATCTTTTGAGGAACTTGATGTTAAACTATCGATTATTGTTACTCAAGTCTCAGATCTGATGACCTGAAATCCTTCCAGAATGGCTTCTACTTCCCTTCCTAATGACACATTCAGTAAAGACCTGTCCATCTGTTTACCTCCTAATTCAAAAACTATAGAGTGAATAATATTTGTTCTATATACTTTGTTAACATTTAGTTCCTCATCAGGTCCAAGGTACTTTATTATTTATAAAAGTAAGGTGTTAAATGCTCCGCTCAATAGGAGTTCACTCCACCTGGAATATGACCTCTCCTGGATATCTCTATACATCACTGGTATTGGCCTTCCCCCATATCTCAATATTGATAATTGAAAACAGGAAGAATGGCTTCTTGTTTATAGGCCGTAAGGTGAAGGCTGTATCGTTTAATCCCGTTCCCACCTCCCCGAATTACACAATTTTCACTCTGGGTGAAAGATATATTGGTGTAGATTTAGGAACAAAATGTTCTCCATTGACAAAATAGCCCATTTTGCGCAATCATAATTTTAATGTCGGGACTAGATCTTTCCTCGCGAACGGATACTTTTAGTTTTATTTGACGCAATTGGTGGGAGTTCGGTCATGTATCTTGCGCTCGACCAATAGCAGCTCTCCTTGGTGCCAAATTACAGACAACAAGAGATTGTGTAAACAGTAGCGTGATGTTATCATGTCATTCACGGAGTACATCTCGACGCAAATGGACAACAAACACATTCTAACGCTCGCAAAATAGGTTTCAAAACAATGTTATATGCATATACGCTACTTGATATAGGCAATCGATTGAATACAGCTGTGAAACGGGCGATAATGTTTGTGTTATTAACCATACTGTACATTTAAATAATATCGCCTTCTATCTACACCAACAACACAGCATTTCACACAACGATGCATGACGTCCTGTCGGGGCAATTATTCAATAAACCTCCATAAACACACAATCCGTGATGCATGCAACACATTTGTATCAAAAACACCTTACTTTGTGATTCCCAACCTGCAATATTAAAAGATTGAGGTCGTACACAAAACAGTTCAGTGGATAGTATAATGACAAAAATGTATTAATAATTAATTTGGAATAATGGAATAATGTCAAACAATTTACAAATCAATAAGTTACTCATTAACCTTTTTATTTTCCATTTAAAGACAAAATATAATGCAGGTACAAAAATATATTCAAGAGGTTTATTTGTCACATACATTGTAATGGGAAATATTAAAGGACAAAACGATGAGCCGTTTACATTAATCATTCTGAGTCATTATTAATATAGAAAAGTTTATTTCACCGTGGCCACAATGAAAGTTCAGTTTACAGTCAGAGACAACATGTTCACACAATAGCATCTGGCCATAAACTGACCAAGAGCTCTGTTCAGACGTATCTTAAATACACAGTTGTCAGATGTAACCAGTGTTGTGCTAGTTACTGAAAAATAGTAACTCAGTTACTTTACTAGTTACTTCATTTCAAAGTAACTTCGTTACTGTACTAGTTACTTACACCCAAAAGTAATGAGTTACTGTGAAAAGTAACTATTTAGTTATTTAAAAAAAAATAAAAAAAAAATTGCTCAAGTCCCATGCCCCATATACTCAAAATCGGTTGATCAACTTGACAGTTTCCATTCACATCACCGAACTCTGCTAAGCAATGTGGTCTAGAGCGTTTCATTATATATTCCCTCCCCGATGTATGTATATTTCTCTCCCACCCACCCACCCCCTCCTTCCCCATCATATGTATATACTCTGTCAGGATCTAGGGGTAACAGTACTGTATATTTGAATACCGCTTATGTCACAAATGTATCAGTACTAAATACCTATATGTCCCTATGCCATAAATGTCATGTATGTTGTGTATGTCATAAATGTCTATATGAATTGAAAATGGGGGACCCTGATGGAAACAAGACAAACGTCTTTCTCAGGTCTGCATCCCCTTAACAATTGTATGTATTGAGCCGTACTGTATTGTACCCATTCTGCAATCTGTTAAATAAAGTTTTCATTCATTCATCCATTCATTAATTCATTCATAACCATCTTGCAGCGTTGTTTAAGATATCAATCAAAGCATTGCAACGTTAGAATAGTTAGGATATCAATTGTGCATGAAAGGACTATATTTATATTGTTTGATTAGTATTATGAGATTCCCTGGCAGATTTCGTACAGTCAAAATCCGTTGATCTTGAGTTTCAGTGAACACATTGCACTCACCGTCACCAGTCTGCGGTGGTCGAGATGTAACGTTAGTCCAGTTGACTCCAGCAGCCCTTCAAACATGTTCTTTATCTCGTTTCCATGTTGTATATTAATTATCTCTCCAAGTAGTTGCTAAATGGTTTGTTAGTTTGTTATTATTACTGCGTTCTTATTATGTAGATTCATAGCGAGCGTCCTCTTGTTGTTTACTGTAGAGAGCGTCTATTTCTTTCAGAACGTCAGTGGCCAATCAGAAGTGCGAAAACCAGAATGAGGCTACGGAAAGAAATAATAATAATAATACTTCATCTTATAGCGCCTTTCAGTCTACAGTAAACAAAACAAACGCAGGCGAAATAAGGACGCTCGCTATGAATCTACATAAAAAGAACGCAGTAACGAACTAACAAACCATTCAGTAACGTAAGTAGCGTTACTGAATTTCAAAAGTAATGCGTTAGAGTACTAGTTGCGGCAAAAAGTAACTTCGTTTCTGTAACGCGTTACTTTGTAACGCGTTAGTCCCAACACTGGATGTAACATATCAGATATGATGATGAAAATGGCCCAGTTAGGAGAATCAACCTTGGCTAGGCGGTGATGTTCGCGATGTTCCTAACTGGAATGTTAAACAATCTTGCTAGCAGAGGAAAAGATTTAGGTCAAAAGTCATCCTCTCCTCACATTAAAGGGGCCACGGTCTCTGCTAGTGTCTGACTATAGCTGTACAAAGATAAAATGATATCTCAACACAGATCTATAATGACATGATAATATATTCCACGACAACATACACAAGTTTCAAGTTTGTTTATTATTTATCACAATAAAATATAGTAAATAGTCAAATAGGTATTTTACGATGAAATGTTTGGTTCTGTATGAGCCCCTGAGAGTGTGCTTCATACAGTAAAAAAAAGTAAGTAAAAAGTAAAGTATAGAGGAATATTCAATATACATATATACAATATACACTACAGAGTAAAATGAGTAAAGGAGTGAGGTGTGTGGAGAGATCAGTGTCAAATGCCCTGTCCGAATGTCCTAGCTGATATCATTAGGTATCAGGGGTATGATGTTGATTACTTTTGCCGTATATTCCACCTCTGGTCTAAGAAGGAGATTAGAAAACATAATACATTTGTCATATGGGGTGTGGCCAATGCAGGGAAAACAAAATGTTAAATCTCTGTACATCTTGACTAGTTAATATAATGAACTAGTTTACAGCTGAACTCAACAAGCAGACTTTGTGGAGACTGTGGCTTCACCCCCCCCCCCCCCACACACAGGACAAAAGAGCCACAGGCATGCACCCCTCCCCCAGTATATAATATGTGTGTGTGGGGGGGAGAGGTGGTTAACAGGCATGCACCCCTCCCCCAGTATATAATATGTGTGTGTGTGTGTGGGGGGGGGGGGGTTAACAGAAGCATTGGTTTTAAAAGCTAACATACTTTAAACATCACTATGAACTTACTAGTAAACTACATACAGTATCTGAAGAAAACTAGAATGCTAGTTATACAGTGGGTGACAATATTGTCACAAGGAAAGATGAAATTACCTACCTGGGTTCCATCCTAGAGGCTAATCTTCCCTGTGACAAAGTGGCATCCAATGTAATAAAAAAAAGTCAACCAACGAACTCGATTCTTGTACCGGATCTCCTCTCTGGTAAACAAGAATACCCTGAAGACTCTGGCAGGAGCACTCATTCAAGGGTACTACGACTATGCTTGCACCTCATGGTACCAAAGCACCTCAAAGGCACTAAAAACCAAATTACAAACATCTCAAAACAAACTAGTCAGACTACTGCTTGACCTGACTCCTAGAACCCACCTCACCCCTGCACACTTTGCCAACCTAGGATGGCTTAGAGTAGACGACAGAGTACAGCAACTTGCAATGGGCCTGGTCTACAAGATACACTACACGACCAAGGTACCCATGTACATGTCAAAATACTTCCCAAAGGTCAGTGAATACCACGATCACAACACCAGAGGGAGCTCCACAAATCATGTAAAACCCAGATTCGGCTCAAACAAGGGACTAAACACGTTTCGCAATTATGCCACATCAATGTGGAACGCCCTACCCAAAGCTGTAAAGGAATGTGAATCACTACCCACCTTCAAAAACACTCTCAAAGAACACCTACGGGAGACTGCAATTCGAAACTGGCCCCTACAAATGTCCTAACCCAGTTGTACAATAAAGACCAAGCATGGCTTTGTCAGTATTCCAATGTACAGTGCCCCCCCCCTACCCAACCCCCCCCCCCCCCCCCCACCTCCAATGTACAGCCCCACCCAACCCCCCCCCACCTACCCAACCTCCTCCAATGTACAGTTTCTATGTCAAATGTATGTCAGTATTCCAATGTACAGTGTGTCCCCCGCCTACCCAACCCCCCCCCCCCCCCCCCCCACCTCCAATGTACAGCCCCACCCCACCTACCCAACCTCCTCCAATGCACAGTTTCTATGTCAAAAGTATATACACTCTTTTTCTGGATTCTTTTAGTATCACAAACAGTACTGTATTTGCAAATCTGGTATGTCATAAATGTATAGATGTAGCACTACTGTCTATCTGTATGTCGTGTGTGTCATATGATGAATTGAAAATGGGGGACCCTGATGGAAACAAGACGAAAGTCTTTCTCAGGTCTGCATCCTCTTAACAATTGTATGTATTGAGTTGTACTGTACTGTACCCATTCTGCAATCTGTTAATAAACTTTTCAATCAATCAATCAATCAATCAATTCAATCAATCAATGTCAACTATAAAAACACAGCTAAACTGTATCTCAGCACAGCATCAAATAGTGTATTTTCCACATTAGTGTAGCTAGGCTTTTTTTCCCATACCTGCAGCCAATGTTTCAGCCATACTGTAGATAGATGGTCCCTCTTGCGTTTGCCCTTCAGTCACATATTTGTCCCTTTTCTTGCAAATGATGCACAAGACTGGAAGTACAGGTCCGACAAAAGCTGGTAAGCCTGTCCTGGATCGAAGTTTCTTCAGAGGACTTTCACTTGTAGAGCCATGTTCTGTAAGTTCTGACTCTCCTGCCTCCACATTTTGAGCTGCAGAACCGTTTCGCAGCTGTATCCAAGCGTTTTTTTGTCGATAAAACACCTATAGCAAGTAGCGTGAAAACCAGCATCCTCGGGAACATTGGCAAACTCGATCTCTAAACAATGTTTGTATGTATCTGCAATGATACGATTCTCGCCTGGCAATTTAAGCCACCGCTCGACGCAGTTTCTATATCCATCCCACCGTGTCTGTGTAAAATCTTGTACACTTTCTTTCTGAACGGACGTGAGATGCATATAACATTGTTTCGAAACCTTTTTGCGAACTTTAGAAGGTGTTTTTTCTCCATTCTCGTCGTCTTCTGTACTCGTCGATGAGTACTGCCTTTCAGTTGCTTCCATTCCTACTGTTTACACAAATCTCTTGTTGTCTGTAACTTGGCAACAAGGAGAGCTGCTATTGGTCGAGCACCAGATACGTGACCGAACTCGCACCAATTGCGTCAAATAAAACTCTGCAGTGACAAGTATCCGTTCGCGAGGAAAGATCTAGTCCCGACTTTTAAAAAATTATTGCGCAAAATGGGCTAGTTTGTCAATGGAGAACTTTTTGTTCCTAAATCTACACCAATCTATCTTTCACCCAGAGTGAAAATTTTGTAATTCGGGGAGGTGGGAAAGAGAACAGTTTTCTAGCCACTTCTCAGCCTTCACCGTACGGCCTATTACCTGGGCACACAATTAGATATTAGTACCTGGCTCTACTTTTTCACATGTATATGCGTTAGTATCAGCATATTTAAACAAAGTTTCTGAAACACAAGTTAGTGGTGGTGACTAGTGGTCTCCACTCCCAGAGCAGACAATATTGATGGTGACTCTTTGTGAACGGCAATACATTTGATTCCTAAAGATTGAAAATGTTCTGCCAAAGTGCTGTATTGTTTTAAATCAAGAACTTTATTCCATTCAATCACATAATACAATATTTTCTATAGCAGTTGTGTCCTGCATGTCTTTCCATCTAAGTGGAACTACAAGATTAGCACCTATGACTGCACAATGACGAGAGTAAAATGAATACAAATGTATATTTACTGTTTAATGTCTATTCACTATGAACAGAATGTGACAAATATATTGTAACACTATAATTACAAATTAAAAGAGATATATCTTGAATGCATGAACATGTTACTTTGAGAGGATTATGTGCTCCAATATATTCCACTCATCCCTATGAATCTATATATGCAGACATCATTGTAAAAGCATAAACATAACACTGCCTTCATGGCACAATCGTGATAACTAAGAGATTCTCTGAAAATAAAAGATAATTTTCATGCATGGATTAATAGATTTAAACCACAATACAATACGTTATCTTTCCTGGTTGTTAACCAAGGTGAAAGTAGTTGAGCTAAAGCCTGGTCTGGTTCAACAAAGGAAATAAATGATGAAAAAACAACAGACTGGCCGCTGGTGGTGCAGTGTTGATTGAGTAGGACACCATGACTCAACGAGGCCTTCTGGTAGCAGGTGGTCGTAAGAAGATTTGAAAATGTGTGTTTTAATAAAGGCCTTGCACTCAATGTTTGTAGTTCTTTGTCTTCCAACATGGCTGCCTGTAACATAGCAGCAATTGTTTTGAACATGGCAATGGAAGGGACAACGGTTGCTATGTGCAAAACAATGGTTGCCATGTGTATATATTTGAGAATTATATCAACAGGAAAGCCAGTGGAACAGTAATATGCGTTTCCAATGTTTCACATCTCAACCTTGGTGCTCATCCAAAAATAAAGGGCACATCAAAGGCTCTATAAATAAATGTTCATATTAACGTCATCATGGCAGGTGAAAAAATAGCCAAGTGTACAGCGAATCAAGTTCCTCTCGTTTCTCTCCCAATCACTCACACACATACGCAAACACAGGCACACACAGCAAATAGGGAAAGTAATCAATAGCATGCCTGTCCCCCCAAATCACACTGAAGCCCCTTTCACACTGGACTCCTGACAATCTGCACATTAATCGGAGGGGCTGTATGTGTACAAGTAATAAAACTGCGTAATGCCAAACTGAGCCCATGTCAGAACACAAGCAGATCATCGTTGGCAGAATTCGCACAGAGAGCGAGTGAGTTTGCAAGATGCGCCCAATATGTTCTAAACAGTGTGGAGGCGAGCGCCGAGAACGAGACTGCAGCAAAGTCATACATTTATATTAAATGTGTGCTTCTCAGTGTTTTAGCCTGTATGAAACTATTATTGAGTGGTCATAATTTGTGAAATAGTTCAGCTTTTGCTCAATAATGCTTTGAAACAGGAGATTTTAGAAATATCATAACCTTCATACACAGGAGGAGATATTGGGTCTCATTCACCAACATTGTCATAAGATTTCTCTTACAACCACCTTGGAAGGTCATAAGAGAAAGTCGACGACAATTACACCCGGATTCAACAGGTAGCGAGGAAGCGATTTGCGACGATCAAAATTAGATTAGATTCAAATGTGTTGTCATCACACAGCACACTATATTCCTATAGTGGAATAGACTGTATTACTATTCCATATTTATACCATCTTGTTGCGCACTCCTGGCCATGCACCTGCCGCAACGCGCACACACACACACTGTATAGTCTACGTGCATAATGAATGAACGCAGTAGGCTTATATTATTCTAATGACTTGTTTTATTAGGAGAGATCACAGATACTGCGCTGCCATAGTAGTAATTTTTACTACACAGACATGTATCACAGTTCGACTACAGTACAGTACAGTACACATCTTAGCGTTACATCTCCACAGAGTTTGCTCACAGTACACCCGACTCTGTGGCGGCCTTAAGATGTGTACTGTACTTACTGTACATATAGGGCAGAGCATATAGTATCTACTAAATTCTAATGAAACAAGTCATTAGAATAATATAAGCCTACTGTTCATTCATTAGACACGTAGGCTATACAGTGTGCGTGTGTGTGTGTGCGCTGAGCGTGGCCAGCAGCGCGCCACAAGACGGTATAAATATGGAATATTAATAGTCTATTCCACATGATTAGCTTTAGTTCTTATTTATTTATCCACTGTCACATGCAGTCTTGGTGTAGTGCTATCATTTATTGAGGGATGACTGTAAATGTAAAACAGAATTTCTTATCATACAAATATTGTCATATTTATTTAAATTATGATTAATAAATTCCAAGGAGGCCTGTAGAGTTGAATTGAATGAAATCACTGATTCCTCCCAAATAAAGCCCTTAAGAACACGGCACACACCAGTCTGTCAACTTACGACTGATATTCAGCTATCCTAAATCCTGCTCTTAGTTAGGACCGAATCCAGGAGAAGGGACCGTTCGTGAATCCCAAAATCGGCCTGAAAAGTGGCACTAAGACCAAGATTTGTCAGATCTTTTGTCCTAAGTCTGTTGGTGAATGAGACCCATTGTCTTTCTGCGTCCTGCCCTGCTCTACCTAGGAGCCACCCCTCCTAAACCACATGCAGTATTTCCTAGTGAGTCCTGTTGCAAAGCTTACAGATGTCAAAGAATAGTTGGGAGGGACGCAATCTTTCAAAACTTAAAAATGTATTGTTGCATCTATATTTAGCACATTTGATAGAATTTCAAATAAGGGCCCTTGGGCCCTATGCATGTCTGTTTACAGGCAGCTATGTTGGAAGAGAGACAACTATTGTTGGAAGAGAGGACTAGAGAGCAAGGGTCTATTTAAACCATGAAACTGGTGTTTGAAGAAGTGTCAGAAGTTCTTCTGATGCAGATCACATTAGTTGGATTTCTGTCCAGGAAGAATGTGTTGTCAAGTATGTTGAATTTTTAGGCAGATTTCTATGCAATTTTAGGGTTTGAAAACCTGAATGAATATACTGGAATATAATGGTATATCTCTCCTGTATGAAGCTACTGAAGCTCTTCTCATACTGGTCACAGTGGTACGGCTACTCTCCTGTATGAATGCGCTGGTGTTTCTTTAAGTTGTCATATCTACTGAAGCTCTTCTCACACTGGTCACAGTTATAGGGCTTCTCTCCTGTATGACTGCGCTGGTGTCTCTTGAAGTGTCCAAATTGACTGAAGCTCTTGTCACACTGGTCACAGTTATAGGGCTTCTCTCCTGTATGACTGCGCTGGTGTATCTTAAAGCTTCCAGAGGTAGTGAAGCTCTTCTCACACTGGTCACAGTGGTAAGGCTTCTCTCCTGTATGAATGCGCTGGTGTATCTTTAAGGTTCCAAATTGACTGAAGCTCTTCTCACACTTGTCACAGTTATAGGGCTTCTCTCCTGTATGAATGCGCTGGTGTTTCTCTAAGTCTCCAAATTGACTGAATCTCTTCTCACACTGGTCACAGTTATAGGGCTTCTCTCCTGTATGAATGCGCTGGTGACTCTTTAATCCTCCAGAGGTACTGAAGCACGTTGCACACTGGTCACAGTAGTAAGGCTTCTCTCCTGTATGAATGCGCTGGTGAGTCTTTAAGCCTCCAGAGGTACTGAAGCACGTTCCACACTGGTCACATTTATAGGGCTTCTCTCCTGTATGAATGCGCTGGTGACTCTTTAAGTTTCCAGAGTTACTGAAGCGCGTTCCACACTGGTCACAGTAGTAAGGCTTCTCTCCTGTATGAATGCGCCGGTGACTATCTAATTGTCCCACTTGACTGAAGCTCTTCTCACATTGGTCACAGTTATAGGGCTTCTCTCCTGTATGAATGCGCTGGTGTATTAGAAAAGTCGACTTGTAGATGAAGCGCTTTCCACACTGGTCACAGCAGTGAGGCCTTGACTCGTTCATATCTCTGCTTGTTGTTGGGGAGCAATGCAGCAATTGTACCTGGAGAAGAGAGAAGTACACCAATGAAGAGTTCAGATCTTGTGTGTGTTTTGCATTCGTTCAGTTTGTATTTCCCTAGTTCTAAAAATGTTTTATGCTCCAAATTTAGTTGTTGATGTGATCTAAAAGTGAATATGCTCCAAGGGCGGTTATTGAAAACTGGCCAACATTAATAAAATACTGAGATAAAACCCAACAGGCAGTTGCCTGCAATATGACATTGTGGTTGTATCTGTCGTTGTAACAATATCATTGTTGTTCCTAGTTTGTGTTGTTCTGGGGAGCAATTAAGAGTACACAGACCACTAGTACATATAATTCAGTCTGAAATGATATATTCAATGGAATGGACATTATATTAGCAATATCAATTACATGTCAATGAATCCATGTATTGTGTAGCCAAAGAGTATAATTGATCATTTGTTTGTAATATGTTTATCAGATCAAGATCATGAATTAAGATAACCTTTTGTGTAACGACCCCAGGCCCAGCCCTTTGTCGGCCTGTTATGATAAGAAGGACATTGGACATTCCCTACCTCCTGTCAGTGGTCTTATGGCACACTCTAGTGGGCGTAGTAGAAAAGACTCACGCACATCCCAAGTGTAGTCACGGGTGCTAGACTCAAAATAGATCTGTAGTTGTGGAAAAAAAGTCTGCACACCGTCTGTAGTGTTCCCAAGTTTTAATATACTTGAACACAACGTTTCGGCCTTGAAAAAGGCCACAGGCCGAAACGTTGTGTTCAATATATTAAAACTTGGGAACACTACAGACGGTGTGCAGACTTTTTCCCCACAACTACACACTCTAGTGGGCACCATCAGACGGTGCAGGCATCCATTTTGTCTGTTCTCACAAATGTGCTTAATGTAATTAATTGTTTGAGTAATGTAATTTCATTGTGTGTGTTGTTGACCTTCCCTTTCCTTGTGTGATGTGGTTCCCCTGTTTTGGTTTTGTGTTTATGAGATTGCTTTGGTGTTGTTGTGTTATTGCTTTTGTGTTTAGTTGGTGTTAATTGTTTCTGTGTTTTAGACTGGCCTGCCAGGTGTTTTCAATTGTAATTAGTCTGTGTATATTAGTGTGTCCTGTTCCCACTTCCTGTGTGGCGTCATCCCTCCGTGTTACCTCCAGTTACCTCCGTGTTCCCTTGCCCGTCGTGTCTCCTGTCATCTCCCTTGCCTTGCTGTTTTGTATTAAGAGTTGTAAGTAGATTTAGCATTCCGTTTTTGAGCATCTTTGTTTTATCGTGTCTTCAGTTCGTTTTGTATCTAGTGCCTTTTGTTTTGTTTGTTCCTGTAAATATATTTCTTGGCTCTAGTGTTTCGCTAATAAATAGATCACCGTATCTGAGAAGAGCAACTGCCGTCTCCGTTGTCCGCAGTATTGGGTTATCTCTCCTCTCCACACTACCCCCACTTGTAACACTTTTGCCTGTTTCTTTCAACAGTCTTATAGTATCCAGCATATTGCCACCCTATAACCTTTCAGTCTGCCCAGCACCAAGACAACTGTTGGCATTGTAGCCTTGATGCTGCTTGTTTATGTTGTGACCTATGGCTGAAAGGCAAAGGAGGAAAGACTTGTTACCTTTATCTGTTGATTTGGTCACATCTGTCTGTCATAGTAGTTACATCTGTGCCCGTAGATGTGAAATAAGGTGTGAACTAACTAAGTTCTTTCGATCTATTATGCTTATGTTGATCTGATAAACATATTACAAACAAATGATCAATAGGCTACTCTTGGACTAAACAATACATCCGTATTGTCAATTGTCACTTATCAAAGAATCTACTATCAAACAGCAGCTTTCTTTCACTGATGGTTTACTACGTATTTGTATCCCAGCAGCTCTCTTTTCTTTTTGACCAATCCTTTGACAATGAGTGTCTTTAGCTACATAGAGCTATCAGAGGTAGAAGAGAATTACGTTGTTGCAGATGCTAGCAGTTAGTAATACTACAAAAGTAAAACATTTGAGCTGAGAGGGAATATGTTTTGCAAAAGTTAGGTATGGTGTTAGGTATGGGCATAAGGTTTAAAGAAAATCACAGCATACAACTTGGGGTCACCGCCTGGTGGCCTGTATGCATAAAATCCAATATGGCCACCGTGGGAAAGAGAACATGTCATATCTCCGCTCCTATTAGAACTAGATCCTTGTATAATATCACTTTTTCAATGTTTGTTGGTGCAAGGGTGCAATTTCTGAAGTAATTATTACGTCTCAAGGTCAAATGTAATTTCCAAGGTAATGTTTAGCAAAAACTGACCATAACTATGGAACTAAGCCACATAGGAAGATTAACTAAGGCATGGTGAATAATTATTTAATTAATTAATAAGTACATTTTGTGTTTCAAGAACATGTTCAAGGTCAAGGTACATGGTCAAGGTAATTTCCTAAATCTACATGCAAAACCCCAGATATTTTAAACTTGGACAACTTGTCCAAACAAACACCAAATTGCCAAAACCTTCACGTCTTAACTTAGGGAGACTGGGCCAGTGGGTACGTTGACCCGCCCCCTGTAGGCAACTGTACACATTTTTGTCATGCAGCCATAAATTCAGGAAGCACCCATCGTTTCTATCTGGATGTGATGGAGAGAAGTACATGAGAAAAGTTGTAAGTATGTTTTACACTAAAGTGTTTTTTTTTGCTTGTCAAAGGAAATTGTCTACCTGTTTTGACTTTTTTTCTTTTTCTTTATCATTTATTTTTAATAAATGTTAGCCAATTAATTTCACATCTGCTTTTAACGAGTTATGAGTACTGGCTAAGCGTCCCGCTCTTAAGCCATACCGAGATATACCTCATCTCATGTACCTACTGTACACCATCAACGAAAAACAAATACACCCAACCACCTGCCAGGCCCGCCCCTATAGAGGCGTACTATAAAGTTCTAGGTGTGGTCACCACTCACTCTTCCTCGTAAAAAAAAACCTGTTTCCAGGAAAAGATTCCCCAAGGGAACTCGGGCCGCTTAAGAGCGGGACGCTTAGCCAGTACTCATATAACTAGGTTATATACATAACCTGTCGCTATATTATCGTACTTGGCCATCGCATCCCGCTCTTAAGCCATACCGAGATATGGGGTAGAGCGGACGCAAGGCCCGACAGATGCACCCCCTGAGGACCCGTAAGCCCACATCAAGGGGTTGGGGAGTCCCGTCACCCCATCCTTCCTAATGAAGGGGGGGCGCAGTCAACTCCACCCGAGTGCGAGCAAGAGGGAACTAGAACCCCTTGAACACACAGCACAGGCGGAACCACGTGTGACCCAACACACTGTGGCCCATACCCACACACCCCTGCTACCCTACCAAAGGACGGGAAGCAGGAGAGGCCACAGACCCCAGAACCGCCTGGGAGACAGAACCCCCGGTCATGTCCATGAGGTAAAACCTTACGAAGGGGCCCGGGGAGGACCATGAAGCTGCAGCACAGATGTCCTCCACCGAGGCCCCACCCAGCAGAGCAGCAGAGGCTGCCACCCCACGAGTGGAGTGCGCCCTGACGCCCCCAGGGGGATCCAGCCCGGCCAATGTGTAGCAGAGGGCAATGCCCTCGCACAACCAATGGGACAGGCGCTGTTTCGATAGTGCCTTACCGGCACGAGAACCACCGTGACAGACAAAAAGCTGATCGGTAACCCTGAGGTCCTGAGTACGGCTGAGGTAAATTCCCAAAGCACGGACCGGACATGACAGGTGAAGGCCCGCATCTAACTCACTAGCATGAGGAGGCGGATGAAACGCCTGAACCACAATATCCCTGGAGCGGAAGGAACTCCGGATATTTAGGCACGAAGGCAGGATTAGGCTGCAGAGTGGTACCGCAATCGGAACGAAAAGACAGGCACTCTGGACGTACCGAAAGAGCACAGAGCTCACCCACGCGTTTAGTGGAGGTGACAGCCAGCAAGAACGCGGTCTTGAACGACAGCCGTCCCAACGGCGCTTGCTTAAGCGGCTCAAACGGGGCCAAGGACAACCGACGAGGACCAATTGAAGATCCCAACTTGGAGCCAAAGAGCGTTGCACCGGCTTAACGCGTCGAGCGCCAAGCAGGAAACGCTTCACAAGAGGGTGGCTGAACAAGACATCCCCCTCAAATCCCTCATGATAGGAGGAAATATCTGCTGCATATACCCTCACCGTCGAAGCCGACAGTCTATCAAGGAGAGACTGGAGGTAACCAAGGACAGCATCCAGGGGGCAGGAGACTGGGTCCCGGCCCCCCGCCTTACACCACTCTTGGAACATACGCCATCTGCCCACGTAAAGCACGACAGTGGAGGGAGCATGCGCATTCCGGATGGTATCAACCACAGAAGGGTCCATCCTCTCCAGACTTACCCTCCCACCAGCCACACCATCAGACGTTGGCCCAACACCGGTACTGGAACAGCGACCTGTGTTGCTGAAAGAGGGCCGTCGCCGACCAAGGAATTACCCAAGGCGGAGCGACCAGTAGCTGGATCAAGACCGGGAACCATACTGCCGTGCCCCGGTCCGGCGCGACCAGGATCACCGGCCTGCGCTCCCTCCGTATCTGCTCCAACAGCTGACTCAACAGCTGTACAGGAGGAAAGGCGTACAGAAGGCCGGGCGGCCATGGAAAGATCGAGAAGGCATCCACCCCCAAGGGGGGATGATCTGCCCGACTGACCGAGAACCACAAGGGGCACTTGTGAGAACGTTGGCTCGCAAACAGATCCACCGAGGCCTCCCTGAAGCGATCCCAGATCTGCCTGACTATATCGTGGCGAAGTTCCCACTCGTCGTAACGAGGACCGCCCCGAGACATCATATCCGCGCCCACATTCTCTACACCAGGGATGTGGAGCGCCCTCAGACTGCGCAGCCTGCGAGATGCCCATAGCCAAAGTTCGACCGCCGCCCGGTGCAGGCGGATGGAACGAGTCCCACCCTGCCTGTTGATATATGCCGCTGCCGTCATACTGTCCGTTCTGACCAGAACGTGCTCGCCTACCACCAGGTGGTCGAACCGTTTGAGGACCAGGAGGACCGCCTTCAATTCCAACACATTGATGTGCAGGGTAGACGGGCCAGCATGGACCTTCGTCCAGCTGCCCCCCACTGCATTGGTCCGACACGTCCCTCCCCAACCCGTGAAAGAGGCGTCGGTGAAGACCGTGACGTGTGAGCGCCTGCTGCCCATGGGGACCCCAATGGTGAGGATACCCAGCCTCCTCCAATGGGCAAGATCTCCCCATATCGACAAAGGAACCGTCAACCGTTTCCATTTGTCCCTCACCGGATCTATCCCCATAGAGAAGAACCACCTCTGTATCCTCCTCATGAAGAGGAGGCCAAGAGGAACCACCGTGTGAGCAGATGCCATCATACCGAGCAGACGCATCACTTGCAGCGCCTTGACCGTCCCTCCCAGACGGAAACCCCCGAGCGCGTGTAGGATAGACACCCTCCGCTGCTCCGAGAGGGTTACAATCATGGGCCTTGACCTCAGCGTCAAGCCCAAGTACTCCACCTGTTGACTGGGAAGAGGTGTACTCTTCTTCCAGTTCACAGCAAAACCCAGCCTGGTGAGGAATTCCACCACCAGCCTGGTATGAGACCTGGCAACCTCCTCCGACCGGCTGAGGAGTAGAATGTCGTCGAGATAGAATAGAACCCGTATTCCCCGACGACGTAGAGGCTCCAGCGCAGTCGCTACGCACTTGGTGAATGTGCGGGGAGCCAGAGAATAGCCGAACGGCAACCTCTGGTACTCGTACGCTACGCCCTGAAACAGTGAGGAGGGAAAATCGGGATGTGAAAATACGCATCCTTCAGGTCTATGGAGGTGAACCAGTCTCCCCTTCTGACAGCAAGCAGCAGGAGTTTGACGGTCAACATCCTGAATGGTCTCGCTACAATCATACGATTGAACGCGGACAGATCCAGTATAGGTCTGACCCCCCCCTTTTTCTTGGGCACCAGAAAATAACGGGAGTAGACGCCTGACATTGCGTCCTCTCTCGGGACCACGACTACGGCCTGCTTCGCCAACAGAGATCTCGTCGGCCAGGGCTGTCACTGCTTCCGACCCTGACAATAGGGTCGGCACCAAACCTGAGAACGGAGGGTGGGGTTGTGCGAACTGCAAAACAAGCCCCTCCCTCAACGTTCTCTCTATCCACCCCTCCAAACGGCATTCTTGTCGCCATATGTGAAAATAATCCCACAGCGCACCCGCCGCCAACTGACGCTGGGCCGCAAGGAACAGTAGATAGTTGGCCCGGTCCCTCCCGCTGTGCGACGCACCCAAGGGGGGACCCCGACAGAAAGGCCCGGTTTGATACGGGAGAAGCTGCCATCAAACTGGTTGACACACCCCCCCCCCCTGAACACCTTTCTAGCGCATGCTGAGGAGTTGTTCTACAGCTAGACACGCAAGGCGTGAGGACCCCATGGGCTCCTACACGCCGTAGCCCTGCAGTGATATTGCTACCACCCAAATCACGCTCGCCTCTTCTTTGCAGACCACTGCCGCTCTCACGGGAGTGGGAGGCATCAGCGTGACACCCCGCCTGGCGAAGGTGAGGCCGGGGTAACCCTTGCTGTGCATTCAACTGAAGAGGCCTCGAGTCCCCCTGCTGACCACTGTAACTAGTGGCAGCCGTAACACCAGGCTCACCCATCACACAACGTGTGGTGCAGGAGCCACGCGACAGCACAACATTCTCATGGACAGACCCAGGCTCAGCCATCAACTGTGTGCCAGCCCCTGTCCCCATGAGAAGTGAAAAGTGGGGCCACATGCGCTTCAAAGAAGGTTCGCGGCCCGCAGCCAAAGGAAAACGATCAGAGCCCCTCTTCCGTTGGTGACGGAGAGAGGATTGAACGGGGAGCGGGCTGCTCGCGGCAGAATGACGACGGCTTGTTTGATCCAAGCCGAATTCACCCAAAATGGCCGATCCCTCGGCCGCCAAGGCTGTCGGCCTTGTGGATCCCCTGCGGCGGAAGCGAGGAGGAGAGTCTTCTCAGACCCATCGTCTAGGACGGCGTAAGTGTCCAGGACCTTGTCCTCGTAACTCAGGAGCACTCTGACCACTTTGATGAGCACTCGGGGGCTCCCGCTATGCTGGTCTATGTGGAGCACTCCTGTTGGTGGGTTGCCTTGGATCTTCTGTAGTGGTGCCGACTCGCGGTAGTCCGAGTAGCACCGTGACTCCCAGTGTCTGCTGTAGCAGTCAGGACACCAGGGGGCGGTCCTATGGATCTTCGGTAGTGGTGCCACCGCCTCGGCCTGATACATCACCGTGACGGGCCCACTTTGGTTTCCTGGCGGACGCTTGTTGATGTCGTGCAGGACCTCCAGGTGGGCGCCGTCGCACTTGCTGCATCTCTTCTTTAAACGGCACTCAGCTGCCATATGGCTGCGCGCGCAGCGGAAGCAGCGGCGGTTGGCTTTGATCCACTGACTCACCTCGTCAGTGGTCAGCTTCTTGAAAGTGTCACATTGATACAGCCGATGTTCCTTTTCACAGTACTGGCATTCAATCTTCCACTCCCCCTTGGTCGGGGGGTTGCTGTGGTTCTCGTGCTGCGGCACTGACTCGGCCTGGTGCATAACAGTCACTGACCGGCGGTTATCATTAGATCTCCGAGGTCCATCTCTTGGGCTTGGTCCACTCCACACGAACGTGTCCAGTCGTAGGCTGCTGACTTCCCTCGCGAGGAAGGCGGCCAGGTCTAGGAGGGATGGCTCGGGACCGTCGGGATCACGGTGGTCTCTCTGCCGCCGAAAGCGCTCTTGGCGGGCTGGAGGGAGCTTGTCTAGTATTCGTTCCACATTAGAGTTAGCATATAGTTCATATCTCCCTTTCTCCTTTTGGGACCCCAGCATCCCTACCAGGGACTGTACCTTGATAGAGAGGTCATCCAATGCTCTATTGTCTTTGGCTGGGGGGAGGCGGTCGATATCTCTTATTTCTTGTATCACGTAGTCCCATATGCGTCCATAACGCTGGTCGAGGGCCACTAGAGCCGCGGAGTATGGGGTGCTTGAGTTGGAATATGCCAGCGCTATATTATGCGCTCTGGGCACCTTGAGGTGCTTGAGGAGGATGGCATATTTGTACGACTCATCAGGGACGTCGGACATCATAGTCTCCAAGCACATCCGTAATTCCGTGTACTGTGCTCTGTCCTCGCGCGTAAAGTCTGGGAACGTTGGTGTGCCAAGGTACGATGCCATGGATGGCTGGCACATTGGTGAGCGTAGGGGGAGAGGCCTCCTGGGCGAGTCTCCCCGTACGTGTTGTCGTGGGTTGGTACTCGGTTGGTACAAGAGGCCGGGTACCCAGGTGCTGTTCCTCGGTCCTGACTGTACATCAAACTCACCCGTGAGTTGGGTCCGGGGTTTGTAGTGCAGTGACTCGGGGCTGACGTCGGGGCTGTACTGGGCCTCCTGGTCCAGAGTACGTTGCTGCTGGTCGGGGCTGTACTGGGCCTCCTGGTCCAGAGTACGTTGCTGCTGGTGGGCTTGACATTCCTCCTCTTCCTCTTCCTCTTCTAGGTCCTGGTGTCTTCTAGTCAGTCTCTCGGCGACGTAGGCCGGTTCTTCCCGGTGGCTGGGTCTCGTATGGACCGGTCGGGGAGGGGGTTCGGAGACGTAGACAGGATCCTTCTGTTGGCCGGGTCCCGGGTCGCTTCGTCGGGTAGGGGAGTCGGAGACGTAGACAGGATCCTCCTGTTGGCCGGGTCCCGGGTCGCTTTGTCGGGTAGGGGAAGGTGCCCTAGACCCTTGTCGTGATGATCTCCGGTAGCTCCGTGCGGAGAGAGGGGGTGTCGCCCTCGCAATCAATTGTTCTATCATCTGCGCCTGCAGCCGGTCGCGCTCTGCTTCGCGCTGGGCATGGGCGGCGTCGCGCTCTGCTTCGCGCTGGGCATTGGCGGCGTCGCGCTGTGCATTGGCGGCGTCGCGCTGTGCATTGGCGCGGTCTCTTTCAATGTTCTCTTCCGTCTGAAGGCGTCTCTCCTCCGTCTGAAGGCGTCTCTCCTCCAGTCTTATGCGGTCGTAAATGTAAATGCGGTCGTCTTCACTCCTTTGTTGCGCCTGGAAGCGCTCTCGTTCGGTTGCAGAGTGTTCGCGTTCACTAAGGGCTTGCGCTTGGAGTTGCGCGTGAAGGCGCTCTCGTTCGTCGCGCTCGCTCGTCTGTTGAGCCTGAAGGCGCTCTCTTTCCATGGCAGAGTGTTCGCGCTCACTAAGGGCTTGCGCTTGGAGTTGCGCGTGAAGGCGCTCTCGTTCCGCTGCAGATTGTTCGCGCTCGCTTGCTTGTTGCGCGTGGAGGCGCTCTCTTTCCGTTGCGAAGTGTTCGCGCTCACTAAGCGTCTTTGCTTGAAGCCGGTCGCGTTCACCCTGAAGTCGGTCTCTTTCGGTGGAGGCTGCCAGTGTGGCGATCAAGGCTTGCGCCAGTATCTGGTCCGCCGCGCTGGGGGATGACACTGACGGAGGTGATCGGCTTCTGACAGGGCTCGTTGGAGATCTGTTCTCCTGGCGCGCCCCGAGGTCCATCTCCTGGGCGCGCTTCTCTTCTGGTCGTGTGTCGGGTTCTGTCCCTGGAGCGCTTTCTTTATCCTGGAGCTCTCCGGGGACTATCCCGGTGACGTTGTCTGGAGATATAGTCATGTCATGTCCCACCTGGTCCCCCCCGTGGGCTGAGTCAGTTTGGTCTGAACCCACTGGGGTCTCTACTGGCTGGGTCGCCTGGTCGATAGGATTTGACATGCTTTGACTATCCGCTTTATCCGCATTTAACGTCTGGTTAAAGCTAGGTATTAGAACGACAGCGTATTCCTCTAGATAGGGAGGTGGCTGACGTTTGCGCTGCGGGCGTTCTAGCTTGGGAGAGCCGCTTGGGGAGTGTTCACCGCTGGCCATGGTTAATATTAATATTATATTAAATATTACACTGATACCCTCCGGCTCGAAGGACCAATTGTAACTGAGGGGTACAATTCCCTGACTGTATTAAAGAGTATGGTATATTAAACCACTACTAGTTATGTACTTTAATTACTGGCCATACAGTACATGAATATATATGGTGAACACCCACACAAGAATACGGCAATGACACATAAAGTACTATTTAGAGGGTATTTATTATTATCAAGCAACGTTAGGTTACAGATTGAGAATTATGCTCGCGCTTGTATGGCGAAGAACACACGTAAAGTAAGTCAAGAGCGTAAGTCAATGAGAATAGTATGAATACTAAGATGGGTCTAAACTGCCGCCACCTGTGGCATAGCAATTACTTAGGGCACACTAGTACCAGCTGGAGACACTGGGGGGTTCCCTCCGGGTGTAAGGCCGGCCGGGGTAGAGGAATGTTCGGGTACAAAGTCTGGGTCAACGAGGAATAAAGAGGCTCCAGCTACGGGAGTCGGTGCATGTACTCCCTTGATAAGCAGACAAAGCAACAGCTATAATCCAGTATGCTCGACAGCATGGAAGACAGCTAGCCAGCCTCTTCCTAGAGGCGGGCTCGAGTGATGATCCTCACGGGGGGTAGATCCCAAACAACAGTGGGGTCGACGGTTCTCTGCTTCAGCAGTCACGGTACCAAAGCAATATAATCCAACCAGAAATGGTTCTGCAGTCGCCAGTGTAGGTTCTCCGGTGTACATATCCAACGGTTCTCGTCTAGGACTCCTCGGCACGAGTTTAGGCCGCCCAGCCTGGATAAGTGCACTAGCTATATACACGACGAACCGGTGGTAATGCTGGTCACTGAAGAACTGTAGCCGCACGATACACTATAAATGATAGACTATTACTTCACATTAGAATAAGTCGAACTCAACGTTACTGCGTTAAACTCTGACACAATCTATTCGCACACGGTTCTCAAGGCTCTATTTAGAGGCAAAGTTGCTCACTTCACTGCACGTTGTCTCGTGGTGAAGGCTTTACTAGTAATGAACGAATTGCTGCTGTTTACACCTGCGCCGTATTTATACTTAAGTGACAATCTAGTGCCAACCTGGTCACTTTTGTCCTGAATCACTACACTGCCAAAGACATGTTCCAACATGTCCCAAACTCGCCCACTGCACCTGTCTGAGTACGAGACTGCCTGGAGCCTGGGGGGGGTGTCCAATAGGAGAGCGTATATTACTCTGGTTTGTACGCAGGTAAAGGGATATTCCGTGTATATATACAAATAATATACAAGGGATATCAAACGATATACAAATATTATACAAGGGATATCAAACAATAAATATATATATTCGGTTTAATCTGACCCTTTGTAACAGCTAAGCTAACCGATGTCGAATACCGACTCCGTCGACCTAATATTTGCATAATAGGACTGGATGAGTCTGTGAATTGCGACCAACCCAATGTCTTGTTTGCAAAGGTACTGGTTGAAATTCTGGGGGTGGGGATCCTCCCTACGACACCCGAATTGGATCAGTGTTACAGAATCGGGGCTAAAGCTGCAAATAACTCCAGGCCTAGAGTAGTCATTGCTAGCTTATGTCAAATTGAAATAAAAGAAATAATTGTTCGAGAGGCACAGAAGAGGAGGGATAAACTGGTATACGGAGGGAACACAGTCCAAATCTATGAAGATTACTGCCCCGAAGTCGTGGAGCAGCGTTCCCGCTACAAGGCCGTCATGGCCTCACTCTCACTTTCACATGTCTCCCTAAGAAAACCACAGAGAGGCTTCAGCTAATCCAAAACTCCGCAGCCCGACTGCTAACTAGAACCAAAAGGAGAGAGCACATTAGTCCAGTCTTAGCTGCTTTACACTGGCTTCCTGTAACATTTAGAATTGACTTTAAGGTCCTTCTCCTTACATACAAAGCTCTAAATGGACAGGGACCTAGCTACATCACCAACACTCTAATAAATTACACGCCAGCAAGAACACTGCGATCATCAGCTGCTGGACTACTAGAGGCTCCCAGAAACAGTCAAAAGAGGATCGGTAATGCAGCCTTTATCAACTATGCCCCAAAACTGTGGAACAAACTACCCCAAAACATCAGGGAAGCCAACTCGCTAGACATCTTCAAAAGACAGCTTAAAACCTATCTCTTTGCTCAGGCATTTCAATGACTTACCTGCACTATTCTTACCCTGCCTACTTTACTATGCTAATTTTATCTTATTTTACACTGCCTATCAAATTCATGTGTCGGTTATCACACTTTTTACTTCTTACTGATGACTATTTTTAAACTGAATCATTTTAAACTATTTTTCACACTTTTTACTGTAACCTTGCTATTTACATTTTTTACTGTTGTTGTATGTCCGTTCTATTTTATAATTTTTAGAATATTTTTAAACTTAATCATTTTAAACTACTTTATTATTTGTATTACTGAATAGAGAGCCTATTAGGATGCTAGATCCTAATGTGAAACACTGTTATTTACCATACCTTGCTATGCTCGCTCATGCCTGTATTTTTTATGTCTGTTCTATTTTATAATTTTTAGACTATTTTTAAACTGAATCATTTTAAACTATTTTTATTATTTGTGTTACTGAAAACCAGGGGTGTAAAAAGTACCCAGAAATTATACTTAAGTGAAAGTATGGGTACTGTCTCAAAATCTGACTTAAGTAAAAGTCGAAGTATCTGGCTAAAAACACACTTGAGTAAAAGTAAAAAAGTCCTACTTTTAAATGTACTTAAGTACTAAAAAGTAAAAGTACATTTTTTTTTAAAGGGATAGACCAGGGGTCTCAAACTCATTCTATCGTGGGCCAAGTTTTCATTTTAACTATACATTGCACCAGCTGAGTTAGTTGAAGAGGTGAGCCAATTAGTGAAATCATCAGCTGGTGTTTAGGCAAGGCTTGAATGAAACCAAGCATACACTCTGCCCACAATGGAATGTGTTCTGCGATAGACGATGCTGAAATTAAAGAACAGAGGACACTTTTTTTGCATTACAATTATTTAATGCACTTCTCCATTGAAGGTAAACTAACATGGATGGCATTCACATCACAGCATGAATAATATCACAATATTAAAGACTTGATATACTGTAGTATCCTGAATAATATGACAATATTAAAAACAGAATGGTGTATCCTGAATAATATCACAATATTAACCACAGCATACTGGATTATCCTGAATAATATCACAATATTAAAAGCAGAATACTGGAGTACCCTGAATAATATCACAATATTAAAGACAGAATACTGGAGTACCCTGAATAATATCACAATATTAATAATGAGGATCTGACTGTCTATTCTTCTGATAGCAGGTATTTAATCAAAGATCCCCGCTTTCTAGTGTTGCACAAGGACCAATCAGCATGGGTATGGGCGGGTTCATTTTCCATTGATGGGGATTTGATTGGCTGTTTACCTGCGGTCGCAGGATTAATAACGTTAACGTTAGTTCGGCCAGATAAACAATTAAAATATACTAATTAAAATGGTTGGACCTGTGAGATTTGTACTTTGTACTTTGTAGGTCTGCATTTTAAATGTAAGGAGTAAAAAGTATGTTTTTCTTCTCTGAAATGTAATGGAGTAAAAGTACAAAGTATACAAACCTAATAATACTCGAGTAAAGTACAAATCCCCCAAAACAGTACTTAAGTATTGTAACGAAGTACAATTACTCAAGTACTTTACACCCCTGCTGAAAACTGTAAGCGGAGAGCCTATTGGGATGCTAGATCCTAATGTGAAACACTGTGATTTGCCATACCTTGCTACCTGTCTATCTTTTTATGCCCGCTTATGCCTATTTTTTACTGATGTGAAGCACTTTGAACTGCAACCTCTGTATGAAAAGTGCTATACAAATAAAGTTATTATTATTATTATTACTCTACAATCTAGGTTTCAAACCGTCTCTCCATTACCTTGCGAAGCTGTTCATGACCAAAGACGGAGCGAGGATACATATTCCCTCGCCTAAGGAAGCCACAACCTTCTTGAAGACCCAAGAGGACACCACGTTATAGGCTACAGTATACTGTTTTTGTGCAGTTAGCACTTCGTTATGGCTTAAACGCCAAGCGGCGTCATATAATTTCGATAACTTTGTTTTTATAAATAGGTTAACTATGTGACGCTGGATATCGCCTAGATACTTTATTTAAATGTTTCGCTACATCCGATATAAGGGGGGTTTGGTAGGTTTTATTTTGATAACCATTGAACGTCCACTAAGGCTGGGGAGATAAACGTTAGCTCTGTTTAAATTATCTATGACTTTTATGCATGTAATTTACGTCGAGCCATGACTTGGCTTAATACCTCCATGCAGGGCCGCCTCAGGGGGTGTGCGAGCAGTGCGGTCGCACATGGCCTCGCGGGAAGGGGGGCCTCGCACAAAAAAATAAAATAAAAATACTTTTTTTTTAACTTATTATTCTTTTTCTTTTTCTTTTTCTTTTATTTTAATTTTTTTGCGAGGCCCCCCTTCCCGCGAGGCCCTTTTTTTATCACAGACCTAAAATCTAGTTTTGCTTATATGCTTATATATTTCACATTAGACACGTTTGTAGAATGTGTCTGACTTGTTCCTGGGTCTGCGGCTCTGCAGCAGACATACTCACTATTGGAGCTCTGGGGCTCTGCAGCAGACATACTATTGGTTTCAACGAAGGGAGTGGTTACATCATGTGTACGCCGGCGTGCGTCAGCTGCGTTTGACTATTTCGCGCGTGCAGCTTTGGAGGTTATGCTTAGTTATGCCAGCCAAGACGAAGAGGTCGGTCATTATCAGTCGGTCGGTCACCAAGGAACGTTGACGAAAGGCCTCTCGCTGGCGGGACAAATGGCCGGAGCCTTGTCATGGTGCAGTCGGGATATAGCCATGATGATGTCGGCTAGTAGCTAACTTAGCTAAAGGCTAACTAGCGTTAGCTAACCTAGAGACAGCGCATGCAGCCAAGATGAAGAGGATGGTCGTTTGGCAGATGAACTTCGTCAACTCCACGCGGTTGTCTCCATCCTCTTGGACGTTTGGTGAGTTTTTAACCTATTCTATTAACTCTATTCTATTCCCGCCGTGGATATCTCTCTCTCTCTCTCTCTCTCTCTCTCTCTCTCTCTGGAGCCAAACTGGCCGACTAGCTGTTGTAGTACTAGTAGATAACGGTGTGTGGCCTGGTGTCAGCACCTGTATTGCTTTTCTCACATTGTACAGTTTTCCAGTGGTAGCCGCATAGCTTGCTTCTGCGTTAGCTAATGGTTAGCGATAGCCGGGTTGAGCTAACTGTTAGCCAGTTAGCTGTTTAGCTATAACGTTAGCTGCCGGCTGCGCTCGGCTGGGAACGTTAGTTTGATGCTATCAGTTAGCCTAGAGTTAGCTGTTAGCTTGTGCTACGACCATTGACATTAGCCGTGAGAATAGCAGGGGGTTCTGGCACTCTGACTACGACATCATCTTTGACAGAAGATGTAGTCGGGCCTGCACCATGACAAGGCTCCGGCCATAGCTTCTTTTTGTGCCGCCAGCGAGAGGCCTTTCGTCAACGTGGAGACCTGTGTTGCGGCCTTTCGCCCTGCGTTCCTTGGTGCAGGTAAGATGAATGAAAATGTCATGACATTACCCCACTCTTCCTTCCTTCCCCTCCCGAATGTTTTGTTAATAACGATGTTTTTTTCCAGGCAAAACATATGTTACTTCACAACATTTGGAGATACGACATGTGCTGTGTGAATTGTCTTGGTCGTTTGTGTAGCTTGGGTAGCGTTGGGCCGTTGGCCAAAGCTGTGTGTGGCCTGGTGTCAGTAGCCTACCTGGCTAGCCTATTTAGCTGATGTCGGCCATTGGCTCCTTGCTGCTTTGTTTTCTCTGGTATAGACCCTCTTCTCTTTGGATTTAAGTGTTGATCTTTGTCCTTTTGGATCTATGTATATTCATGTTGCCTTTGTGAAGTTATCTTTTCCTTCTGTTTTGTTCTTTCATTAAAAGTTGAATATCCTTTAGGGGGTCATCTTTGCTTATCTCTCTCATACATGCTCTCTCTCTAACACACACACACGACAAACACACATGCTCTCTCTCTCTCTCTTTCTAACACACACAGTCTGCCTATGGCGGCCTTTCTCGATGGCTAGGCTGTGCTCGCTGAGTCTGTACCTAGTCAAGGATCTTCAGTCACAGTGCTCAGGTATTCTGCCACTGTGTACTCTCTGTTTAGGGCCAAATAGCATTTCAATTTCTTTCCAATGTGTCTCTCTCTCTCTCTCTCTCTCTCTCTCTCTCTCTCTCTCTCTCTCTCTCTCTCTCTCTCTCTCTCTCTCTCTGTACACTGTATATTGACTGTAGAACGGGAGCTCTCTCTCGCTCTCTCTCTTGCTATATGTTGACTGTATCATGCCCAGCCTCGGGCAGCGCTATTATTTAAGAATATGTTGACTGTAATTATATATATGTATATATATATATATATATATATATATATATATATATATATATTTTTTTTTACCTTTTTGGGGGGGGGGGGGGGGGGGGGGGGGCTCGCGTTTAAATCTCGCACAGGGCCTCGGATTTTTCCCAGGCGGCCCTGCCTCCGTGGGTCCGTGAAGTTTAAAAAAAATGTTTTTTATGTATTCTTTGTGTGTGTACATATTTTTATTGGACTTCAAGATCCATTAACGTTTCAGACACGTTCCACCAGCCACTCACTCGGAATATAGTGGCGTCCACCATCAGCCTCATCATCTACTATTCACTTGTTGTGGACATACTAGAAACTCTGGCTAGACATAATTATACTAAAATTGGAACTACACAAAGATGCTAAAATGTCAGAGAAACTGTTGCACAGCGCCCTCTCCTGACACGATGGTCTAATTGCACTTTTACTAAGCTGGAATGTTCTGTGACCTCTAGATACATTCTGCTAACCACACATACGGCATATGTCATCATCTGGTTCATATGCTGTTGACCTACTAGTGACGTCGATAAAAAAAAAAAAAAAAACGAACTGTTGTACAGCGCCTCTTCTGACACGGCGGTCTAATTACACTATGACAATGCTGGAATATTTTGGAATATTTTGTAACCTCTACTCTATGAATCATAGGAAACAACAGACTTCACAGCTGAACATCGCCCTCCCCTGGCCTGGTGGACGCACTGCACACGTATTATAACCACCCCCCACCCCTTTCTTTTGCAATAATTCCTATTCTAGGCTTTTTTCTTTTTACTCTTTCTTCTTCTTGTTTAAATTTAGCCATGTTCATATAAGGTTTAAGTGAATGTACTCTACTTTTTGAGGCATTTTATATCTTTTTTTATTTTTTTTATTTTAAGGGAGTGTGGCCAGCAGCCACTGAGAGAATAATCTACTTAGATTTGAGAGGTTTAGACCCTATGGCAATTTGCATAGGGTTGTTATGGTTGATATGCTCGATATGGGGATACTGGATAAGTATTTTAAAGGGTGGGAGGGGGGTGGGAATAGGGGATTATATGTTTTTTTCAACCGGATAAAATGTGCCGGAAGGTATGGGTTCTTCTTACCTATCTCGATGTGATTTATCTAGAGATATCCACTGCACGAATTTTAGGTGTTAATGAAGCCAGCATAGCAGTCTGGGTAGCTGTGGTGGAGAAGATAAAGGAACGCATATGAATTTGTAATTTTCTGATGTTAAATGAAGTAGTGGATGGGGGACCCTGATGGAAACAAGACAAACGTCTTTCTCAGGTCTGCATCCCCTTAACAATTGTATGTATTGAGCCGTACTGTATTGTACCCATTCTGCAATCTGTTAAATAAAGTTTTCATTCATTCATTCATTCATTCATTTTCATTCATTCATAGTCCAAGTGGGGGTCCTGAGGGTCGGGGGCTCAAGAAAGACGTGAAAGTCTGGGTCGACGCATGTGTGGCCTGCCAACGGGCTAAGATACACCGACATACTAAGGCCCCGCTTGAAACGGTCACAGTCCCTGAGAGAAGATTCGACCACGTCAACTTCGACCTCGTGGGCCCACTTCCCTCCTCTCACGGGTTTACCTACCTGTTTACTATGGTACACAGACAGGACCACCCGATGGCCGGAAGCCGTTCCCCTCACCTCGACATCGTCTTCCGACGTGGCCCGCGCCTTTATCGGCACGTGGGTTGCACGTTTTTGGGACCCCATCCGACCTCTCCTCCGACCGGGGCGCGTCTATTCTTTTACCAACGGATTTCCAGTTCCGCGTTCGCGTTCTGCGATCTGATTTTGCCACTGACGTTTCTGGTGCGATCTGATTGGCCACTGCCGTTTCTGGTCATGTGACATGTGCGCCCAATCGCGTGACACGCCCATTTCCGCCTCGAACAGCAGCAAACTACCTAACGCCTAGTTTATCACTGGTTAAGCTTAGGGGACTCTTTCGAAGTTGGTTAAGGTTAGAGTATGGAATCAGGGCTGGTGTTCTATCGCCATGCTCTAAGACAAATTCTAACCTTAACCAACTTCGAAAGAGTGCCTAAGCTTAACCGGTGAAAGAAAGAGGCGTCACACGATTGCCGCAACCAGAAACGTCAGTGGCCAATCAGAGCGCAGAACGCGGAACTGGAAATCCGTTGGTAAAAGTATTCAGGTCTGGGAGTTGAACTACACCGTACCACCGCATACCACCCTCAGGCCAACGGGCTATGCGAATGTTTACACCGGTCCATGAAAGCAGCGCTGCCCGCTGGCTTGACAGACAGCAACTGGGTGGACAAGCTGCCGTGGGTCATGCTCCATTTCGTGCCCCCGGGTGTCGTGGAGGGCACGAGCACTTACACCGCTCCTCCCTCCCCGCCCCCGGTTTTCCGCACGTGCCGAGGCCGGGCAGTTGTTCCCCCCCGCCGGGAGGATTTTGACTATGGGTGAATTCTGGGGGGGCTTGTGTAGTGATTGCACATAATTCACAAATAGAACTGTTGTTGGGAACATTGGTTCCGCCCGAACGTTAGACCCGGTGGCACTCCCTGCCCACCGTCTCTCTTTTAGTTATCTAGTAACCATAGTAACGTATGGAGTTGTGGTTTCTAATGCATGTTAAATACGTTTGGTTACACTTTGAGACACCGCCTCCGACTCCCATCTCTCAGCGCTACAATACTATATATATCTGTACAAATCCCTTACCTACTCTTGCTAGTTACACTGCTGCTCAGTATGACTTACTGATTAGCATTATTACTTGAATGTCCAGATGGTGTCAACCATCTTCAGGCTGTCTGGGAGTCCGTTCCACAGTAGAGCAGTTGAGTATAAAAACCATACAGCTCTTGAATCTGATGGGAACAATGTTGCAGGAGCTCCCTCTGGTGGAGTAATTATGCATCACTGACCTTGACAAAGTAAGTTTGGAGATATTCAGCGCTGTGCATAATCTTATGGACTAAACACAGCTTAATTTGTTTCACTCTTTCCTCCACTCTGAGCCATTTGAGGCTGGCGAAGTGGACAGGGAGAATATGAGTCCTGGGATGGAGTGAAAGTAGTAGTCTAACCAGTTTATTTAGGGATGTCTGGAGTTTGTTTTTCAGGGCCTTGGTAATACTTGTCTATCAGGAGGTACAAGCATAGTCAACATGGCATTGGATAAGAGCGCCTGCCAGTATCAGTTGTGCGTTTCTGTTTAAAAAAGAGGAAAGTCTGGCCAGAAACGTTACTTTTTTAATTTACTTTAGAAATAGTTTTTAAAACCATACTCACCCCAGATAATTTGTTATCTGGGATACATCCCAGGTATGTTACTCCCTCTTTGTTTACAACAGAGGTGTTGCCGACTGTGATATTAAAACCAGGAGATGTTTTTAGTTTGGCATTTGAGCCAAACAGTATGGACTCTTTTCCAAGATGCAGTGACAATTGGTCAGTGGACCCTGGGAAGCCTGAGTGGTAGGAATTGGAGACTGTGTGGACTGACTGTCACTCAAAGTGCTTATGGGCGGAGCCAGGCCATAACAGCCTGAAATCTTGAAGCTGAAAAATGATGGTTTTGAGTACTTGATTAGAAATATAAAACAATGCATTTTTTTTTGAAAAAAAACGTACAGATGTCTTCAATACACTCACAGGAATTGTGTAAAGTTGCCCAAATAGTGCTAGGAATAGCAACGCATGTCCCCTTTAAGGTAAGGTTTACTTACACTGGATTCATGTGTCCTAGCTTGTTACCTATCAAAGGAGACCAGAAACATGCATATAGGCCTTATGGTTCAGGAACTATCATGATTCATTTGGGGCATGTAATTTCAGACAGGAGGCCTGACAAATATAGTTGGTAGTGTTATAAAAGATGTGATAGCACACATTTGGAGGCAACTGCTGCATTGCTATCACATATTTTCTAGCAGTAGGGGTGTATACCTTCCCAAAAAATCACTATGAAAGTTAGTCCCCCAAGATGGTAACGGCCAACCCTACTGGCTCACAGCCTATCTAGGATGCGGTTGGGATGGAGGAGATGGCAGCAAACACACATACGGCATATGTCATCATCTGGTTCATATGCTGTTGACCTACTAGTGACGTCGATAAAAAAACAAAAAAAATACGAACTGTTGTACAGCGCCTCTTCTGACACGGCGGTCTAATTACACTATGACAATGCTGGAATATTCTGGAATATTTTGTAACCTCTACTCTATGAATCATAGGAAACAACAGACTTCACAGCTGAACATCGCCCTCCCCTGGCCTGGTGGACGCACTGCACACGTATTATAACCACCCCCCACCCCTTTCTTTTGCAATAATTCCTATTCTAGGCTTTTTTCTTTTTACTCTTTCTTCTTCTTGTTTAAATTTAGCCATGTTCATATAAGGTTTAAGTGAATGTACTCTACTTTTTGAGGCATTTTATATCTTTTTTTATTTTTTTTATTTTAAGGGAGTGTGGCCAGCAGCCACTGAGAGAATAATCTACTTAGATTTGAGAGGTTTAGACCCTATGGCAATTTGCATAGGGTTGTTATGGTTGATATGCTCGATATGGGGATACTGGATAAGTATTTTAAAGGGTGGGAGGGGGGTGGGAATAGGGGATTATATGTTTTTTTCAACCGGATAAAATGTGCCGGAAGGTATGGGTTCTTCTTACCTATCTCGATGTGATTTATCTAGAGATATCCACTGCACGAATTTTAGGTGTTAATGAAGCCAGCATAGCAGTCTGGGTAGCTGTGGTGGAGAAGATAAAGGAACGCATATGAATTTGTAATTTTCTGATGTTAAATGAAGTAGTGGATGGGGGACCCTGATGGAAACAAGACAAACGTCTTTCTCAGGTCTGCATCCCCTTAACAATTGTATGTATTGAGCCGTACTGTATTGTACCCATTCTGCAATCTGTTAAATAAAGTTTTCATTCATTCATTCATTTTCATTCATTCATAGTCCGAGTGGGGGTCCTGAGGGGCAAGGGCTCAAGGAAGACGTGAAAGTCTGGGTCGACGCATGTGTGGCCTGCCAACGGGCTAAGATACACCGACATACTAAGGCCCCGCTTGAAACGTTTACAGTCCCTGAGAGAAGATTCGACCACGTCAACTTCGACCTCGTGGGCCCACTTCCCTCCTCTCACAGGTTTACCTACCTGTTTACTATGGTGGACACAGGACCACCCGATGGCCGGAAGCCGTTCCCCTCGCCTCGACATCGTCTTCCGACGTGGCCCGCGCCTTTCTCGGCATGTGGGTTGCACGTTTTTGGGACCCCATCCGACCTCTCCTCCGACCGGGGCGCGTCTATTCTTTTACCAACGGATTTCCAGTTCCGCGTTCGCGTCCTGCGATCTGATTGGCCACTGACGTTTCTGGTGCGATCTGATTGGCCACTGCCGTTTCTGGTCATGTGACATGTGTGCCCAATCGTGTGACACGCCCATTTCCGCCTCGAACAGCAGCAAACTACCTAACGCCTAGTTTATCACTGGTTAAGCTTAGGCGACTCTTTCGAAGTTGGTTAAGGTTAGAGTATGGAATCAGGGCTGGTGTTCTATCGCCATGCTCTAAGACAAATTCTAACCGTAACCAACTTCGAAAGAGTGCCTAAGCTTAACCGGTGAAAGAAAGAGGCGTCACACGATTGCCGCGACCAGAAACGTCAGTGGCCAATCAGAGCGCAGAACGCGGAACTGGAAATCCGTTGGTAAAAGTATTCAGGTCTGGGAGTTGAACTACACCGTACCACCGCATACCACCCTCAGGCCAACGGGCTATGCGAATGTTTACACCGGTCCATGAAAGCAGCGCTGCGCGCTGGCTTGACAGACAGCAACTGGGTGGACAAGCTGCCGTGGGTCATGCTCCATTTCGTGCCCCCGGGTGTCGTGGAGGGCACGAGCACTTACACATCTCCTCCCTCCCCGCCCCCGGTTTTCCGCACGTGCCGAGGCCGGGCAGTTGTTCCCCCCCGCCGGGAGGATTTTGACTATGGGTGAATTCTGGGGGGGGCTTGTGTAGTGATTGCACATAATTCACAAATAGAACTGTTGTTGGGACACTTCCTGCCTCTCTTTTAGTTATCTACACAGTAAATTTCGCTGAGTACATTTTACTCAAACTGAGTAAAATTGTACTCACTTGGGCTCAAATGGAATCAGTTTGAGTAAAATTTACTCTGCGAAATTTACTGTGTAGTAACCATAGTAACTAATGGAGTTGTGGTTTCTAATGCATATTAAATACGTTTGGTTACACTTTGAGACACCGCCTCCGACTCCCATCTCTCAGCGCTACAATACTATATATATCTGTACAAATCCCTTACCTACTCTTGCTAGTTACACTGCTGCTCAGTATGACTTACTGATTAGCATTATTACTTGAATGTCCAGATGGTGTCAACCATCTTCAGGCTGTCCGGGAGGCGTGTAGCTTATTCCCAGCGGAAGAGTGCGTCACGTGCTTCCGCGTTTTCTCTGATTGGCCATGACGCCCATGTGACCACGGCAGCGCGAGAGAGCTGCAGCGCGGAAATAGGCTGTCTATTGCCATTCTCTAAGACAAACTCTAACCTTAACCAGCTCCTTAACAGCGCCTAAACTTAACCCTTCTAACCTTAACCAACTCCGAAACAATGCCTAACCTTAATCTTAACCTTAACCATGCCTAACCTTAACCTTAACCATAACCAACTCCGAAAGAATATTGCCATTCTCTAAGACAAACTCTAACCTTAACCAGCTCCTTAACAGCGCCTAAACTTAACCCTTCTAACCTTAACCAACTCCGAAACAATGCCTAACCTTAACCTTAACCTTAAGTTAACATGCCTAAACTTAACCGGCGAAAGAATGCATGTTAAAAAAAGAAGAAAAAAAAATGAAGGGATTCGAACTTGTCACCAACGGACCGCAGGACCGCAGCGCTGCCAGTTGAGCTAAGCGTCGAATGAAAATCATCAGGGATTACGGCTACATAATGCCGCAAGCTCTGCCGCAAGCTCTGCCGCTCCGCTCTGCGGCTGCCGCGCTGCCGCAGGGCGTGTCGCAGCCAATCAGGGAAAGCGCAGAAGCACTCGGCAGCACTCTTCCTCTGGGAATAAGCAATAAGCGTCCGGGAGTCCGTTCCACAGTAGAGCAGTTGAGTATAAAAACCATACAGCTCTTGAATCTGATGGGAACAATGTTGCAGGAGCTCCCTCTGGTGGAGTAATTATGCATCACTGACCTTGACAAAGTAAGTTTGGAGATATTCAGTGCTGTGCATAATCTTATGGACTAAACACAGCTTAATTTGTTTCACTCTTTCCTCCACTCTGAGCCATTTGAGGCTGGCGAAGTGGACAGGGAGAATATGAGTTCTGGGATGGAGTGAAAGTAGTAGTCTAACCAGTTTATTTAGGGAGTCTGGAGTTTGTTTTTCAGGGCCTTGGTAATACTTGTCTATCAGGAGGTACAAGCATAGTCAACATGGCATTGGATAAGAGCGCCTGCCAGTATCAGTTGTGCGTTTCTGTTTAAAAAAGAGGAAAGTCTGGCCAGAAACGTTACTTTTTTATTTACTTTAGAAATAGTTTTTAAAACCATACTCACCCCAGATAATTTGTTATCCGGGATACATCCCAGGTATGTTACTTCCTCTTTGTTTACAACAGAAGTGTTGCCGACTGTGATATTAAAACCAGGAGATGTTTTTAGTTTGGCATTTGAGCCAAACAGTATGGACTCTTTTCCAAGATGCAGTGACAATTGGTCAGTGAACCCTGGGAAGCCTGAGTGGTAGGAATTGGAGACTGTGTGGACTGACTATCACTCAAAGTGCTTATGGGCGGAGCCAGGCCATAACAGCCTGAAATCTTGAAGCTGAAAAATGATGGTTTTGAGTACTTGATTAGAAATATAAAACAATGCATTTTTTTTAATAAAACGTACAGATGTCTTCAATACACTCACAATAATTGTGTAAAGTTGCCCAAATAGTGCTAGGAATAGCAACGCATGTCCTCTTTAAGGTAAGGTTTACTTTGGTTCAGGAACTATCATGATTAATTTGGGGCATGTAATTTCAGACAGGAGGCCTGACAAATATAGTTGGTAGTGTTATAAAAGATGTGATAGCACACATTTGGAGGCAACTGCTGCATTGCTATAACATATTTTCTAGCAGTAGGGGTGTATACCTTCCCAAAAAATCACTATGAAAGTTAGTCCCCCAAGATGGTAACGACCAACCCTACTGGCTCACAGCCTATCTAGGATGCGGTTGGGATGGAGGAGATGGCAGCAAACAGGTCTCGCCCACGCAGAGGGTAAAACATTCTATCCTCTGTACGGGACAGGATATTCCTTTATTGATCCCCTGCAGTGTTTCTCATCTGTTTATCTGATGTACATTATCCTAGCTTAGCTTGGCTTAGGAGTCCATGGTAAAGTTGTATTACTTACAGTTTACTAGGGGTGTAACGGTACCCAAAAACCACGGTCCGGTACGTATCTCGGCTTTAAAGTCACGGTTCGGTACGGGTTTTTGGTACAGTGGGGGAAAGTTTGCCTTTCCATGTTCCACTCAGGGCGCAGGGTTCAAAATTAAGGGGGGCTTGGGGCAAAATGCCCTCGAAAATTTACCAAATGCCCTAGAAAATCAGTTAAGGGGGGCAAGAAAAGCCCCAGACAGTTTACTAATTATATATATATAATTATTATTTCACTCGTATTTGTCCCTAATAATATGTGTGTGCAAACCGGAAAAATCATTTACCCGCAGTGTGCGAGTGAAGATTACAAACAGCTCCGCTGTTAATAGTTCAGAAACTACAAGTCCCACATTCCACAAGGCGCATAAACGTCCAATCACAGTAGAGTTTCCTGCTGTGACGCGGCTGGTTTCATGCGAGTGAAAGGAAATGAGAACACAGTACGCGCTGGAAAACAAAGTCACGGTACCGGCATAGGCAAGTTATACATTTATAATCAGACAACGCAAAAAATTCAGCCAGCCATGAAGCCCATTAATTTTTATTTTGAGCAAAAGAGAGACAAGGAGAAAGAGGAATCCGGCGAGGCAGCTAATGTTACTGAGGCGGATAACGTTAGCGAAGTTAGCACATACACATACACGCACACTGTGGGCCAGCCAGTGACTTTGGTGGTTGCACAGATGTGTGTCCCGTTTGCACACGCACATACACACACACGCACATAGTAAGCAATCACTGGGAACGCTCAGAGGAAAGGGGGGCTGAGAATATCTGTGTCTATCTGTGTGTGTGTGTCTCGCTCTCTCTCCCTCTCCCTCTCTACTCTCTCCTGAACCTATTTCATTCAAAAGGAAGACATTGATGGACAGTAGCTATACGTATAAATTATAGCTCAGTTGACATTACACACACTTCTGCAGTCCCTCCCGCCATCCCCCCCCCCTCTCTCTCTATCTATCTCTCTCCCTCTCTCTCCCTCCCTCTCCTCGCTAGTTCTCTGCCTGTCAAACCCCGTTTGAGGAAGTGTCAGTTACACTATGCCTACGTCCCCGACACACACGCAGTCAAGTTTGTGTATGTGTGTGTCCCCGACGAGGAAGAGATGGCGCACACACATTACACACACTTCTGCAGTACCTCCCGCCGTCCCTCTCTCTCTCTCTCTCTCTCTCTCTCTCTCTCTCTCTCTCTCTCTCTCTCTCTCTCCCTCTCGCTCGTTCTCTGCCTGTGAAAACCCGTTTGAGGAAGTGTCGGGTTACACTGCACTACAACCATAGAGGGGGCATTACTGCAGATCAATGCTGTGTCGACGTCACAGAAACAGTCAAATCAGAACAGTTTAGTTGAGTATGGGAAGATCTTGTGAACTCGAGACTAGACTGATGAGTCAATATGGTAATTAGAGACACAGACCCATTGATACTAACCTGTATTACTATAAAACCATGCTAAACACAGAAAAAAGGCATTTATAATGCATGTCCCCGTTAAATCAACTTTCCAGTGCCCTGTCAAATGATGTCAACTGTCAACCTGAATTAACATTCAGTATTCAATATGGTCTGATATTAACATTCAGTATTCAATCTTGTCTGATTCAATATTAACATTCAGTATTCAAGTAGAACAGCTAGCTAGCCGTTGTGGACACTCACCTTTCCACAGCTAAACGGCAAGGCACCTTGGTTGAGAAATGCACGTTTCAGTCTATGTGTTGTAGGATAGACAGTCTATCTATCCTGATGCACAATGATATCTTCTTCTTCTTCTTATTTGAATTTCCGGCAGTGTAGACGCATCGTGGCATATTACTGCCCTCCACAATTCTTGCTTCGCCCACACTTGAGAAAGTTTACACTCCTCTTCTTCTTCTTCTCATCTTCAAAACACATTTCTATCGTCTTGTTTAATATATATAGAACACAAATGTTCTAGAATGTCTATTATGACATCATACTGTGACATCACAAATGTTCTTGAATGTTCTATTATGACATCATACTGTGACATCACAATGGAACATGTTTGAGTTCCATTTGAATAATATAAATAATATGTATGGTAAGGCTGTCCCCGAAGCCTGTTTTTAGGATTCAAACCTCGTCAGGGTTCTTCGAATGGACGTTCGAACCTTCGTTTTTAATTAAAAAAATTAAAATAAAAAAGAAATAATTGTATAAATTCTTTTTTTTCTTTTTTATATCCTCAAACTAAATCCTCAATTTGAATAAAGTGATTCAAACTTCGTCAGGGTTTTTCAAACGGACGTTCAAACCTTCGTTTTTAATAAAGAAGATTTAATAAAAACATTTATTCACATTTTTTTTATATAATTTTTTTTCTTTCCTTTTTTTATCCTCAAACTAAATCCTCAATTTGAATAAAGTGACTAATCTGATTAAATTAGTCTTTTTTCTTTTATTATTTTGTTAGTGATGTAATCTACTTGTGAAATTACATGCCCCAAATGAATCATGATAGTTCCTGAACCATAAGGCCTATATACATGTTTCTGGTCTCCTTTGATAGGTAACAAGCTAGGTGTAAGTAAACCCACATCTATTACCATTCCAGAGTAAATGGAGATACAATGAAGGAAAACATCATATTTTTACCCTCGCCTGGTACATAATCTTAATTTAAAAGGCAATATGACCATTATAACCAATATCCCATGGATAATAATGCAACTGAATGTGTTATCCTACTCCTTGACTACAAATGTAACTGTAAATGTGATGACAATACATTAAAAATACAACAATTATGATACCGTTAAAAGGTATACTCAGATGATGTAAATGTTTTGGCCATGGTTACCATTTACATGTTGACTGTGTTTACTGGTAATTTTATTCCAAAACACTTTCTTTCAATACAGCCATGTTACAAAAACATAAATCTCCCCAAAACATTGAAATAGTAATTATTATATATGTTGTTGTTTTTTTACGTTTGTACTAGTCTCGGCTCTCAGACCATTGGAGAGCGCCGCCAACAGCGCCACGGATAGAGACTGAGAACTGTCTGTACTGACGGACCTTAAGTAATTAGTTATTTGAATTCCTAAAAAAATTCTGTGATGTGATTATATGTGCCCTGGGTTTTGTATTGAGTTTTCCAAAATAAACAAAACATTTCTGAAAACCAATAAGCAATATATCATTGTATAGGTCTAACTGAGCTGAAAACATTGATAGGTCACATGGCATGAAGCTCTGTGGCCCATATATGAATGTTGAATATACTGCATATTGATCAATATTCATTGTTTTTTATTACTATTTCAATGTTTTGGGGAGATTTATGTTTTTGTAACATGGCTGTATTGAAAGAAATAGTGTTTTGGAGTAAAATTACCAGTAAATACTGAACAGTCAACATGTAAACGGTAACCATGGCCAAAACATTTACATCATCTTTATAACTTTTTAAACGGTATATGTTACAAAGGGTCAGATTAAACCGAATATATATATTTATTGCCTGAGATCCCATGTATACTATTTGTATATCGTTTGATATCCCCTGTATATTCCTTGTACAATATGCACGGAATATCCCTTTAGTCTAGCAGGACAGACCATAATATTCATTCCTCTATTGGAAGCGATCCCATGGCGCCAGGCACCGAGTAAAGCCTTGCCCACTCGAGCTGACTTGAAAGCTACCGCCAGGGACTTGCCCAAGCATGCCCGCTTTTCGCCCACGGCTACGAGACCTAGAGGCGACAGAAATGAGATAGGCACTATTTGTCCACCGTGGATATAAATATGGCGCAAGAATACAGAACCCCCCTTGCAGTTCCTCTTCAGTTCGCCTTCAGTTCAGTCTGGTTCAGTTACTAAGTAAAGCCTTACCCACTACGCAACGTGCGGTATAACAGGGCTCGCATGCCCCAAGATAGAATCGTGTTATCCTAAATACGTCTGTTTGTCGTATCGTTCTCTATATATTAGTAAACCTTCATTACGAGTCAAAGACCACGTGAAGTGGGTAATTGTGTGTCTATAATAGAGCACTTATTGCCGCGTGCTAATAGTACAGTAACGTCAAGTTCAGCCGTGCACTACCGCACCGGAGAGGATATCTACACCGGAGCAGCAGCACCACGGAGGACTTACACCCCACCGGCAGTGCCACTCTCCGGGCAAGGATTATTCTTCTTCATTGTTTTGACCAAGCTGCTGGAACAGAGAACCGCCTACCCCACTGCTACTGTGGGATTTACACCTGCCCGTGAGACCATCACTCAAGCCTGTCTCTGTCGTAACAGAGGCTCGACGGCTCTCACCTACACGGCGCGCATCCTGGGACCAGGTTGCCTATCCCCACTGCTCCAGGGGTGATATTGCCCCCGTGAACCATTGACTTGCATAGAGCTTTGGCCCCCTCTGCTGGCTTACAACCGGTAGTACACCCTTTCCCAGAAGATCCCTAGATAATTACTTAATATTCATATTGCTTTACCTGCACATTCTATTTGCCTTATAAGCGCATCTAAAGTGACCAAATGATAAATGTAATATCCCTTTTATGTAATAAATATTGTAAACTAGTATTTTGAGTGGAAAACCTGTTATTGTGCGAGTGTCGTCATCTAGAATACCTTTGTACGGTGTTGGCCAGCAATGTACAAGTCGGTAGTGATTCAATGATATCAGTACTTGATTAATACAGTCAGGGAATTGTACCCCTCAGTTACAGTATACATTACTGTTGTATTTTTAATGTATTGTCATCACATTTACAGTTACATTTGTAGTCAAGGAGTAGGAGAACACATTCAGTTGCATTATTATCCATGGGATATTGGTTATAATGGTCATATTGCCTTTTAAATTAAAATTGTGTACCAGGCAAGGGTAAAAATATGATGTTTTCCTTTATTGTATCTCCATTTACTCTGGAATGGTAATATATGTGGGTTTACTTACACTGGATTCATATGTCCTAGCTTGTTACCTATCAAAGGAGACCAGAAACATGCATATAGGCCTTATGGTTCAGGAACTATCATGATTCATTTGGGGCATGTAATTTCATACAGGAGGCCTGATAAATATAGTTGGTAGTGTTATAAAAGATGTGATAGCACACATTTGGAGGCAACTGCTGCATTGCTATCACATATTTTCTAGCAGTAGGGGTGTATACCTTCCCAAAAAATCACTATGAAAGTTAGTCCCCCAAGATGGTAACGACCAACCCTACTGGCTCACAGCCTATATCTAGGATGCGGTTGGGATGGAGGAGATGGCAGCAAACAGATCTCACCCACGCAGAGGGTAAAACATTCTATCCTCTGTACTGGACAGGATATTCCTTTATTGATCCCCTGCAGTGTTTCTCATCTGTTTATCTGATGCACATTATCCTAGCTTAGCTTGGCTTAGGAGTCCATGGTAAAGTTGTATTACTTAAGAGTTTACTAGGGGTGTAACGGTACCCAAAAACCACGGTCCGGTACGTACCTCGGCTTTAAAGTCACGGTTCGGTACAGGTTTTCGGTACAGTGGGGGAAAGTTTGCCTTTCCATGTTCCACTCAGGGCGCAGGGTTCGAAATTAAGGGGGGCTTGGGGCAAAATGCCCTCGAAAATTGACCAAATGCCGTCGAAAATCAGTTAAGGGGGGCAAGAAAAGCCCCAGACAGTTGACTAATTATATATATATATAATTATATATATGCTCTACAGTGCGAGCATTTCACTCGTATTTGCCCCTAATAATATGTGTGTGCGAACCGGAAAAATAATTTACTCGCAGTGTGCGAGTGAAGATTACAAACAGCTCCGCTGTTAATAGTTCAGAAAGTACAAGTCCCCGGGGCGGTTAGGTGGCGTAGCGGAGATTGCGTTCGTCACACACCCCGGAGCTCCGGGGTTGTCACCAGCTTGGCTGGCCGTTCACACTAATACAATTGGCAGTATTAGAGGGTGGGAGAAGCTGGCGGGGTGGGTCCGGGTCGTTGTAGACAGCGACTCCTACAGTTCGGTCGGGGCGCCTGCTAAGCGCGGATGGGACCTGAGTGGGATAGTGTGATCCTTCCACACGCTACACCCTCTCGGAGAAAATCCGCGCTGCCAGGTGAAAAGAAGCGGTTGATTGGCTGGACGTGTGTCGGAGGAAGCACGTGATAGCCTCCACTCTCCCAGATGATATGACTGTGGGGGGTAAGTGCGCAGCGACCAGGAAAGGGGATTGGGAATTGGCATAACGACTAACATTGGGATGGGAGAAAATCTGAGGAAAAAGGAGGGGAAAAAAGATCAATAATAAAAAAAAAAAAAACTACAAGTCCCACATTCCACAAGGCACATAAACGTCCAATCACAGTAGAGTTTCCTGCTGTGGATGACGAAAAACCGCTTACGGTAGGGCGGAAGTGTAATGGCGTCGGTGAGAGGAGGAAGGCACGGAGGAGGGTTGGACTTGGTCGCTCGGAGAGAGGAAGCGGAGTCGAAGCAGGGCGGGGGAGGGTCTGAGGATTGGGAGGAAGTGTGTCGGCGGATGGACGAGAGCATAGACGAGAGGATACTGGCGCGGAGTTTGGAAGTTGATGACAGAAAGTTATGCGGAGAAGTGGAGGCGGCACCGGAGTGGAGGGTGGGATCCCGTTGTATAGCTGACATTTCGGGGGAAGGCGCGAGGTACCCGGGGGTTGTTTCCTGGATCGACGGTAAAAAGTGCCGGGTTGTGTTAGACGGCTTTATCGGTTACGAGGAGGTGGATGTGGCCGCCTTGCTGATCCATGATGAACTGCTTTCGCCGCTGGGAGCTGGGGCGGGTAGTGAGAGCGAGGGAGGTGTCGGTAGGGACGGGGATGGTAGTGACAGGGGAAGGGAGTCAGATGGTGAAAGTATGGAGGGGGGTGAGAGCGGGGGAGAAGGGTGGAGTAAGGTGGAGAAGAGGAGCAGGGACAGTGGGAAGGGGATAAAGAGGAAGAAGGGTAGGGGAGATAGCTCGAGTGGGTCAGAAGGCGAGGGTGTAGGTATTGGTGTTGCAGAAGTGATTCATATAGTGGTTAGGTTTGAGGGGAAGGGGGGAGTGCGGAAATTAGGATTTTTCGAGTTGCCCAAACTCATAGGTAAGCAATTAGGGGAGGTAAAGTATGCGAGAGTTTTGGAGGATGGGAATCTGGCCGTAGGGTGTGTTAGTGTGGATCAGGTGGAGAGGGCTAGGAAGATGAGGAGCATTGGAGGGGTGGGTATAATTAAGGTTGTGAGAGTAGGGGAGAAGAGGGAGGGGGGATGTAAGGGGGTGATAGCTGGGGTTTCGGTGGAGGTTAGCGTAGAGCAGCTGGTGGAAGAGTTGGGGAGAGATGTGCGTAATGGGAAAGTTAATGGTGCAGAAAGGATGAAGAGGGGGGCAGATAGGGTAGTGACAGAGACGGTTGTGATTAAGTTTGAAGGTGAGGTTGTTCCAAGTAAGGTGTATGTAGGGAGTGGGGTGTATAGGGTTAGGGAATTTGTTCAGAGTCCTCTGAGATGTTACAGGTGCCAGGAATTTGGTCATATAGCAGTTTCATGTAAGAAGGGACAGAGGTGTGCTAGGTGTGGTGGGGAGCATGACTATGGGAAGTGTGGAGAGGGAGTGAAGCTATGGTGTTGTAGTTGTGGAGGGGAGCATAGTGTAGCGTTTAGGGGGTGTGAGGTGATGAAGAGGGAGGTAGTGGTTCAGAGTGTTAGAAGGGAGGGTAAGTTATCGTATGCAGAGGCGGCTAGGAGGGTAGGACAAGGAAGTCAAGTTAGGGTGCAGGGGTTTGTAGAAGGGCAGTTGGCAGAAAGGGTAGAGCAGGAGGATAGAGAGAGGGTGTGGGAGGAGAAATTGAGTATTGTGGGCTTCGTGGCAGGGGTAATTAATACTGCGGCAAAGATTGAGGGTAGAACAGATAGAACAAAGATGATTGTTAGGATAGCGGTTCAACATCTGGGTATGGAAGGTCTGACATTGGAGGAGGTGGTTAGGGAATTGAATAAGGGGGCAGCGGGTGACCAAGGTGTACAGAGTCAGGCAGCAGGGGGCAAGGAGTGTCTCGCAGAGGGGGCTCAATTGGGAAGTAGCAGCATTAGTTGCACTCCAAGAAGGTGAGGGGAATTGGGTTTTGTAGGAGGTAAAGGATACCAGTAGATGGCGGCACATACCCTAACAAGTGGTCGGCCGCCGTTAAACCTCAATAAGAAGAAGAAGAAGAAGAAGTTTCCTGCTGTGACGTGGCTGGTTTCATGCGAGTGAAAGGAAATGAGAACACAGTACTCGCTGGAAAAAAAAGTCACGGTACCGGCATAGGCAAGTTATACATTTATAATCAGACAACGCAAAAAATTCAGCCAGCCATGAAGCCCATTCATTTTTATTTTGAGCAAAAGAGAGACGAGGAGAAAGAGGAATCCGGCGAGGCAGCTAATGTTACTGAGGCGGATAACGTTAGCGAAGTTAGCACACGCACATACACGCACACTGTGGGCCAGCCAGTGACTTTGGTGGTGTGTGCTATTGCACAGATGTGTGTCCCGTTTGCACACGCACATACACACACACAGAAAGCCATCACTGGGAACGCTCAGAGGAAAGGGGGGTTGAGAATATCTGTGTCTATCTGTGTGTGTCTCGCTCTCTCTCCCTCTCCCTCTCTACTCTCTCCTGAACCTATTTCATTCAAAAGGAAGACATTGATGGACAGTATGCTATACGTATAAATTATAGCTCAGTTGGGCGGCTACGTGGCGTAGTGGGCAAGGCGCTCGCCACGGATACTGGAGATGCGAGCCCAGCGCTCCACATTGCTTTCAGTTTAGCTGGTCGTCCGTACTAATACACATTGGCCGTATTAGGGGGTGGGAAACTGATGGGTGGGGATCGGGCGTTGTGGACAGCGACTCCCACAGGTCGGTTGGTGCGCCTGCGCAGTAGAATCAGGAAGTGTCGGGGGCAGCGTGAGCCTCCCACGCGTTACTCCTCGCCACTGAGAGATCGCGCTGTGCAGGTGAAAAGATGCGACTGCTGTTACCTCAAGTATCGGAGGGGACTCGTGCTATGTATGACTTAGTCCACATTGCAGCCGGCTTGTGGGAGGCAAGAAACAGCGTTCGTGACAGGGGAGGGTTGAATTGGATGATATGAAATTGGGATGGGAGAAAAAATAGAAAATGGGAGAAAAAGTGTATCAAAAAAAAATTATAGCTCAGTTGACATTACACACACTTCTGCAGTCCCTCCCGCCATCCCCCTCTCTCTCTCTCTATCTATCTCTCTCCCTCTCTCTCCCTCCCTCTGCTCGCTAGTTCTCTGCCTGTCAAACCCCGTTTGAGGAAGTGTCGGGTTACACTATGCCTACGTCCCCGACACACACGCAGTCAAGTTTGTGTATGTGTGTGTCCCCGACGAGGGAGAGAGATGGCGCACACACATTACACACACTTCTGCAGTCCCTCCCGCCGTCTCTCTCTCTCTCTCTCTCTCTCTCTCTCTCTCTCTCTCTCTCTCTCTCTCTCTCTCTCTCTCTCTCTCTCTCTCTCTCGCTCGTTCTCTGCCTGTGAAAACCCGTTTGAGGAAGTGTCGGGTTACACTGCACTACAACCATAGAGGGGGCATTACTGCAGATCAATGCTGTGTCGACATCACAGAAACCGTCAAATCAGAACAGTTTAGTTGAGTGAGGGAAGATCTTGTGAACTCGAGACTAGACTGATGAGTCAATATGGTAATTAGAGACACAGACCCATTGATACTAACCTGTATTACTATAAAACCATGCTAAACACAGAAAAAAGGCATTTATAATGCATGTCCCCGTTAAATCAACTTTCCAGTGCCCTGTCAAATGATGTCAACTGTCAACCTGAATTAACATTCAGTATTCAATATGGTCTGATATTAACATTCAGTATTCAATCTTGTCTGATTCAATATTAACATTCAGTATTCAAGTAGAACAGCTAGCTAGCCATTGTGGACACTCACCTTTCCACAGCTAAACGGTAGGCAAGGCACCTTGGTTGAGAAATGCAGGTTTCAGTCTATGTGTTGTAGGATAGACAGTCTATCTATCCTGATGCACAATGAGATCTTCTTCTTCTTAGAGAATTGTTGAATATATAGAACACAAATGTTCTAGAATGTCTATTATGACATCATACTGTGACATCACAAATGTTCTTGAATGTTCTATTATGACATCATACTGTGACATCACAACGGAACATGTTTGAGTTCCATTTGAATAATATAAATAATATGTATGGTAAGGCTGTCCCCGAAGCCTGTTTTTGGGATTCAAACTTCATCAGTTGTTCTTCGAATGGATGTTCGAACCTTCGTTTTTAATAAAAAAATTCAAATAAAAAAGAAATAATTTTATAAATTCTTTTTTTTCTTTTTTATATCCTCAAACTAAATCCTCAATTTGAATAAAGTGATTCAACTTTGTCAGGGTTTTTTGAACGGACGTTAGAACCTTCGTTTTTAATAAAAAAATCTTAATAAAAAAATGTATTCTCATTTTTTTTTTATAAATTCTTTTTTTTCTTTTTTTTCTTTTTTTTTATATCCTCAAACTAAATCCTCAATTTGAATAAAGTGATTAATCTGATTAAATTAGTCTTTTTTCTTTTATTATTTTGTTAGTGATGTAATCTACTTGTGAAATTACATGCCCCAAATGAATCATGATCAGTGGCGTTGCGCAATATTTCGGGGCGCCCTCTGCGCGAGATGCATCCAGCTGCAGCCCCGCAGAAGTTCCATACTCCCACTGCCACACTGCGCCCTGTTCGTTACGAAATCTAAGAGGATAGCCTACAGTGGGGGCGGGGCCCCCTAAGCTCCGGGGCCCCCCCGCACCGCAGGGTCAGCGGGGGCCTCCCCTACGCCACTGATCATGATAGTTCCTGAACCATAAGGCCTATATACATGTTTCTGGTCTCCTTTGATAGGTAACAAGCTAGGTGTAAGTAAACCCACATCTATTACCATTCCAGAGTAAATGGAGATACAATGAAGGAAAACATCATATTTTTACCCTCGCCTGGTACATAATCTTAATTTAAAAGGCAATATGACCATTATAACCAATATCCCATGGATAATAATGCAACTGAATGTGTTCTCCTACTCCTTGACTACAAATGTAACTGTAAATGTGATGACAATACATTAAAAATACAACAATTATGATACCGTTAAAAGGTATACTCAGATGCTGTAAATGTTTTGGCCATGGTTACCATTTACATGTTGACTGTGTTTACTGGTAATTTTATTCCAAAACACTTTCTTTCAATACAGCCATGTTACAAAAACATAAATCTCCCCAAAACATTGAAATAGTAATTATTATATATGTTGTTGTTTTTTTACGTCTGTACTAGTCTCGGCTCTCAGACCATTGGAGAGCGAACAGCGCCACGGATAGAGACTGAGAACTGTCTGTACTGACGGAAATAAACAAAACATTTCTGAAAACCAATAAGCAATATATCATTGTATAGGTCTAACTGAGCTGAAAACATTGATAGGTCACATGGCATGAAGCTCTGTGGCCCATATATGAATGTTGAATATGCTGCATATTGATCAATATTCATTGTTTTTTATTACTATTTCAATGTTTTGGGGAGATTTATGTTTTTGTAACATGGCTGTATTGAAAGAAATAGTGTTGTGAGGGCTGGAGGAATTCTGCATGCTGCCCAACGAGGGGGCGTGCCGTTTTTCTGCCTCACGCACCTGAGATTGATCCACAATCAGCTCGTCGGGAGGATTCATATACGCTGACTCCCCTCCACTCCTTGTCGGGTCGTTCTTGTTACTACCATCTACTGCCGCGTCTCCGGCGTGAGACGTCGTGCCACCCGTGTACATCACCACCTGTCGCCGTTTCCTGGAGTGGGACACCGTCTTCGCTCTCTATTACTCCACGGGAGGATCCCAGTGTTCCCACTCCAGATGTCCTGCCGGCTACTTCCCAACTCCCTCTACATGGACCCGTTCCTGGGGTGAGGCTCGCCATCGCTCTCTATTACTCCACGGGAGGATGCCCGTGGGCCGTGTTCTCACCCCATTCCCCTTGGACCCCCTGGTTGCTGCGCTGCCCGTCGGCAGCATTCTGGTCGGGAGGATGCCTGTGTTCAATGAAGAGTCCTGTGTATTGTTGCCCGTGTTTCTGGAAGATTTCCCGTGTACCTCTTTGCATGTGTGCTAGAGGATTCCTGCCTGTGTGCCCCTTAAAGGCACAGTGCCGCCTTTTTTTGTGTTTATGGACTTTGGTGTTTTCTCCCCCTTAAAGGCTGGGTGCCGCTTTTTTGTATATAATAAATCATGCCCTTGTTTTGGCTAACTCTGATTACCTGTCTGTGTCGTGCAATTGGGGTCGCATTACAAACCATAACAAGTGTTTTGGAGTAAAATTACCAGTAAACACTAAACAGTCAACATGTAAACGGTAACCATGGCCAAAACATTTACATCATCTGAGTATACCTTTTTAAACGTATCATTACTGTTGTATTTTTAATGTATTGTCATCACATTTACAGTTACATTTGTAGTCAAGGAGTAGGAGAACACATTCAGTTGCATTATTATCCATGGGATATTGGTTATAATGGTCATATTGCCTTTTAAATTAAGATTATGTACCAGGCGAGGGTAAAAATATTTTCCTTCATTGTATCTCAATTTTCTTTTATAACTCTTTATTTTTCAAATTTCAATTTTTACATAAGCATATACAGTTCACAATAATAATATGACAACCACCACCACAGGACAGACAGGACAAACAGGACTCACAGGACAAGACAGTGTTGTATGGTGGGGGGGGGGGGGCGAGCTGTATTTGCTCTTGATATGTCAGGTCTGTTTTGATTGTGTCATGGCAGACTTTAACCGTCTGACGGCTCATATGTTGTCCATTTCGACCAGCGTCTGTCGTATGTCTCGACCTTCAATCTCAGCAGGAATGTCATTTTTTCCATATCGCTTATCTCCTCCACTATGCCCCTCCATGTCTCTTTGTCTGGAGCGGCTTCTTTGAGCCAGCTCCTTGTGATGGCCTTCTTACCAGCTATTGTCATGATTTTGAACAGGTACAAGTCTTCATTGTGTATAATCTCCTCTGTGATCAAACCCAGGTATATCAGCTGGGGTTCCATGGGGAATTCATAGCTAAGAATTCTGTACATTTCCTGTGTAACACTCTCCCAAAATGGTTGCACTTTATCACATAGCCAAAATATGTGAGAGTGGTTGGCCCATGGGAACATTAACGTGTGTTGTCGGGCCTTACAAATAAATTTGATTTGAAATTTGATTTGATCTGTCCACACTGTCTCCAGCAGGGTTGTTGCCTTTTGAATTGTTTACTCTTAATTTGCGGTGTGATAAAAAATCTCATCACATTTTTCCAACCGAATTCTCTCCATCCTCTAGAGCAGGGGTGGCCAAGCCGCGGCTCGCGAGCCGCATGCGGCTCTTTGCCCGTCAATGTGCGGCTCTTCCATCCATAAAAAAAAATTAAAAAAAATTAAAAAAAAAAAAAAATTTTTTTTTTTTTTTAGCTTTTTTTTTTATGTCACTCATTCCATAAGGACGTAGAATAAACATTTACAATTTTTTTTTAAATGGTCCATTTGCATGTTCTTGGTATCTGAATCTAGGGACATATATGGATCAGTGTCAGAAATAGTGTGTCTGTTACTAGGCTTGAGTAAATTGTAATGAACCAAAGGAGAATATCAATTCTATTTAAAAAAAAATTATCTTTGACTGTAAATAACACCATGCTAAAATTGACCAGACCTGAAAAATCTAAGCAAATGAATAAAGGGAAGATGATTAAACAGAAGGTTTTGTAGATACAGTACTGAATTCTGCCATCTTTTTTATAATGTAAATTTCTCCACCATTTTTCATCATATTGCAACACCGTTTTTTGCAAGACGTTCACAGAAAGGTAGAGAAACTAACTGCGTTCTGTTTTATGGCAATAACGTTCAGGTTTGTGGGAGATAATCCCAAAAAATAAGAGAAATTAAAAAGTAAATCCAGAAGTCAGATGATTGACAGGGGCTGGTGTGAGCTGGGTAGGGTAGTTTTTCGAAATTTGAAAGCCCTGAGTCTCTTCCTTCAAAAGACTACACTCACTTTTGGCTGTGCCACTTCCTCCTGTCAATATGCGCCGGTTTCCGACTCAATGCCATGAGATTTCTATAATCTTATATTTCACTAATAACAGTTCAAATAATTGGTAAACAAACATAATGCTGAAAATATACACTTTTACTGTATATCTCGGGCTTAAGAGGTTAACCCTGTGAGGCCCAAATTAAAAAGAAATTAGCAACTTCAGAGGCCAGAGGGTGGGACATATAAACACATTTACTATCAAATAGCATTGTGAGGCTGAACAACAGGACCAATTGACTATACATGTGCTTAAAGGGGAACTATCTTATAAATGGCTTTTTTCAGTGTTTACCATTGTTTCTTAGCTATGTGGACTTATATTAATAGGATATGTCTCTAATTCTCATATTGGCGAATTCTTCCAATTCTCCTCTCACAATATTCACCCTCACTGAACTGAGTCATCTGAAAATGTGCATATCTGTGATGTCAGAGATTTCTCAGCTGCATAATAATGTGGCAGTTGATGTGGCAGTTGGCACCAGGCCACACAGTGGTTGGAGCCCAGCCTCAAAACGGCTTAAGATCTTAAGGTAGAAAAATGCGGTTTTTAGTACTTGATTAGAAATACAAAACAATGCATTTTTTTTGAAAAAAACCTAGGTGTTCCATAGACTCACAGGAATTGTGTAAAAGTGCCCAAATAGTGAAAGAAATAGTAAAATAGTTCCCCTTTAACATTTTTTAAATAAACATTATTTTTTTAAATGGCTAAAAGTGATTTTGTAATTTTGAAACCGTGGGTCTCACAGGGTACTTTTAACCCTGTGAGGCCCAAATAAAAAAGACATTAGCAACTTCAGAGGCCAGAGGGTGAGACCTATAAACACATGAAGGGTGCCGTGACTGAAAAAAAAGGTTGAGAAACGCTGGTATATGGTGTGGCTCTTTGTGGTACCACAGTCATTTTTTGTGGCTCTTAGTCTCTGACTGGTTGGCCACCCCTGCTCTAGAGCTAGTGGATGAGTGTTGTGTCTCACATATAGAATTCCAATCATCCTCTGTCAAGATTATACTTAGTTCACATTCCCATTTCTTCTTCACATTATATGAATCACAGTTGTTGCGAGCTTGTAAACTTTTGTACATTTCCGATACTATTTTCACTGGAGTTCGCGTATACGCTATCTCCATCATTGCCACCACCCCGTTACCACCTACTGATATCCCATTCTTGACTTCTGTATCATAGTGTTGCAGCTGTAGATATCTAAACAAATTGTCATTTCCCAAGTAAAATTTTCTCTTAAATTGCTAAAAAGACATTAAGTTATGGTTCTCTAAGAGTGTACATATGGCTGTTATACCTCTATCCCTCCACCCGTCAAAAGTGGCGTCCAGTGCTCCCGGTCTGAAGCCTGGGGTCTGGGAAGGCCAAATCAGAAGTCTACTGTCTTCTTTTGATTTGTATTTCCTGACCACCTCATTCCAAACCGTCAGTGTGTGGTCCACTATTGAATTATTTCCCTGTTTTGTTGTGTGTTCCTTCCCACCCAATCTGGCCTGAGGTTGGACACGTCCTAGGTGGGTCTCTATGTCCTTCCACCTGGCCCTGTACGCTCTTGAGCACCAGTAAACTGCATACCTCAGCTGGGCTGCATAGTAGTATTCCTTTAGATTAGGTAGTGTCAGGCCTCCTCCCTCTTTTTCAATTAGCAATGTTTTAAATTTCACCCTAGGTCTGCCCCCCGCCCATATGAACCTAGAGATCTGTCTGTCCCATGCTATGAATTGGGAGTCGGGGACCTTGACTGGTAGTGAGAGGAAGAGATACAACAGCCTTGGCAGAATATTCATTTTGATCACTTCTGTTCTGGTACTGAAATCCATCATGTGTGTAGCCCATCTCGACCAGTCATTCTGTAATTTATCATTAATCTTATTGTAGTTATTGTTAAAAGCCTCACTCATGATCAAGGTGGCGACTATCAAAATATTTTGATAACATTGCAGGCTTGCCATTAACCCTTTCTGTGCCAAAAACGGAGATCTACGTTTCTGTGGCCCAGCGCTTGAGTGCCGTTCACGTCACAGAAACGTAGATCTACGTTTTTTGTTTCTGTATTTCTTTTATTCGCTATGCCATTCATAATTCATCAGGGCGCCTTGTGCATGCTGTACTGAATGTGTCTGAGCTGGCAGACGGTCAATACCGCCCTCTAACGCCTTCGGCTGCTATTGCACTCCATTTAAAACGATGTAGTTTAATTTCTCTACCCACCAAGCTGCGGCGTGGGGGCGTGTCCTAAACACTCCGGCAAAACAAGCGCTTGTAGGGATGGCTTGGACAACTGATCCCGCCCGCCCGTTCATGTGCAATCGCTGTGGATAACTGGAATGGCCATCAGATTTTTGCATTACATCAGAGACCAGGTAAGGACTCTATATTACCGATCTTGCGTTGATCTGATATTTTTTTCTCCCGTGATTGAAGCTGTCTTTGTGGAATGTGTATGTGCTGTGTACCATTGGTGGCGGGGGGTAGAGCCAGGCTCCAAGCCTCCTTTCATGTAGCAGCCTCATAATTCCATGGACAGCGTTTTGTCCAAGCAGGGCCTAATCACTCTTCGCTGATGCTTCTAGTGCGATCTGGTATGGTTTATTAGGCTGAATTTGGTAGTGGTTTATTAGGCTGGATTTGGTAGTGGTTTATTAGGTTGGATTTGGTAGTGGTTTATTAGGCTGGATTTGGTAGTGGTTTATTAGGTTGAATAATTAGGATAATTAGGTAAACAATATAACAAATCAATATAATTAACTAACTGAAATATACAGTATTCACATAAGGTGCAGTGTGCATAAGGTAGTGTTATTGTCCTATTGTGCTTAACTTTTATTTGACTCCATTATCTGTTGGCTAATGTCGCGCCAGTAACACGTGTCTGTTAACGTCTGTCCGCTAATGTCGCACCAGTAACACGTAGCGAGAGAGAGAGAGAGAGAGAGAGAGAGAGAGAGAGAGAGAGAGAGAGAGAGAGAGAGAGAGAGAGAGAGAGTCAAGTCAAGTCAAGAAGTCAAGTCAAGAGTTTTAATTGTCACGGCATACAAGTATACAATGAAATGCGGGTGGTCTTGCCCGCAACGATGTGCAATACAGTGTTACAACATATAATAGAATCCAATAAAAAAAAAACATTGTGCAATAAACAGGTAACAGGTAACATGGTGTGACATCTCGGTATCTGTACATAGTTATTTACAGAGCATATAGGACATGCTAGGTAGCTTCGGTAGTGCAATACACTGTTCCTGTTATTCTAATTTAAAGTGGCCTTTCCTTTTGGCCATAAGTGTGCGGCATGAGTGTGTGCCCGCTCATGTTAAAGTGTTAAGTGGCTGCTAGTGTGTGAGCGTGCACAGCGTGCGTGTCGTGTGTGTGTTCATGTGTGCTTGTGTGTGGATAGTTCAGTGTTATGTGGCACTCAATGTTCATTGTTCAGGGCTCTGATGGCCTGGGGGAAGAAGCTGAGCCTAAGCCGCTCTGTCCTAGTAGCTGGGGTTCGCAGGCGTCTGCCTGACCTCAGCAGCTGGAACAGGCTGTTATTGGGGTGGTGAGGGTCTTTCATTATCCTGCAGGCTCTGGATTTGCACCTCTTGTTGTATAGAACCTGCAGGGGAGGTAGTGCAATACCCGTGGTACGCTCGGCTGAGCGCACCACTCTCTGTAGGGCCTTCTTGTCTTGTGCCGTGCTGTTTCCATACCAGGCAGTGATGTTTCCGGTCAAGATGCTCTCTACAGCTCCTGAGTAGAAGGACTGGAGTATCTTCCCCGATACTCTGAACTTCCTTAACTGTCTCAGGTGGTAGAGGCGCTGTTTCGCCTTCTTTACTACTGTGTCTATGTGTGTTGACCATGTCAGATCCTCTGAGATGTGGACCCCCAGGTACTTAAAGCTGCTCACCCTGTCCACGGTAGCCCCGGTAATCATCAGTGGTGTGTGTGTCTCCTGCTGTCCTCTCCTATAATCCACGATCAGCTCCTTGGTTTTACCAATGTTCAGGAGCAGGCTGTTGTCCTGGCACCAGCGTTCCAGTACCTCAACCTCCTCCCGGTAGGCCTTCTCGTCGTTGTCCGAGATCAGCCCCACCACCACCGTGTCGTCTGCAAACTTCACTATGGAGTTGGAGCTGAACTTGGCCACACAGTCGTGTGTGTAGAGTGAGTACAGCAGGGGGCTTAGAACACAGCCCTGGGGGGACCCGATGCTCAGGGTGATGGTGTTGGAGGTCTGACCCCCCACCCTGACCGCCTGGGGTCTTTCACTCAGAAAGTCCAGTACCCAGGCGCTCAGGGCGGAGCTCAGACCCAGCTCGATCAGCTTGTCCACCAGTCTGGTGGGGACTATGGTGTTGAACGCTGAGCTGTAGTCAATGAACAACAGTCTCACATAGCCCCCCTTCTGACGGTCAAGGTGGGAGAGGGTGCTGTGCAGTACCTGGGAGACCGCGTCGTCAGTGGACCTGTTTGTCCTGTATGCAAATTGCATAGGGTCCATATCACTGGGGAGGGAGGCACAAATGTGGTCCTTGACCAGCCTCCCAAAACATTTCATGACCACAGAGGTGAGTGCCACCGGTCTGTAGTCATTTGGACATGTTGGGGAGGGTTTCTTCGGTACAGGGATGATGGTAGACATCTTGAAGCAGGCAGGGACCACCAACTCCGCCAGAGAGAGAGAGAGAGTGAATGAATGAATGAAAACTTTATTTAACAGATTGCAGAATGGGTACAATACAGTACGGCTCAATACATACAATTGTTAAGGGGATGCAGACCTGAGAAAGACGTTTGTCTTGTTTCCATCAGGGTCCCCCATTTTCAATTCATATAGACATATATGACATACATGACATACAGATAGTCAGTACTGCTACATCTATACATTTATGACATACCAGATTTGCAAATACAGTACTGTTTGTGATACAGAAGGAGTCAAGAAAAGGGAGTATATACATTTGACGTAGAAACTGTACATTGGAGGAGGTTGGGTGGGGGGGGTTGGGTACATTGGGATATTGACAACCATACTGGGTAATTTACATTGGAGGTGGGGGGGGGGGGGGGGGCGGGGGGCACACTGTATAAACAAGTAACACTGTACATTGAGGGGGGGGGGGAGGAGACACTGTACAAACAAACACAATTGTACATTGAACTATTGACAAAACCATACTAGGTAAGTGACTGTACATTGGAGGGGTTTGGGTTAGGATATTTACAGGGGCCAGTGTTGAATTGCAGTCTCCCGTAGGTGTCCCTTGAGAGAGGTTTTGAAAGTGGGTAGTGATCCACATTCTTTTACAGCTTTGGGTAGGGCGTTCCACATTGATGTGGCATAATTGCGAAACGTGTTTAGTCCCTTATTTGAGCCGAATCTGGGTTTAACATGATTTGTGGAGCTCCCTCTGGTGTTGTGATCGTGGTATTCACTGACCTTTGGGAAGTATTTTGACATGTACATGGGTACCTTGGTCGTGTAGTGTATCTTGTAGACCAGGCCCATTGCAAGTTGTTGTACTCTGTCGTCTACTCTAAGCCATCCTAGGTTGTCAAAGTGGGCAGGGGTGAGGTGGGTTCTAGGAGTAAGGTCAAGCAGTAGTCTGACCAGTTTGTTTTGAGATGTTTGTAATTTTGTTTTTAGCGCCTTTGAGGTGCTTTGGTACCATGAGGTGCAAGCATAGTCGTAGTACCCCTGAATGAGTGCTCCTGCCAGAGTCTTCAGGGTGTTCTTGTTTACCAGAGAGGAGATCCGGTACAAGAATCGGGTTTGTTGGTTGACTTTTTTTATTACATTGGATGCCATTTTGTCACAGGAGAGATTAGCCTCTAGGATGGAACCCAGGTAGGTAATTTCATCTTTCCTTGTGACAATATTGTCACCCACTGTAACTGAGAAGCCGTCGGTCTTGCTGAGTTTGTTATTTGAACCGAAGAGAATGGACTCTGTTTTGCCCATGTGTAATGATAGTTTGTTATCAGCGAGCCATATGCAGATTCTGCCTAGTTCCGAGCTGAGGGTTTTTTCAACCTGTAACTTGTTCTTGTCAGAGACCAGCAGGGCTGAGCCGTCCGCAAACAGGAACAAGTTGCAGTCACAAGCTGACGACATGTCATTTGCATAAATTAGGAACAGTAGCGGTCCTAGTATGCTTCCTTGTGGAACACCACAGCTCACTGTGAGGGGGGGGGATAGGGTACCGTTTACCTCCACCATCTGTTCCCTCCCCTCAAGGTAGGATTGCATCCAGCTCACTGATAGACTATCAAAACCAATTGCGGTTTTGAGAGAGAGAGAGAGAGAGAGAGAGAGAGAGAGAGAGAGAGAGAGAGAGAGAGAGAGAGAGAGAGAGAGAGAGAGAGAGACGCATGTGCAGTAGTGCTTAGCAAGCCTCAAGCCCCTCCCATCCGAGCTCACACCCCGAGACATGGGGCTCTGCGGCTCTGCAGATATACCCTATTGAAGAGGGCACTATGAGGCATGAGACCGGGGGTTGTCCTTTTTGTGGGGAGCTGGAAACAGTTGAACATGTGCTGCTTCATTGTGCTCGGTATGAGAAGGAGAGGGGGGTCGGGTGAAGGAAAGGGGGGGGGGGGGTGCATATGTCATGTATGTTGTGTATGTCATAAATGTCACTATGAATTGAAAATGGGGGACCCTGATGTAAACAAGACAAACGTCTTTCTCTGGTCTGCATCCCCTTAACAATTGTGTGTAATCTGTGTATTGAGCCGTACAGCCCGTACTGTATTGTACCCATTCTGCAATCTGTTAAATAAACTTTTCATTCATTCATTCATTCATTCATTCATTCATTCATTCATTCATTCATTCATTCATTCATTCATTCATTCATTCATTCATTCATTCATTCATTCATTCATTCATTCATCATTCATTCATCTGCTCCAGTTGCTGGGTTGTTCAGTAGGTGGTGGTATGCATAGATATCTATAGAACACTAGATAGCTTAAGGCGGAGTCACCAGCGTCACTGAACCGCCGCCATCTTGCGCAGGTCAGCCTTGAGTGAGAGTGAGTGAGCTGCACAGACAAAAATACTCATAACTCGCTGAAATATTGACGGATTTACAAACGGGTTGGTTTGCTATAAACATCAAAGATGTAGTTATGATACTGCATACTTATATATATATATTTTTTTTTAAGATGTTTTTTTTTACAAACCGTTTTAATCATAGCCACGTTAATAATGATTGTAATAAACCAAACCGTTTGTAAATCCGTCAATATTTCAGCGAGTTATGAGTATTTTTGTCTGTGCAGCTCACTCACTCTCACTCAAGGCTGACCTGCGCAAGATGGCGGCGGTTCAGTGACGTCGCTCTCCATTGGCCGGCAACGCGGGCAAGCTATCTAGTGTTCTATATATATCTATGGGTGTATGCGCTTTTCTGTGGTTGCGACCCGCCATTAACTCCAAAGAAAAAGAAGAAGAAGAAACGCGACGTCGTTTCTGGAGTCTCGTCGTTCAGGTAAACAAAGGTACATTCGGTTCATGTCGACCTCTCCGTTTTGTTACAATAAAATCTGCTTGTATTCATCTACTGAGTGACCGCACATCTTATCTGTTGGGCGTTTCTGCCACTTTTCCATCCAGACCGGGCCTTGACCAGAGGTAGCTGGAGCAGCTAACAAGCTAAGCTGCTATGCTAATGCTAATGCTACTGAGTTTGTTAGAATATGTGACGTTTGGTCAGAAACTGGTGCGACTCTATGTATAGAGAGACATGTGCGTTTATTCAGCTCGTTACTAATAATGACCGAACATCTCAACTGTTGAGCATTTCAGCCACTGTTTCTGCTTTACTTGAGATGCTATGCTAAAATGCTTCTTAGGCCGTGAGCCAGGGCCCCACATTTGGACCACGGCCGGGTACCATCTTGGGGAACTAACTTCCATAGTGATTGTTGGGAAGGTATACACCCCTACTGCTAGAAAAGATGTGATAGCAATGCAGCAGTTGCTTCCAAATGTGTGCTATCACATCTTTTATAACACTACCAAGCATATTTTTCAGGCCTCCTGTCTGAAATGACATGCCCCAAATGAATCATGATAGCTCCTGAACCATAAGGCCTATGTTTCTGGTCTCCTTTGATAGGTAACAAGGTAGGACATATGAATCCAGTGTAAGTAAACCACATTCCAGAGTAAATGGAGATACAATGAAGGAAAACATGATATGTTTTACCCTCGCCTGGTACTTAATCTTAATTTAAAAGGCAATATGACCATTATAACCAATATCCCATGGATAATAATGCAACTGAATGTGTTCTCCTACTCCTTGACTACAAATGTAACTGTAAATGTGATGACAATACATACAAAATACAACAATTATGATACAGTTTAAAAAGGTATACTCAGATGATGTAAATGTTTTGGCCATGGTTGACTGTTTACATGTTGTGTTTACTGGTAATTTTACTCAAACACTATTTATTTCAATACAGCCATGTTACAAAAACATAAATCTCCCCAAAACATTGAAATTGTAATAAAAACAATGAATATTGATCGATATGCAATGCATATTCAACATTCATATATGGGCCACAGAGCTTCATGCCATGTGACCTATCAATGTTTTCAGCTCAGTTAGACCTATACAATGATATATTTCTTATTGGTTTTCAGACAAATATTTTGGAAAACTCAATACAAAACCAAGGGCACATATAATAACAAACAAACATCACAGAATTTTAGTACCTATCGGTTATAATATGCGTTATAGTCCATGCAGGGTTTAGTGGTTAAGAGTCAGACATTCCTAATAGTTCTCAAGTTCTGCAACCGTTAGTACTCCAGCTGCTGGCAGCAGTCTGTGCCCCCGGTTGTGGAGCCTGATGGCCACTGGCTTGAAGAACTGGCAGACGGGCACACAGACACAGGTTGTTGACCTAGTAACGTTAGTGCCAGCTTGCTTGCTGTTGCTGTGGCCTGGTGTTTTGAAAGCGCTCCAATCCTTACTGAGCAGTGTGGAGGATCTAACGGTGATCCGGGTTATTATGGCTGTTCTTTTATTTTATTATTATTTTTATTATTAGCCGCGACAGCCTCAGATATTAGCCCTTCGTTAGCTAAATCCGTAACTAACGTTAGCTTTAGGGATGCACGATAATTATCGGGCCGATATCAGCAATTATGACGTCATCCCGATAAACCCGATAACGTTATTGATAGCTCCGATAACGATAATATATAATACATTTTTTGGTTAAAAGAAATCCGGTGTGGGTGGATTTGGATGAAGGGCGCTTGTTTTTATTATAGCCTCCTCCCGTTTTGCCAGTACTGTGGTACGACTGATAGCATGTGGTTTAGGAACAGGGAGTTTTTCACAAATCCAGCGCTCCCTTTCTTAGCTGTGACTAGGGATGCACCGATATGAAAATTGGCCGCCGATACCGATACCGATTGTTCAACTAACACTATCGGCCGATACCGATACCGATACCGATATTTGTATATAAGTATTTGTAAAAAAAAATATTATTTTTTTATTTTTTTTTTATTTTTTATTTTTTTTTAATGAAACTACTGTATATTTGTATGTGTATGTTTGTATTTGTAGGCCTCTTTACTTACTTAAAAAAAGGAAACATCAAGAAATATGTTTATGGTATCACTATCTCTCTCCCAGTATCGTCTTGCGGCCTGCAGAGGGATACTATTTTCTCAACCAGAGCTTTCAACCAATGCAATGGAACCATTCTTGCGGCCTGCAGCAGGATACTATTCTCTCAACCAGAGCTTTCAACCAATGCAATGGAACCATTTTGATTGACAGTCGATTCGGCCAATTACGCCACACCGGTGACCGCTAGCACCCACCTCCTGCTGTCCTTACCACCAATCGGCAAGCGTTTATAAATTTTTCTACTTCCGGGCATGTTCTGTTTGCGAGAGCAGAACACACTTAACGTAGCTACCGGCGCTCCACGCATGACCAAATGAGACATAATGATTTTACTGCAACAAATGTTATAATAAAACAAAGCCTTTCTATACATTTGTCTGGTTGAAAACTTTATTAACAGATTGCAGAATGTGTAGTTGGGTACGGAATGAGCAACGGAATGGAACCGAGCTATGAACGTACTAACGGAGTAATGCCTTGTTTACTGCTATCTTCGGGTAAATAATATGCTTGTTATTGAACGTGTAACACTTCATTTTAACAGCAGATACTTTCTTAAATGCCATCTTCCCGAGAGAGGGTGTTGACGGGGAGTTGTTATTAATAGCATTGAACAGCTAACCGAAAGCTAGCGTTAACTATTGTTAAAGGTTTAGCCATAACGTTACCTTGGCTAAAGTTGCGGCTATTCATAATGCAGCAATAATGACTGCAGACCTGCAAGCAAAGTACAGCAAGTTGACAAAGGAGTATTCCAACGCAAATCACATTTTCACCAGTAACGTTAGTCTTGCATCTAATAGCTAATAACGTAGCTACGTTAGCTGCTCGGCCCGCCGACCGGCGCTCCACGCATGACCAAATGAGACATAATGATTTTACTGCAACAAATGTTATAATAAAACAAAGCCTTTCTATACATTTGTCTGGTTGAAAACTTTATTAACAGATTGCAGAATGTGTAGTTGGGTACGGAATGAGCAATGGAATGGAACCGAGCTAATGAACGGACTCGGAGTAATGCCTTGCTGCTATGGGTAATAATAATATGCTGATGTTATTGTCCGTGTAACACTAACTATATAACGCTAATGCCACAAAACGAATGCCTTGTTAATCATAAATAGTTACTTTGATGCAGTAGATTGTGTGTGTGTGGGGGGGACGGCGGGCGTTGTGCAGGTAGATCGCGCGAGTGAACTTCTTTTTTTTGCCTTTTGACGCTACACAAATTGATGGGTATTTATCGGCGACTGCTATCGGCACATTTGAGCTTATCGGCCGATAGGCCGATAGCAGTCAACAAGGCACTTATCGGCCGATACCGATACCCGACCGTTATATCGGTGCACCCCTAGCTGTGACGTAGTCACGTTACATTCGGAGGCAGACAGTCGATCTGCCAATTACGTCCCACCGCTTGCACCCACCTCTTCTTCTTACCACCAATCAGAAGCTCTCATTAGTTTATTTACTTCCGGATTGTCAGCCATTATTCTACTCTGAGCTAACGTTAGCTCCCCGCCAGCCACATTGACAAGTACCAGCGCTTATACATTACTGGCAAATGTCTTGTTGCACTTGTGGCAACGAGCGTTGTCAGCATCGACGTTAGTAAAATAGACCCAGACTTTTGAACGTTTCGTTCTGTCCGCCATGATGAGAGCAGAGCTGTCTGTACTCGGCAGCACCCGTGTGTGTGTGTGTGAGTGAGTGTGTGTGTGTGAGCACAGCACAGCCCGCTCCTCGCGCAGGCAGAGACACAGAGGCAGGAGAGATATAGAAAACGGCCAACAAGATTAGTTTGCGACGTTTAAATTCCTCAAAAAAAAAACTCCATAATTTCTCGAGTACCGATAGCAGTACCGATGACGTCGGAGCTTATAAATACAAAAAAAAATGGATCAAAAAAAATATATATATATATACATTAAAAAAAAAGAAATTATAATACAATAAATATCGGCTTGAGGAGCATAAAGTTATCGGTGTCAAAAAATCAATATCGTGCATCCCTAGTTAGCTTAGCAGTGTTTTTCATCTGTTTATCTGACGTACATTATCCTAGTTTAGCTTTGTCAGCAGGTAGGGGTGTAACGGTACACAAAAACCACGGTCCGGTACGTACCTCGGTTTGGAAGTCACTGTTTAGTGTTCACTAGGGATGGGTACCGTTCACATTTGAACCGATGCCGGTACTGGTACCTGTGAATCGATACCGGTACCCAACGGTACCTTTTTTCTGTACTTTAGTCTCTAAAAAATGTATCTACCTACCTCAGTTGTAAAAGAAAATTCCAATTATTTAATAAATAAATAATGTATTATTATTACTTTATTATTATTTACATCTTACTGATGTAAAGTATTTTACAACTGATTAAACAAACAAACAATCTAGCAGCAATTAACTACTCTGCTGCTGATTGAGTATTCTAGCAGTTCTTTTTGCTCCACACTCACTGTGTGCTTTACCCACGCTTGGAGAAGACCCGCTCTGCGGTGTGTGTGTGGCTTGTTTACCGACGTCACATCCTCTACTCTTCTGTCCTGAGTTGTGCCGGCTTGCACTGTAGCCCTAGGAGCTAACGTTATGTCCGACGGTTAGCTAACGTCAGCTTAAGGACGTTAAACGGGTTACAAATATGTGAAACTATGGAAGGAGTAAGCCGACTGCTAAAAATAAAACCCACTGCGGCAGCGCGAGCACATAACAAAAGAATGTTTCGAGGAGTGGAAGTTTGGAGATAGTGGTGTTTCAAGAGACTGGCTACAGTAATATGATGCTGGGCTGATCAGTTATTCCGTGTGGCGCAAGTATGTAAAAAAGAAAAACAGAAACAACACGTTTGTCATCTGTAGTAAATAAATGAAGCTGGAATCCATTCGTGACCATGAACAGAGCCAGTGTCCCATTGTGTCCCAGATTCAATCTCCTCTCCTCTAAAGACGCTCTGTGGCTAGGGCAGGAATTATGGGATTTGGTGTTGGGTGTATGGACTCTACTAGGGGTGGGAATCACCAGTTTCATCACGATACGATATCGATTCTTTGGACAACGATACGATATTTGCCGATATCTGCCACGATACGATACAATGCAGGTGCCTGCAATCGATATGAGATAATATCATAAGCTAGAGCCATATGAAATCCGCGTTCACGGAATTGCGGACGGAATCGCGGAATTGACCAATAAAAATGGAATCAACTGCAAAACGTGGAATATTGCAGAATTTGGCCTAATCTGGACTGAAATTCCGTTTTTGGGTGGAACGTTTGGTGCAAAGCAAACATGACCGGGGAGGCGGGGACGCTAGAGCGGGTTACACACAACACGCAGCAGTGCTCAAGCGTCTGGCTGCTTTGATGTTAACATCGTCAAGAAGCTAAGAAATTCCGCAATAAGCCCTCAATTCAGAGCAGAACAGTATCCTAATGACTTTTATGCCTCCGCCCTCCGGCGATAAGGTGTTTTGCAAATTCTGTCAACGTTCCGTGGACTCTCTCTTCCTTTCTCTCCCTCCAGAGCGCACGGGCCCCACTCCGCCTCGCAGCTGAGGAAGTGGCTTCCTCCACTCGCTGTCTAGTCTAGGTAGAATGGGGGCGGGCATTAGCTCCAACCACAGAGCCAATCGCATCACCCAGCAGCCGTATGACGTATATCGGCCGTTCAAATCAAAATGGCCTGATTTACTGGAGGAGGAAAGGGGCTGAGCTGAAACAGAGCAATCCGCCAATATGGTATTTAGACACTAAAACACATTGATACGAACTCCTATTACTATAATACAATGCTAGAGACTGAAAAATGACATTTATAGTACATAGCCCCTTTAATGCAAACGATTGTCATTATACACTGCCCTTTATAAACTAAATAAACTTAAATAGCTATGTAACGTTACACTACATAGGACTATAGATGGAAATGATAGCTTCTAGCTAAATCTAGTGCACCCATCTATTTGTAACGATTGTCATTATACACTGTCCTTTATAAACGAAAGGTGCCTAAATTATGCATTACTATATTTCATCACAATATAATAGATATAGCTAGGCTACTGACATTGTCATTGTGATAATGTCAGTTAGTAGTAACTAGCTGTATCTATTGTTTACACTTTAAATGTGTGTTTTTATTTTGTCACAATATTATTTGAAAAATATTGTGTAAAATTGAACTGTATTTCTGGGTTGCAGCACTTAAAAACATTAAATGTTATATCTTATTCAATTGTGGACATTTATTCATTCCCACTTATTAGACACTATTTCTGATGGTAAAATGAGCATAAAAAGCAAAATACAGAATTCTGAAATATTAAAACAGAAAAAAATGAATTTGGGAAAGAATAAAATGGAATTTGGAAAATAATAAAACGGATTTCATATGGCTCTACATAAGCCCATTTAACACAATCAGTAACATTTAGATCAACTAAAAAAATGTAACGAAAATATAATTTGAATTTTCTTTTTTAGCTCTTCCAGACACTTGAATGAAAAACTATTTATTGTTTTTAATACAAATAGACCTCCTGTTCACTATAAAGTGCCACATTTGATATATTGAGCTTTAAACTTTAAGTAAAAAAAAATTGGAACACGCAACCTAAAACCCCTTCCTCTCCCAAACCGTTCCTGCAATTGTTTTATGTTGCATGATGATCATGAATACATTTATTATGTATTGTATTTTTTATGTTTAAATATCAACATTATCTGTCCACCATTTACTATCAATATAATATACTCGTCTGACTTCATTATATCTTTTCAAACGCACACACACAGAAGGGAGAATGCCCCCCCCCCCCTCCTTCCCAGTCCCCACTCTGCTGTTCTCTATCGCTCTGAACAGGGTTTTAGCTTGTTGTTAGCTTACGCTAACGTAACATTAATTCCGGTCTTAAACACGACGTGGTCATAAAGGAATGACGAGGATTGCAAAGCATGTTATATGCATTTGACCCGTTGCGGAATAAAACAGCAGGGATTTGTTTTGAGTGGCGAAATAGGCACACTAGCCTTGCTATGTTGCAATGTGCGTGTTCCAGATGCTACTGCTACTACTGAGACGAGTACTGCACGCTGTGCTGTGGAGCCGAGCGGATATGAGTCACGACACCACAGGACTTTCAAAATAAGAGTATCGATATGAACTGAACGTTGCTAGCTGCCGGAGCCATAGTTATTATAGCTGGAGCTGCGCTTGGGGCGGAAATGAGACCCGCCACAGGATTTTCAAAATAAGAGTATCGATATAAACCGAATGCCTATCGCACCAGTGCTACTGAAGTAAATCCATTCATTGCACAGACCGATGTTGCTGTAGCACGTGCGATATATATCTCGCACTGTACAGCCCTAGGCTAACAGCCATGTCAGACAGAGCAGATGTGGAAACTGAGCTACACTTTCTAACAACCTGCCCACTACCAAGATATCAGATACTCCCCAGTCCCCATGAATTGCAAACACCCAAAGAGAGAGGCTCATTAGGCTTGCATTTCTTTGCATCAAAGATGTTACAATTTTCAGCTTTCAAAAAGATGCTGTGTTTGACCAAGTGTTTCCTCAAGTTGCTTGTATTACCCTTCCCTGCTTTGCACGTCGCGTTACAAATGTTGCAGAGAGCGTTGTCAGCATCTATTTTCATAAAGTGTAACCGTTTTCGACTTGCCATTTTGCCCCGACTGCTTTACCTATAGTCAAATGTATTGTGCACAACTGCGCACATGCCGTCAGTGCGGTTTCGTTTAGCGATAAACGAAACCTTGACTTAACATATATATACATAATTTTTAGTATAAAAAAATTTGTATAATTTTTTTTGAAATAATAATAATAATCATACAATTTTGTGTTTTTGTTTTATACCGACAACGGTATCTCACGTGAATCGATACTCTGTAATACCGACGTGTTTCGGTAAGTACCTTTTTTAAAAGTACCGAATTCGGTACCCATCCCTACTGTTCACGGTTCATTCCGGTACAGTGGGGGGGAAGTTTGCAGAACGTGGCTTTCCATGTTCCATTCGGGGGTGACGTAGTGTGACGTTACTGTTAAGTAGCTCTCGGTAGCTCGGGATGTCCACCCATCGGTAGTGAGAGGGATAGCAGATGCCTTGGATAAGTCATGGACAACTGTAGCGTGTGCTTGTTTATACAGAGCTGGTATGACTTGCTGGCTGAAATACGGACGAGAGGGAACTACGTAGCGGGGCTCTATTACTTTTAACATGTGCTTAAACCATGTGTTCTCGTCAACGGAGTATGGTCGCAGATCTGCTGCTATAAAAACACCTATGGCGTTTGTTATTGCTTTGGCCCGGTTTGAATTAATAGCGAGATGCTGCTTGAATGCCACTGGGAGCTGGGTTTGCACTAGGGTATGTTTCTTCCTTGTACCAGTGATATTCACATTCGGGTGATGCCGTTTCAAATGTGTGATAAAGTTCGACGTACTGCCAGCGACATACCCGATCTCAGTTGAACAATGCCGGCACGTAGCTTTAGTGCGATCCACCTGTCTTTGTCCATTGCTGTAGTTAACTGGGAATCCGAAATGATCCCAAACGGGAGACTTGAATGTTGTGGGAGCATCTTCTAGCTCTGGCTTGTCAGTTAGTATTGCACCCGCCATACTAAGGCTAATATGCTATGCTGAATTACAGCTATCGCTCAGCATGGCTGCATGCTGCGTGGGATGAACAAACAACATCCGGTTAGTTGTGCACGTTATATTTGGGATTTGGTATTTTCATTTAATTTAGTGTACTTTCTGACGATGACGTTGTCTTAGTTTGTCCAATGCGACCCTGGAAACACCACTTGGAAGACAAAAACATCTGATTGGCCAAAAACAACAGCTGCCTGCACCAATAACCAATTGGATGTTTTGGATAAAATAAAATGCAATATCATAGGCGTATATTCATAGATCAGAACTATAGCAGTAGGGCTGACCTTCAAAGCTTTTTTTGGCAATCGAAGCTTCGGGGCCGAGCTTCGATTTTAATTCGAAGCTTCGATTTTTCCTTTTTCTTTTTTTTATAATTTTTTTTTTTATCTTATGTTGTGGGACTTGTACAGCACTTTGGTAAACTTTGTTGTTTTTAAATGTGCTCTATAAATAAAGTGGATTGGATTAATGAATTAAGTAGCCCCTTTCGTGACTGTGACGCAGCCAACATGGTTTCACTCGGCTGTGTGATTTAATTCAAGGTGGATCACTGTTGTCGTTTGAACAACTTCAGATTTCATGGGAACTACCAATCCCCCAAATCAAGAATGTTTAAGATGAATGAAGTAAGATTTTGATTATTTGAAATATGGCCTGTGTAGACTAAACTATGCACAGAATTATGTCAGTCTACAAGGTCCGGATTCTACATGGTCCGGAAATGTAGACCTTGTAGACTCCACTACAGACCAATTATCAGTGAATGTTCATGAATGCATTTTTAAGAAGGGCTACTTCCACAAAAAAACAAAACTCACAAACATCTCAGTAGCACCTTATCTAAATGTTCTATTTCATATATGGAGATTCATATTTATTTATGTATTGCATGCATTTCTACATTTTATTTCCTATTTTGTTTATTCATCCCAGTATCTTTCTTTCTTATGTGTGGAATTCTACAAGGCATGTAGGTGTATATGTGTTTGAGGTAGGGCTGGGCGATATGACGATATTATATAAATATCGGGTACAGTTCATTAACGATACACTTTTTAAACGTATCGTGGATATCGTGATGTTTTGCCCAAGAGGCTTGTGTCGCGTCAATCTGGTCCACACGTTGACACTTTTGAACAGCGCCGCCCCACACACACACTACTGCATCAAAAGTGACTACTTATGATAACAAAGGCATTCGTTTTGTGGCATTAACGTTATAATAATAATAATGCAGGACCTGTTCAGAGGTCTCTATATAGTTACACTTTCAATAACATCAGCGTATTTACATAGTGCCGACCGAGGTCGACCTAGATATAGCAAGCTCGTTCATATCTCAGCCCGTGCTGACTCAGTTGTGCCCATTCTGCGGTCTGTTAATAACGTTTTCAATCAGACAGATGTATGGAAAGGCTTTTATTATAACATCCGTTGAAGTAAAATCATTATGCCTCCAGTCGTTTAGTCCTTCTGCGGAGCTAAAAGCTAAACGTCGGCCGCGGCGAGCTGCCATTGTTATTGTCATTGAGCTCTCCAATGGCGGAAGTAAAAAATAAATACGCGCTTTCCGATTGGTGCTAAGAACAGCAGGGCGGGTGCAAGCGATGTGACGTAATTGGCAGACGCGACTGTCAATCAAAATGATTCTGTTTGCCGACTGAATGAATGAGAACGTTATTAAAAGATTGCAGCATGGGTACAAATAATACAGTACAGCTCAATACAACAACAGTCAACAGCGGACTGGAGGATGCAGACCAGAGAAAGACTTTCGTCTTGTTTACATCAGGGTCCCCCATTTTCAATTCATCATATTTCATATCTAAATCATATAATATCTCATTGCTAAATATATGCAATATATAATCTAATAATCCAATAATCTAAATCTAATATATAATATAAAAATGCTAAATGCATGGGTATTTTATTTTGTCTTTAATGTTAGCTTGCAAACTCAAATACTGTCTTGGTAAGCCTCATAATGAATTTTGGGGAAAAAAAGAAAAACATCGTGATGCGTATCGTGTATCGCCGAAAGGTCAGAAAATATCGTGATATCATATTTAGGCCATATCGCCCAGCCCTAGTTTGAGGATGATATCCTTCAAACCGACAATAGTGATGATATAATTTGGGCAGTGCTGAGCTGGGTTACTTTCCTCCAGAGTATTTTTGTCCCCCGGCCCCACCCAATGGCCCCATGCGCGCGCACACACACACGCACACACACACAAAAAGCGAAGTAAAAAAAAAAAAAAAAAAATTTGTTTGAAAAATCGTTTTTGATTTTTTTTTTTTTATGCCATGTTTTTCCGACAGTTGCGCATTTAAAAACAATAGCGTTAGCGCCACGCATGCAGCCATAGCAGACTATTTTAGTGATGCACCGATGTGAAAATTGTGGCCGATACCGATAACCGATATTAATATTGCTGTTCTGGCCGATACCGATATTTACCGATGTCGATATCTCTGTATAGAAAACACTTTTTTAACGCATAATTTTTTTACTTTTGTAACTTATTTTCAGAAATGACTGATTTTTGAAACTATTTAAGGCCAAAACATGTAAAAAGAAAAAAAAAGATAATTTTTTTTTTTTTTTTTTTTTTTTTTTTTTTTATCGGATATCGGCCCCATCTTGATATCGGACCGATACCGATGTGTAAAAAAACGGCCATATCGGCCGATATTATATCGGCGGCCGATATATCGTGCATCACTAGACTATTTGATTCCTTGACTAGGAAAACCTAAAGGGCTCGATATTGCAACCGTTTTGTGTGTGTAGTGAAAACTGAAAGTGCTTTTCATCCAGTCATTCATTTACATGGTAAACTAACGTTAGCCGCTATCTAGCTAAATAGCCATGCTCATTGCAGAGATAGACTGTGTGTGTGTGCAGTGTTAATTTTGTCAACTAAAATGATGACGAAAGATGTTCGTCAACAAAGGTTTTTTTCATGACGACAACGAGACGTGACGTCACGTTATTGAAGACCATGTCACGCTAACGTGACTAAATAGTTAATTAAATATCGTTGACCACAACTGAGGACACAAAAATGTAATTTACAAAAACCAGGACGACATTTCTCTTCATGTATGTTGATATTGTTGACTAAGGTCGCTTTCACATATAGTTTTGGTGGACTCGGTGCGGTTCTGGGGGTGAAGTTGCAACATTGTTGCATTCTTCATTTGGTTCGCCTGCTTTCACACAGATATCTGTGAGGCGGACCGAGACCTTCTGAACAATGTCACGCGGTCGAAAAGGGCGCTTGTCTATTGGACAGTGGAAATGTGTCTGTGGCTGCGATCCCGTGTGTGTGCGCGTGTGTCTGTGTGTGTACTGCGGAGCCCTCCAGATCAGCGGAGCCGAGTTTTGACATGGCATTGATCATTGTTCTATTGAAGCACATTACCACCATCCTCTCGCTAAACAACTTGTAGACCACGGTGTTTTTATGAGTGCCCACAAGTAGCTGTTTTAATAATATAAAAAGCCGCGCGCCTCGGTAATAATAATAAGCCGCGTTTTTTCTTCCTTCTTCCCAAGATGCACAGACATAGATAGATAGATAGAGAGATTAGATGCAGTGTGCTTGTTTTGCAGTGAGTGCTGCGAGCAGTGGTAATAATAATCACTTCCTATATTTGGTTCGCGTTTGGTTCGATGAAGCCGAACCGAGACCTACGTTTTCAGGCGGACTAGAGTTCGCCTGCTTGGTCCGCGGACCGAGTTCGACGCGCATTCACACAGACCCGAAAAACCGGACTATCGAATTCTGGTCCGAAAGTCCGGACCAAACAGCCCCTGTGTGAAAGCGACCTAAAACAAGACGAGACAAAATAATTAGAACTTTTCTTAATGCCATCGTCCCGAGTAGAGCAGTGTGACGGGGAGCTCTGTTATTAGCATTAGCTGAAGAGCTATTTGAAAAGCTAGTTTAGCTTAACGTTACCTTGGCTAAAGTTGGGACTATTCATAATCCAGCTGCAGACCTACAAGCAAAGTACAGCAAGTTGGCAAAGGAGTATTCCAAGGTAAATCACCTTTTCACCAGTAACGTTACATTGTTTCCATCTAGCTCGCATTAACTAGTGGCTAACCTAGCTCACGCTAACGTGGTTACTGATCGACCTCTCGCACCGGTGACAATGTTTAGCTTTTAGTGCCAAATGATAAGAGTCTGAGGCGGAGTCTCAAAAGAGAATGTTGAATATTTATTTTGCATTAAAAATCACAACAGAGCCTCTGCTACTACAGTAGCTAACCTAAACGGAGCCGACTGGATAGGAGGAAGTGCAACAACGTGTAACCTCCGTGCGGAACCAATGTGCCAACAACCTTTCCGTGGGTGAACTCATTGAGCTTAGTTGTCAATTAATGATACTAATACTAATCTATACAATCACCTGTTGTTGAATAAATACCATTACTTTCTAGTTATTACTAAAAAACAGTATATATAAAACAGTAGCTGAAAAGAAAGTTTTATAATTTATATAATATACATTTTCTTTTAATGTATGCACTGGTATCGGATCAGTATAACCAGACCTAGACCACCTCTAACTCTAACCCCTAACCAGACCTAGACCACCTCTAACTCTAACCCCTAAGTTAGGGTTGTGACTTAGAGGTGGTCTAGGTCCGGATAGGGGTTAAGAGTTGGTCTAGCCCTTTACATCATCTATCTAAATAATAATAATAAATTATAATGAATGCTTAACTACCCCTAAGTTACCCTAACCAGACCTAGACCACCTCTAACTCTAACCACTAACCAGACCTCTTCCATGTGGCACTTTAACACTGACCTCAGAATGTGATTTTATATAATGTTTTTATGCAAGCAGATTGCAATCAGTGTGTACTACTACTAGTACTATTGATTGATTGATTGAAAACTTTATTAACAGATTGCAGAATGGGTACAATACAGTACAGCTCAATACACACAATTGTTAAGGGGATGCAGTGGGTCCCCCACTACTGTGTGTTCTGTTTACTTAGTTTACAGTATCATGTTGTTATAGAATAAACCGCTGCCAGACACAGCAGAGAGAGAGAGGACAGACATGACAGAGAGGACAGACACAGCAGAGAGAGGGGACAGGCACAGCAGAGAGAGGACAGACATGGCAGAGAGAAAGGAAAGACACAGAAGACCGACAGAGTTCAGCGCCATTTCTCTAGGGGTGGGACGATACATCGATCCAGATCGATACATCGATGTAATTATCAACGATCGAATCGGATCGATGCAATGTAATAAGATCGATTCATATCGATACTCTTATTTGAAAATCCTGTGGCGAGTCTCATATCCGCCCAAGAACAACAGCAGTAGCTCCGTGTGTGTAGACGTTACAGCATAGCATTCTCCCTTTCTGTGTGTGTGTGTGCGTGCGTCTTTGGAAAGAGCAGATGAGGTCAGAGGAGTTTGATGTTTAAATGTTATTTAAACATAAACAATATAATACATAATAAATGTAGGCCTATACATGATCATGCAACATCAACAAATTGTTGTAGGAACGGTTTGGGAGAGGGAGGTAGGGAGGGGTTTTAGGTTGAGTTTTTAGTTCCAAAAAATGGAGCTTAAAGTTTAAAGCTCAATATATCAAAACGTGGCACTTTACAGTGAACAGGAGGTCTATTTGTATTAAAAACAATAGATTGATTTTCCTTTAAATGTCTGGAAGAGCTCAAAAATACAAATGTCAAATGATATTTTCGTTACCTTTTTTTAGTTGATCTAAATGTTACCGATTGTGTTAAATGGGCATATGATATCATCTCATATCGATTGCAGGCACCTGAATCTAATCTAATCGTATTGTATCGTGAGAGACTTTGTGATATCGGCAAATATCGTATCGTTGTCCAAAGAATCGATATCGTATCATATCATGATGAAACTGGTGATTCCCACCCCTACATTTCTCTGGTCAGAAACAACGTCACCACATCCGTAATGCTCTCTTTGATGCATACATTGGACCATGTCTACACCAACATATACTGTAGGAGCAACAATACATTGGACCATGTCTACACCAACATATACTGTAGGAGCAACAATACATTGGACCATGTCTACACCAACATATACTGTAGGAGCAACAATACATTGGACCATGTCTACACCAACATATATACTTCCTGTGTATCACTTGTGCCGCCGACTCAGATTCCCCGGGGTTAAATAATAAATACGCAATTTAAATCAGAAAATGTTCCATGTTGACTATTTCTGACTTCTGACAAGTTTTTTTCCATTAACTAAAAATAGACAGTCATCCGTTTTCGTCGACTAAATCTAGACTAAAACAAAAAAGACAAAATTGAGACAAAAACTGACTAAGACTAAAATGCTCAGACATTTAGTTGACTAAAACTGACTAAACGAAAAATAAATGAAGATGACTAAATATGATAAACGAAAAAGGAGCACTTGACACATGACTAAGACTAAAACTAAAATGAAAATAGCTGCCAAAATTAACACTGTGTGCGCGCGCACAACATCAGAGGAGGTAGAAGTCTCTGCATTTCGGTAGGTGAATTGCTTTCCTAGATGTTACTTATGTGTCAATTATGTTTTTACTTTTAACCTTTATTTATACAGGTAGGTTATTGCTAACAAATTCTCTTTTACAATAACGACATGTTTAATGCAAATACAGTTCAATAGATTAAATTAGTTCTCAAATAAATCTTTTGATTTTTGATTTGAAATCTTTATTTCGAACATGTAAATGAATACAAACAAAATAAATAACTAAACTAAATCAAAAAGGAGTAGGAAGAAGTATACACTTATTTAATCCTACCCCTTTTCCACTACTCAAATGAGTGTACTATTTTTAAACATAAAAAAAAAATATATATATATATATATATATATGCAAAACAAAAACTATATATGTAAAACATGAAAGAAATAAAATAAAAATGTAAACACCCGTGAATATCAAGTCCCTTCCTCATCCCTCTAACTATTTAAGTGTATAGTTAATACTAGGGATGGGAATTGATAAGATTTTATCGATACGATTCCATTATCGATTACTGATAAATGTATAATTAAAATAAATAAATTGGAAATGCAACAGAACTAAGCTGGTTAGAATAACAACATGCAACTTGACATTTCTGATTGTCATTTATTGTTGAGCCCCCATGTCAGAAAAATACAAAAACTGTAAAAAAAATTAAAATAAATGTAACTATTAGCCTACACTTAAATAAAATAATGTATTTGAGATTCTCTTAAAATGTATTTATTTTTTTAATTCTTTTTTTTATCTACTTTTTCTCCCCGTTTCTATATTTTTTTCTCCCTTCCCCAATTTCGTATTATCCAATTCTACCCTCCCCTGTCTCGAACGCTGTTGGCCATGCTTCCCACAAGCCGGCTGCAATGTGGACGAAGCCTTGCATCACGTGTCCCCTCCGGTACTCGAGCAGCCGTCGCATCTTTTCACCTGCACAGCGCGATCTCTCAGCGGCGAGGGTCTGTGTGGGAGGGACACGCCGCCCCTGTTGCTTCCTGTTTTTACTGCGCAGGCGCACCAACCGACCTGTAGGAGTCGCTGTCCACAACGTCCGATCCCCACCCACCAGCTTCCCACCCCCTAATACTGCCAATTGTATTAGTATGAACGACCAGCCAAGCTGGTAGCAACGCCGAGAGCTGGGCTCGAACCCAGCATCTCCTGCGTTGGTGGCGAGCGCCTTGCCCACATTTTTTTAAATTCTTAAACTAATTTAATCTATTGAATAACGACCTGTTGAATGTAACTACAGTTCAATATCTTAAACTAATTTATTCTATTGTTGAACCATAGTTGCATTCAACAGGTCGTTATTCCTCTGACTTCTCTGTCTCTGGTCTTTCAGACACACACACACACACACACACACACACACACACACACACACACACTAAGGCTGAGCCCGAACGTTCGAACGTTCGTTCGTTACGCTGACATTCGGACTTTAATTAATAGGTTCGAACGTTCGGTGAAAAAAAAATAAAGGATGTGCACGGGGTTGAGGTGATGTGAAGCGGCGCGTCGCCCGAGGCGCTCGGCTCAACCAGTATGGTCTGCCGGGCTGCAGCGGGATACTATTTCTCAACCAGAGCTCTATTTTGATTGACAGGCGATTCTGCCAATTACGTCACACCGCTTGCACCCGCCTCTGCTGTTACCACCAATCGGCAAGCGTTTATTCGTTTTTTACTTCAGGCAATGCCGCCATTGATCTGCTTGCGAGAAGCCTCATCAGACTTACCGTAGCTACCGGGGAGCCGTAGTTAGCTCCCCGCCGAGGAAGTAATCGGTAACAAGGTTTGGATAAAATGTATATTACGTTCACACTAATATAACTGTTTAGAATAGAATAGTCTATTGGGTGAGTGCGGCTGGCTTTCGTGTGACATCACGTCCGGGAGCGGGAGTCAACCAGGAAAATCTATAATAATCACAGATACATTCAGTCAATTCTGGATCTAACTAAATGGATTTATGGATTGGATACACATTTATGGACATTTCAAGCCCGCCAGACCAGAAAGCTTCGGTTATTCCAATTCATACGGCGATGTTCTACCGGGACAAAAAGTGAGTGCGTGATATTATGTTTGACTGCTGTCTTTTCCCTTTGTTTAATTACATGTTTACATGAACAGCCACCACTGTAAACAATTTTTTTTCACCAATAGATTATGCAATGCCGCCCTCCGTAGGATCTATAATAATACAATAAAAAAAAAAAATTATATAAAAAAAAAAAAAAAAAAAATGTAATAAACTTTTTTTATTAAAAAAAATTACAAAAAAAAAACGTTCGAACGTTCGTTCGATAAACCCTGGCGAACGTTCGAACCCTAAAAACAGGGTTCGGGCTCAGCCTTAACTAGGGACCGAACCAAAACACGTCGGTACTACCGAGTATCGAATCAAGTGAGAAAAAAAAAAAAAAAAAAAAAAAATCCTTTTTTTTTTTTTTTTTTTTTTTTTTTACTTTTTTCTTTTCATGTCAACGTTTACACGCACAATATATGCTTACCTAGGATTTGACTTGATTCAACAACAAAGCAGTCGGAGCAATGACGAGCCGAAAACTGTCGAAATTGTAGTTATTTGAAGTTTGGATATTTTTTTTTACGACTGAGGTAGGTAAATACAATTTCTTGAGACTAAAGTACCGAAAAAAGGTACCGTTGGGTACCGGTATCGATTCACAGGTACCGGTACCGGTATCGGTTCAAATGTGAAAGGTACCCATCCCTAGCCTTAACACACACACACACACACACACACACACACACAGCTCCCTCCCCGGTCCCCGCTCGCCCCTGTCCTGTAAGGTATTGGCTCGTGTTGCTACACGGACATGTTTGTATGTTGCACGGTACTTCCTGACTTACCTACTAGTAAACAAACAGTCAACGTGATCACACGCTCTCCGTCTCTTATATGTGAACTAAAGAGTACAAGGTTTACACAACAGCCCCCACCCCCTTTTTTATTTTATTTGTACCTGTACTAGGGCTGGGCGATAAAACGATAACGATAACTATCGTGATAAATTATTTCCTCGAAATAAACATGAAACGTGGTCGCAAAGTTTCAATATATCGATTTTCCAAGCTTGGATATGAGCACGCACTAACAACCAATCAGTGAAGGAGATGGCCGAGAGCGAAGGAGACCCGGAAGGAGACCCAGAGGTAGGACTCACTCAACAACAAGGCTTGCTAGGCTAATTAGCTTGCACAGCGCTGTTTTATATATTTACGTGCCGAGTATGTGTGTGGCGTGAATTCTGAGGCCACGTTTATAGTAGTGTGGGGTATACAGTGGACGTCGTTTCAATATATTGTGGCGGAAGAGAGTATTTTAGTGTCATATTTAGCACATTGTCATGGAATACACTGCTTAGAAACAACAGGCTGGCTAGGATAACTAGCTTGCACGGCGCTGTTTTATATATTTACGTGCCGAGTATGTGTGTGGCGTGAATTCTGAGGCCACGTTTATAGTAGTGTGGGGTATACAGTGGACGTCGTTTCAATATATTGTGGCGGAAGAGAGTATTTTAGTGTCATATTTATTACATTGTCATGAGATACTCCGCTTGTCGGCTAACTGCTAACGTGCGCGGACTGATAACGACATCAACTCGACTCGAGACATTCGCAGCAGCATAAGAAGTTAATTAAACTTGACAGACATTATATCGACGATAATTATCGATATCGAGTTATATGAAAATAATTTTATAATTTTATCGCGATAACGTTTTTGGTCATATCGCCCAGCTCTAACCTGTACTACCTGCTGTCAGCTGTTATCTCTCTCTGAGCTTGATTAGCTAGCGTTAGCTAGTTCTGTTGCATTTCAAATGTATTTATATAAAAAAATATTTAGCAGGAATCGATAAGGGAATCGATAAAGAATATGATCGATAAGCAGAATCGATAATTGAATCGTATCGATAAAACCTTATCAATTTCCATCCCTATTCTTGACTTGTTTAAGATGTGTCCGGTAGGCTTGGAAGGTATGACTGTATTACAGTATACCAGGGTATTTCGAAATCCCGTCGGTAGGGTTGGGCACTGAAAACCGGTTCTAATAGGAAATTAAAATTATAATAATTCTCCTGCGAAATAAGCTGTGATCTGTTTTTACCTGCACCTCAAAGAATCGGAATCGAGAATCGTTTAGAACAGGAATCGATATGGAGAATCGGAACCGGAATCGTTCAAATCCAAACGATGCCTCAACCCTACCCGTCGGGCCTAACAAAATTAATAGTTGGTTTCAGGTTGCCGACCGACCCTGCCGATTTAGGTGCGACCCAATATATTTTATGAGTTTTTAAAGAAAATTATACATTTTTTTTTTTTTTTTTAGAATAAAGTTTCATAGAAATCTTAGCCAAACATTTAGTATTATGGATATTAAACATGCTGGCAGAGTACATGCATCCATGTTGTTGTGAACATTTTAATTAAATAAAGAAATTCCCTATCCATAGTCGCCGTGGGAAAGAATAAAATAAAAAAATAAAATAAAATAAATTCCCTACCTACCCATGGCTAAACTGACAACCAACATGAAACCAACTATTAATTTTGTTAGGCCTCGGTATGATTTTCAATACTGTGACGTCACAGACTGTGCGCCAAATCACAGATGCGTTTCCTTCTATTACACTGACACAGAGAGTTATAACAGGGACGGCATTGCTTGTAGTGCACAGCACGCGCCAGCAGAGGGCAGGGCAGTCTGTCTTTCCCTCTATCAGTCAGAGCTTAGCTGAGCAGGTGACGCAATGCGTGTGTTCCTTTGGGTCTTTCATCTTGCATGTGTTAATCTGCACGACAAATAAAGACTTATTCTTCTATAGAATGCGGTTATGGACCGATGGCTGTCCGTTTATTAACCATGGGTCCACTTCCAGACATTGGATGATTGAGGAATCAGGAAACGGAGCGTTTTTCTAACATTTTGAAATGGATTTGTGCATGAATGTGGACTCAGGGACAAATTTTTTGGGTACCGGTAAGTATGTTATGGTTAAGCGATTGGAAGATGAACGTACGAGATATGAATGCTGGGAGTGTATGTTTGGTAAAATGTTCCAGTTCGACTGTGCCTGTGTGCGTATTGGCTTCGCGATTCACTACATGGGTTTAACGGCTTAAACTGGGTTTTGATTATCACTTAATCAATGCAGAATAAATTTTGTGTAGTTGTGTACTACTGTCGTGAGTTTGTGAGTCATATTGGTCTAATTTCAGCCTCCGTTATACGCTATTTGTTCCGTATAACTCGTTTCATATGTGTCTCGAATGTGCGCGCTGATTTGTTTACTTTGGCAACACGGGTCGCTAAGGAATTTAGGTTCGAGGTTGAAGAAAGTGCACCTTTATGGTTGAAAGAACGGCCCTAATGTCAACGTGTTTCAATATAAGCGTTATGTATGGTGATAACGAGTATATTGTTAGCTCCGCTCCGCCCCCCCCCCCCCCCCCGCTGATGAAAATGAAAGTCATACCGTCATAATTTTTTTTTTTTTTTTTTACTTTTTTCTTTTCATGTCAACGTTTACACGCACAATATATGCTTACCTAGGATTTGACTTGATTCAACAACAAAGCAGTCGGAGCAATGACGAGCCGAAAACTGTCGAAATTGTAGTTATTTGAAGTTTGGATATTTTTTTTTACGACTGAGGTAGGTAAATACAATTTCTTGAGACTAAAGTACCGAAAAAAGGTACCGTTGGGTACCGGTATCGATTCACAGGTACCGGTACCGGTATCGGTTCAAATGTGAAAGGTACCCATCCCTAGCCTTAACACACACACACACACACACACACACACACACAGCTCCCTCCCCGGTCCCCGCTCGCCCCTGTCCTGTAAGGTATTGGCTCGTGTTGCTACACGGACATGTTTGTATGTTGCACGGTACTTCCTGACTTACCTACTAGTAAACAAACAGTCAACGTGATCACACGCTCTCCGTCTCTTATATGTGAACTAAAGAGTACAAGGTTTACACAACAGCCCCCACCCCCTTTTTTATTTTATTTGTACCTGTACTAGGGCTGGGCGATAAAACGATAACGATAACTATCGTGATAAATTATTTCCTCGAAATAAACATGAAACGTGGTCGCAAAGTTTCAATATATCGATTTTCCAAGCTTGGATATGAGCACGCACTAACAACCAATCAGTGAAGGAGATGGCCGAGAGCGAAGGAGACCCGGAAGGAGACCCAGAGGTAGGACTCACTCAACAACAAGGCTTGCTAGGCTAATTAGCTTGCACAGCGCTGTTTTATATATTTACGTGCCGAGTATGTGTGTGGCGTGAATTCTGAGGCCACGTTTATAGTAGTGTGGGGTATACAGTGGACGTCGTTTCAATATATTGTGGCGGAAGAGAGTATTTTAGTGTCATATTTAGCACATTGTCATGGAATACACTGCTTAGAAACAACAGGCTGGCTAGGATAACTAGCTTGCACGGCGCTGTTTTATATATTTACGTGCCGAGTATGTGTGTGGCGTGAATTCTGAGGCCACGTTTATAGTAGTGTGGGGTATACAGTGGACGTCGTTTCAATATATTGTGGCGGAAGAGAGTATTTTAGTGTCATATTTATTACATTGTCATGAGATACTCCGCTTGTCGGCTAACTGCTAACGTGCGCGGACTGATAACGACATCAACTCGACTCGAGACATTCGCAGCAGCATAAGAAGTTAATTAAACTTGACAGACATTATATCGACGATAATTATCGATATCGAGTTATATGAAAATAATTTTATAATTTTATCGCGATAACGTTTTTGGTCATATCGCCCAGCTCTAACCTGTACTACCTGCTGTCAGCTGTTATCTCTCTCTGAGCTTGATTAGCTAGCGTTAGCTAGTTCTGTTGCATTTCAAATGTATTTATATAAAAAAATATTTAGCAGGAATCGATAAGGGAATCGATAAAGAATATGATCGATAAGCAGAATCGATAATTGAATCGTATCGATAAAACCTTATCAATTTCCATCCCTATTCTTGACTTGTTTAAGATGTGTCCGGTAGGCTTGGAAGGTATGACTGTATTACAGTATACCAGGGTATTTCGAAATCCCGTCGGTAGGGTTGGGCACTGAAAACCGGTTCTAATAGGAAATTAAAATTATAATAATTCTCCTGCGAAATAAGCTGTGATCTGTTTTTACCTGCACCTCAAAGAATCGGAATCGAGAATCGTTTAGAACAGGAATCGATATGGAGAATCGGAACCGGAATCGTTCAAATCCAAACGATGCCTCAACCCTACCCGTCGGGCCTAACAAAATTAATAGTTGGTTTCAGGTTGCCGACCGACCCTGCCGATTTAGGTGCGACCCAATATATTTTATGAGTTTTTAAAGAAAATTATACATTTTTTTTTTTTTTTTTAGAATAAAGTTTCATAGAAATCTTAGCCAAACATTTAGTATTATGGATATTAAACATGCTGGCAGAGTACATGCATCCATGTTGTTGTGAACATTTTAATTAAATAAAGAAATTCCCTATCCATAGTCGCCGTGGGAAAGAATAAAATAAAAAAATAAAATAAAATAAATTCCCTACCTACCCATGGCTAAACTGACAACCAACATGAAACCAACTATTAATTTTGTTAGGCCTCGGTATGATTTTCAATACTGTGACGTCACAGACTGTGCGCCAAATCACAGATGCGTTTCCTTCTATTACACTGACACAGAGAGTTATAACAGGGACGGCATTGCTTGTAGTGCACAGCACGCGCCAGCAGAGGGCAGGGCAGTCTGTCTTTCCCTCTATCAGTCAGAGCTTAGCTGAGCAGGTGACGCAATGCGTGTGTTCCTTTGGGTCTTTCATCTTGCATGTGTTAATCTGCACGACAAATAAAGACTTATTCTTCTATAGAATGCGGTTATGGACCGATGGCTGTCCGTTTATTAACCATGGGTCCACTTCCAGACATTGGATGATTGAGGAATCAGGAAACGGAGCGTTTTTCTAACATTTTGAAATGGATTTGTGCATGAATGTGGACTCAGGGACAAATTTTTTGGGTACCGGTAAGTATGTTATGGTTAAGCGATTGGAAGATGAACGTACGAGATATGAATGCTGGGAGTGTATGTTTGGTAAAATGTTCCAGTTCGACTGTGCCTGTGTGCGTATTGGCTTCGCGATTCACTACATGGGTTTAACGGCTTAAACTGGGTTTTGATTATCACTTAATCAATGCAGAATAAATTTTGTGTAGTTGTGTACTACTGTCGTGAGTTTGTGAGTCATATTGGTCTAATTTCAGCCTCCGTTATACGCTATTTGTTCCGTATAACTCGTTTCATATGTGTCTCGAATGTGCGCGCTGATTTGTTTACTTTGGCAACACGGGTCGCTAAGGAATTTAGGTTCGAGGTTGAAGAAAGTGCACCTTTATGGTTGAAAGAACGGCCCTAATGTCAACGTGTTTCAATATAAGCGTTATGTATGGTGATAACGAGTATATTGTTAGCTCCGCTCCGCCCCCCCCCCCCCCCCCGCTGATGAAAATGAAAGTCATACCGTCATAATACCCCAGTATGACGGTATGAAAAAAATTATACCGCCCAAGCCTATGGGACATTAACGTGTGTTTGCTTTGATCAAATTTGATTTGATGAATTTCAACTGAAAAGTTAGATATTTGTTTTATTAGGATGAATGTAAAATGTACTGATATTTCTTTCCTTCCTTTCCCCCAAGATTGGTCTGAATATGACCACCCCTCCTAGCCTCTCACACCTTGGTTTGAGAGAACCGTCACAGCTGGACCAGGAGAAGAGCTGTTTGGAAAGCATGGAAACAAGTATGGAAATATTGACTTTAATCTGTAAACATTATGACTTTAGTCTGACTTTATAAATGTTGACTTTAATCTCTAAACATTATGACTTTATAAATGTTTACTTTAATCTGTAAACATTATGACTCTATAAATGTTGACTTTAATCTGTAAACATTATGACTTTATAAATATTGACTTTAATCTCTAAACATCATGACTTTATTCTGACTTTATAAATGTTGACTTTAATCTCTAAACATTATTTATATTATAATAAAACACAAGATACTTGTGCCCTAACGATAAGGATAAACACTCAATGAAGAAACCCAATGGCCGTGACAACCCAGCATGCAGATAGATGGGCAGCAAGAGTCAGCATATCACCAGGGTTATCAAGTGGGCACCCCCCTTCACTGGTGTTTCTTCAAGTTAGGCCCACGACCTCGGGCTCAGCGGTTAGTTCCAGCATCCCAGAACCACCCCCTCCATGCCAGCTCCCACTTTTCCATGATATTCACACGCCAAACCTCCCTATGTTATTCTATGTCAAAAATACAATTCCTACAATATTACACATGAAACAGCAACAAGATATATAGTTAGATAGATAGATAGATTTTTTTTTTTTTTTTTTTAAACAATGTTTTTATTGCATTTCTTTTTATACAAACATACATATATACAGACAATAACACATGACACAAATAAAAAAGACACCCTTCAATCCCCTCCCTTCCCTAATTATTGAGTTAGAGTTAGAGCAGAGTTGAGCCAAACAAATTAGCAAAAGGTGTGTGCCTTTTAGTGTGAGCCCCACCTGTGCAGGTGTTTATGTGCAACATCTAAAAATGTCCCTGTGCAACACGAACTAAAATAAACTTTCCGCACAAACAAAATAAATATTAAAGAACGTAAATTATGGAAAAATATATCCACAAAGAAAATGCATGAAACAATGCCATACAATATTTGTGGCAGTTAACCCTTTGAGTGCCGTTAACGTAGATCTACGTTTCTGTGGTCCGACCGTTGAGTGCCAGAAACGTAGATCTACGTTTCTGTTTCGTTATTTCTTTTATTCGCTATTGCCATTCATAATCCATCGGGGCACCTTGTGCAGGCTGTCCTGAATGTGTCGGAGATCGCAAACGGCCAATACCGCCGCCTAACGCCTTGCGGCCGCTATTGCACTCCATTTGAAACGATGTGGTTTATAGCAGGCTTATAAATGACCTTATTATAGCTAATTCGCACATTTATGGATTGTGCCAAATCTTATCTTTCAAATTCCCTTATCTTTCAAATGCCCAAGTTCAATTTGTATTTAGTATCACCAGGCGTGCATAAGAACAGATAATGAAATCTACTGTATGTACAGTAGCTTTTTTATTTTTGCCAGGGCGCCACCATTTTTAAACTAATTTCACATCTGATTGTTGCTACATGCTAGAAATAGGGGAGACAAACTAACTGCGCTCCCATATATGCCAATAACGTTAAGTTTTGTGGTTTACTATCCCGAGTAATAATATATATTAAAGAAAAATTCATATAGAAGTAACTAGCTTGAAGCCCTATAGAGGCCTTTGGGAAGTGTCGTTCGGAAAAATTCCAACGCTCATCGAAAATGGCCGATGGACCGCACGAGTGGAAGAGGTTAACAACAAACGCTTTTCACAAAATATTAAAGTGAATAGGTTAACCTCTTAACACTTTGATCGCCATGGTTCAAATTCATAATTTACCATCCCTAGCCAGCTCTATTTGTCTATGGAGAAGTTCCCCTTCTTTGCAGGGCTATAACTTTTTAAATTCTATTGCTAAATTGCCATTATTATGGCCCATTCAATGTCCTATATCCATTGTTCAGGGTATAGCAACGATGTACTTTTTCATTCACATATTCATACTAAAATATGGTCTAAAGCAGGGGTGGCCAACCCGCGGCTCGCGAGCCGCATGCGGCTCTTTGCCCGTCAATGTGCGGCTCTTTCATCCATAAAAAAAATTAAAAAAAATTAAAAAAACATATTTTTTTTTAATATTTTTTATTTATTTTTTTTTATTTTTTATTTTTTACTTTTTTTTTTATGTCACTCATTCCATAAGGACGTAGAATAAACATTTACAATTTTTTTTAAATGGTCCATTTGCATGTTCTTGGTATCTGAATCTAGGGACATATATGGATCAGTGTCAGAAATAGTGTGTCTGTTACTAGGCTTGAGTAAATTGTAATGAACCAAAGGAGAATATCAATTCTATTTAAAAAATTTTTATCTTTGACTGTGAATAACACCATGCTAAAATTGACCAGACCTGAAAAATCTAAGCAAATTAATAAAGGGAAGATGATTAAACAGAAGGTTTTGTAGATACAGTACTGAATTCTGCCATCTTTTTTATAATGTAAATTTCTCCACCATTTTTCATCATATTGCAACACCGTTTTTTGCAAGACGTTCACAGAAAGGTAGAGAAACTAACTGCGTTCTGTTTTATGGCAATAACGTTCAGGTTTGTGGGAGATAATCCGAAAAAATAAGAGAAATTAAAAAGTAAATCCAGAAGTCAGATGATTGACAGGGGCTGGTGTGAGCTGGGTAGGGTAGTTTTTCGAAATTTGAAAGCCCTGAGTCTCTTCCTTCAAAAGACTACACTCACTTTTGGCTGTGCCACTTCCTCCTGTCAATATGCGCCGGTTTCCGACTCAATGCCCTGAGATTTCTATAATCTTATATTTCACTAATAACAGTTAAAATAATTGGTAAACAAACATAATGCTGAAAATATACACTTTTACTGTATATCTCGGGCTTAAGAGGTTAACCCTGTTAGGCCCAAATTAAAAAGAAATTAGCAACTTCAGAGGCCAGAGGGTGGGACATATAAACACATTTACTATAAAATAGCATTGTGAGGCTGAACAACAGGACCAATTGACTATACATGTGCTTAAAGGGGAACTATCTTATAAATGGCCTTTTTCAGTGTTTACCATTGTTTCTTAGCTATGTGGACTTATATTAATAGGATATATGTCTCTAATTCTCATATTGGCGCATTCTTCCAATTCTCCTCTCACAATATTCACCCTCACTGAACTGAGTCATCTGAAAATGTGCATATCTGTGATGTCAGAGATTTCTCAGCTGCATAATAATGTGGCAGTTGATGTGGCAGTTGGCACCAGGCCACACAGTGGTTGGCGCCCAGCCTCAAAACGGCTTAAGATCTTGAGGTAGAAAAATGCGGTTTTTAGTACTTGATTAGAAATACAAAACAATGCGTTTTTTTTTTTAAACCTAGGTGTTCCATAGACTCACAGGAATTGTGTAAAAGTGCCCAAATAGTGAAAGAAATAGTAAAATAGTTCCCCTTTAACATTTTTTAAATAAACATTCTTTTTTTAAATGGCTAAAAGTGATTTTGTAATTTTGCAACCGTGGGTCTCACAGGGTACTTTTAACCCTGTGAGGCCCAAATAAAAAAGACATTAGCAACTTCAGAGGCCAGAGGGTGAGACCTATAAACACATGAAGGGTGCCGTGACTGATTGGGGATTGGATCTACCAGATGGTGATCAAGAAATTGGAATATTCTTTTTGGATTACTTTCGGCCAAAGGTAAGAGCGATTCGACGTCAATTCTAGCATGATCCTGCAATGCCTTCTTAGCGATTGGGCTGGTAACCGTGTCTAGTGTTCAATGCGAATGCCGTTACCGACACTCGAATTATCAAACCCCCCCCCCCCCCCCCTTTCATGCGTCCATGATGGAACATAATACCGATAATGTGGACTTGAATCCGGAACAATCACGGGTTCAGGCGAGGAACGGTAGAGTCCACAATGTAATACACGTTGCGTGCTATTACTTAACATTTGATGAATTACCCTAGACGGCTCTAAAACCATACTTATATTCACCACGGTATAACACCGGAACGTATGGATGGAAACAATATTTATTTTTTGCATCTTGACCGGAAGAAACCCAGTGTCAAATGACTATAGTATTGAATCCATGGCTATAATATAGAATATAGATTTAGCTCTACAAACAAGGTGACTGTTTACATGGTGTTAATAGGTGGCATCGGGGGTTAACGATGAGTAAGAGGCGTGGCATCCAATGTGTTAAGCCCGACAATGACATCACGCCATAAATCCATTTTACAGACTGTATGAATTAATGTTGTGTTTTATTTGTAATTTGTACATTAGCCATTTCCTAATGTACAAATTAACCAATCTCTCTACCTTTGAATAGGGATGGGTATCGTCAGGATTTTATCGATACTACTACTCTTATCGATACTGCTTAACGGTTCGGTACTTTATCGCTACTCTTATCGGTTCTTTTTGATTATTTTGCAAGAAATAAAAACAAAGAATCGACATTGCTTTATTATTCTTTTATATAACTATATAAATATAAATAAATATTATTTATTCAGCAGCAACAGCAGCAGCAATGTTTTAAATGTGTCTGAATTATAGACTTTTTTATAATTAACAAATGTAAGATAAAAAAGTTGGAGTCATACAATACTATTTGATTGACAGTCGAGTCTGCCAATTACGTCACACCACTTGCACCCACCTCTTCTTCTTACCACCAATCGGAAGCTCTCATTTGTTTGTTTACTTCCGGATTGTCAGCCATTACTCTACTCGGAGCTCAGGCTAATAATGTTAGCTCCCCGCCAGCCATATTGACAAGTACCAGCGCTTATACATTACTGGCAAATGTCTTGTTGCACTTGTGGCAACGAGCGTTGTCAGCATCGACTTTAGTAAAATAAACCCAGACTTTTGAATGTTTCGTTCTGTCCGCCATGATGAGAGCAGAGCTGTATGTACTGTAGCCTACAACAGCACCCGTGTGAGTGTGAGCACAGCACAGCCCGCTCCTCGCGCAGGCAGGGAGACCGAGGTAGGAGAGATATAGAAAACGGCCAACAAGATTAGTTTGCGACGTTTAAATTCCTCAAAAAAAATCCATAATTTCTCGAGTACCGATAGCAGTACCGATGACGTCGGAGCTTATAAATACTCCGGTCTTTTCTAATATAGTACCGGTTCCCGTTTAGAACCGGGGTCCGGGGGTCATCCCTACCTTTGAAACACCACAACTTTAACATTGACACAATCTTCACAATTCTGGCTCTGGACAACACCATAATGGACTTCAAATGAAATCAAGGTGTGCTTCAAGTGCAAACTTTCAGCTTTAATTTGAGGGTATTCACCAAATCAGGTGAACAGTATAGGAGTTTCTACATGTGCCCCAACTCAAGTAAAAAGGTAATTGGTCAAGCTAACAATCCATAAGTATTTCAGCTATCCATAGTTATCTTGTTTAGTTTGGAGAACCTCAAGTCTCACTTCATTTGTTTACATTTTCACCTCCTGACAACATCTGATCAACCTCCAAGTTGTGATTGACAGCGTGATGATGTCCTCACTGTATTAAATAGGCACATTTAGTAGCCAAGCAGTAATGGATTGAAAGCACTTGTGTTTTTACTCTCAGTTGCAGAGTTTCACTTAACCTCTAGCCCTAGCCATATTTTCAGAAAATTCGCCTAAAAATACATACCTAAGTAAATTGAAGATTGCTCCACTTCTACAAGGTCCATTTGCATGTTCTTGGTATCTAGGGAAAACATCTATGGTTCTCAGGGAATGTATTCTCAGTGTCAGAAATAGTGTGTCTGTTACTAGGCTTGAGTAAATTGTAATGAACCAAAGGAGAATATCAATTTTCTTTTCTTTTTTTTCTTTCATCTTTGACGGTGAATAAAACCATGCTAACATTGACCAGACGTGAATAATTGCCACTGAGCTCAAATCTCCCCTTCCCAATGGCAGAGTTCAATCTGGATTTAGTACCAACAGGCGCCCCTGACAGGGCAGCAAAAACTGAATGAAATCTACTGTAAGTACAGTTACTTTTTTATAATGTAAATTGCTCTGCCATTTTTCAGCAGATTGCAACGCCGCTTTTGCTTGATGTTCACAGAATGGTAGAGAAACTAACTGTGTTCTATTTTATGGCAATAACGTTCAGGTTTGTTCCACCCGTGAGATACTGTATGATCCTGAAAATAAACGCTAGAAGTCAGATGATTGACAGGGGCTGGCGTGAGCTGGGAAGTGTAGTTTTTTTTTATTATTCAAAAGCCTGTTGAAAGCCCTGGGTCTCTTCTCTCAAAAGACTACACTCAAGTTAGGTTGCGCCAAATCCTCGCATCAATAAGTGCCTTTTTCCGACTCAATACGCTGAGATTTCTATAAACTCATATTTCACTAATAACACTTAACATCATTGGTAAACAAAAATAGTGCTGACAATATACACTTTGACTGCTGTTTTGACATGGTTAGGGTTTTTATTCTTGGCTACATTTGAAAAGAAACGCACATTAATACAGACATTCTGTAGAGATGGATTTATGGCGTGATATCAATCTTGTACCGGACCGCTCGGGCTTAAAAGTGAAAAGTTATCTACTGCATCTTTGTTTGTTACTCATATTATTATTATTCCTCTCTGCAGACCCCCCACAGCTCTCTGTCTGTGAAGAGGAGGTTCCCCCTGAGCAGCAGGAGAGGAGCCCCAGTCTGAGCCAGGAGGAGCCAGAGCCCCTACAGATGAAAGAGGAACAGGAGGAACTCTGGAGCAGTCAGGAGGGAGAGCAGCTTCAAGGTCTGCAGGAGGCTGATATCATCATGTTCACATACAATCCTGTCCCTGTGAAGAGTGAAGATGATGATGATAAACCTCAGTCCTCATGGTTTAACCAAACCCAGGACCCAGAGTCCCTACAGATGAAAGAGGCACAGGAGGAACTCTGGAGCAGTCAGGAGGGAGAGCAGCTTCAAGGTCTGGAGGAGGCTGATATCATCAAGTTCACATACAATCCTGTCCCTGTGAAGAGTGAAGATGATGAAGAGAAACCTCAGTCCTTGTGGTTTAACCAAACCCAGGACCCAGAGTCCCTACAGATTAAAGAGGAACAGGAGGAACTATTTCAAGATCTAGAGGAGGCTGATGGCTCCAAGATGACCTTACACCCTGTGAAATATGAACATGATGGAGAGAATACTCTGTCCTTACTGCTCAGCCAAACCCAGGACCCAGAGCTCCTACAGATCAAAGAGGAACTACATCAAGGGCTGGAAGAAGCTGATCTCTCCAAGATCACAGTAGACCCAGTGAAATGTGAAGATGGTCAAGAGAACGCTCTGTCCTTCCAGCCTCTTCAAACCCAGAGGGAGAAAAACAGAGAAGCTTACTCTTTACCCAGCACCTCAACTGGACAGATGAAAACAGAACCTGATGGAGAGGACTGTGGAGTATCAGAACCAGCCAGTAACTTAGATCCAGCTGGTGATTTAGAACCAACTAGAGATGACCAGCTTCTCTCTTCAGACTGTCCTGAGACTGATGACAGTGATGATTGGAAGGAGAGTGGGGAACCTCAGTCAGGTTTAAAGATGCTAATATTAAACAAGAAAGAAAAAACATGGAGCAAAACGGGCAAGACATGTGCTGTTCCTGGCTGCCAAGCAGCGAATACGTCCTTGCACTCGTTTCCTAACGATATCGTGCTCCGCAAGCAATGGGCCAAGTTCGTTTTTGGAGACCCCCCAACTGCTGTAACTTCTCATAGTTTGGTGTGTGCCGCACATTTTTGCAAAGACGACATTGAGAATCAAGGACTTTATAATGCTGGGGTGATTTCCAGGCTGTTGCTAAAGAAGGGAGCTGTACCAAGTCTTCGGGACCCGAAAGAAAGTATCGAATCAGTAAGTACATAAGTCGTAATTAGTTAATTAGCCAGCTAGCTAACTAATTGTTGCTAGCTTAGCTAACGTTAGCTATCTTAGCTCTGTTTATTGCACCAAGAAAATCGAATGTTAGTACAAGCACTGTGTGTGGTGTGTGTGTGTGTCAGACAGTGAGAGAGCTGTGTTTTGGGGCAAAAAAACATTTATTTGCACAATCACATAGCTAGCTAGGTAACGTTAATTATCTAAGTTGTCAATGTTCTTCTGTAGACTTCACTTTGATTTTACAATGAAATGAAGATAGCAAAGTATTTAGATATCAAATGACATAATTTCATTACATTTACATTTAGTAATTTAGTTGACGCTTTTATCCAAAGTGACTTACAAGTTCTGTACGACAAGTCAGGAAGGAAGGGCACAACTCTATCAGCTGAGTAACAATGTTCATCAAAGTGTTGAGTGCTACAGTGTAGGTTAGTATATTAGGACAAGTGCATGACAGTAAGGTGTAGGGGTGGGAATCGCCAGAGACCTCGCGATACTATACTATCGCGATACTTGAGCGATACTCGATATATCGTGAATATTGCGATATTTTTTTTTATCAAATTTTTTTTATTGCCTTTTTTCAACAGCAAAGTAAAACTGTCAACATGTTTTATATAATAAAATAAAGTTCAGTCTGTTCATCTCACTTCAATAATTCTTTTGAATTTCTTTTTATGAATAATTAAATATCGATACTTGGCGTCCCTGTATCGATACAGTATCGCCACGCAAAGTATCGCGATACTACTACGTATCGATCCCCCCCCCCACCCCTAGTAAGGTGTAATGTAAGGCCATCACTGCGTTCCAGATCCTCAGCCGGCAGCTTCTCTGCATAGCCCTTGGAGATTATGTCATTCATGAAAGCAGTGTTATCGGCATGAAATGAAACATCTTTATCAGACCTCCTCTTGAGGCTCAGAGTACGCTGTTCTGCCACTCTCCTATTGTTTGGTACATTTACATCCCTTTCCCTCAAAGGTAAGCCACTGTAATGGCCGTCAATCAGCATAGCAGACTTTGTGACAAACTCTATAAACAAAGTGACAGCCTTCTCTTGACTGCATTCAGGGAAGTAAACCATTAGCTGCTGCTTCCACAGTTCACCAAGGCTTGAAACTGAAATCCTGTTGACTGTGATGTCTGGCTGTCCACAACTTGTTTCATTACTTTCATTTAGTCAGTTCATGGTCCAACCCAACACAGTTTTTTTTTACTGTGTATGGACCCTCGTCCACACTCCGAACAACTTGCCATGGCTCCAATGCCTTGGGAACGTTGGTTCCAATCAACGGGTCAATCCCTGAGTCAATCTCAGGTATACAAACATGTTTCAGGTGGCCATCTTTGAAGGTCTTTCTGTCGAGGAATGTTGCCTCTGTGAACTGGCATGCTTTTCTGTGTGTAGATGTCGGGCAGCTCACAAAAACAGTCACGTACCAAGTTTGAAACAATGTGGCTTCTAACAACTTTCTCCTGGCCCATAGTCCGAAGGAGAATGCTTGTTCTCCTTCCCGTGAGGTTCAGCTTGCTCATCAGCAGCTTAGTGCAGAATGATGCTGAGCTACCGGGATCCATGAAGGCATAAGTAATCACGGTATCATGTCTCTTTTTAGACTTAACCTGTAATAATAACTGGACTTTGGAGAAGTCTTTATTCGGCATGCAGGCAGACACACATATGCGATGGGCGGCACACACACAGGAACACACACATGCAATTATTTGGGTCGGCGATGCGATTGAGTCTCTGCACTTGACCCATCCCGTCGTCCTTCCCGCCAAGGGCAGCCGGGAGCAGATAGCGGCGTTGGTGTGGGGCCGCGCCCCGGGGACTAGTGTTGTGAAAAATATCGATTTTTCGATACATATCGATTCTGAATATTTAAAACAGTTTCAATACTAATTTCCCGCAATATCGATACTTTCTGCACTATCGATACCAGCTGGCGGTCTCGCGGTCTTCTCTCCTACAGCTTCTCTCCTTGTTGACACACGCTGCTGGGGCATTGCCCCTCCCCTCACGGACCACTCGCTCCAAGTGCAGAGCCTCGACAGCTCTTTTTTCAACATCACTGAATCATTAAACAAAATGACTTTAGTTTAATACATGAGGCGTTGTCTAACGTTATCTAGCTGGCTATCTACGGATAGCTCATTATATCAACGGCTGATAACATCATTGCCGTTCGTTGTTGCAGGCTTGCAGCTGTTGGCTAGCTGTTGGCTAGCTAGCTATCGTTCTCAGTTGGCTAACGTTAGCTACTGTTGTCAATAATCATCTAGGGGTGGAACGGTTCACAAAATCTACGGTTCGGTTTGTATCACGGTCTTGGCGTCACGGTTTTCGGTTTGGTTCGGTATACGTTGTTTTTTATTTAAAAATAATTTAACACTAAAAAAATACCATACATCAGCATAAGTTATATAGCCTAAAAATAATCCAACTTTTCAGTTATTCTCAAGGACATAGTCATGCAAAAACTGAAAGAATGAGGCAGTTTGACATCAGGCACATCATTAGAGCTAGGAGAGATTTTGGTACAGCAAGAGGGGAGGCATTGCAGATTTAAACATGCTTCTCATTTATTTGGTAAAAAAAAAAGTTTACAGCGGTTTGACTTAAATAATGTTTGGCACACAAAAAATTAGATCATAGAGAATACTGAAACTTACATATATGGCTCCTACAGGAACCTTGAAGTTGTACAATTCCAGTTTAATTGTAAAAAATGCCAAATGTTTTACATTTGTAGTACTTTACCATCTCCATGGTCAACTAACTGCTAGCATCTGTAGCGACATAATTCTCTTCACAATAAAATATTACTGTGTGTGAGAGGTAATTAGGTAGGGCTAGTGCGTCTAAGTTTTGACAGTACACAGGATGGTGCATCGGTCAGGACACAGGAATGAAGGTGAGGAGATGTAATATTTCTCTCTGAATTGTCTTGTCTAACAGGGTTTATTGCACATGCAATATTCAGTTGTCATCAGTCTGTAATTAACAATAATTACCATTAGATACTGGTATACAGTAACACAATTAACTTCTGAAGCATGAATAAAGAAATGTCCTATACATATAGGCATATATATATATATACTAACAAATGATATCGCATATCTAAACATAAATATCCATCACATAATGTGCCAGGCTACACAAAGTAAAATGGCGACATCATCTGGTTAAACAAATTATTACAAAATGGTGTCTGCGTGCAGCACCACACATTAACGTCCTCTCATACATAGAGATGCTAGTAACGTCTGCACAACAACACAAACAGCGCTACACTTGCTTATACATAGAAAGGATAACAACAGTGCTACGTTAGCTCAAACATGAGAAGGATCACGATAGCCAACTTAGCACATCTTCCAGTAAATCACGCAGAACACGGTTACATTTGCTAGATATAAACAGATAAACAACAAACTGGGCACTTACTTTCCGTCACTTTACAATCAGAATATCGCACACTGGACAGAGGTAACTACTATGACAGACGGATATGACCAAATCAACAGAAAAATGTAACATGTCTTTCCTCCTTTGCCTTTCAGCCATAGGCCACAACAGGATTAACACATTCAGCGCCAGAGGTCGCTGTGGGCCGTATGGCTGTGTGTGCCAGCGCTGTAATGAATGGGGCTACATGCCGGTGTTTGCAGTGCTAAAACTATATTAAATATTATAGCTATGGATCTAATAATATAGTTGATTGTCATTGGGTTTCTTCCGGTCAAGATGCAAAAAACTGAGAATCTTTTGATCCATACATTCCGTTTTTATACCGTGGTGAATATGAGTATAGTTTTAGAGTACTTCTGTGTAATCCCAGGAGACGCTGCTAAACAGCGTTTAGTGCATGTCACTATAAACCTTGCCATTCTTCGCTTGGTCCAACAATCAATCTGAAATCAACGCTATATTATCGGTATTATGTTTCATCATGCAACCATGAAAGGGTGGGGGGGTTCTATGCTTCGATCGTCACCAACGGCATACGTTGTGGAGTGACGTTACAGGACACACCTTGACTAGGATGTACTGAAAAAAGAATATTCCAAGTATTGACGTCGATCGTGTTGCCAAGATAATCCACCAAAGTACATGAATCCGTGGTGCTTGATTCTCCCCAAACCATGTGTTATAAACGTTACTCCTGCCCGAGTAGGAAAACCTGGACCGGACTTCTTAGATCAACGTACAGTCTGAGCCAGAGAGATTCCAATTATGTGCAATAGCGGCCGCAAGGCGTTAGGCGGCGGTATTGGACGTTTGCGATCTCAGACCCATTCCCAATGATAACATCAGGCTGGATGGATGGATTATGAATGGAAATAGCGAATAAAAGAAATAACGATGAAAACCCGACTTTTCTCGGGTTAGGCGCCCAATGTTTGGCGAGTTAACCCGACTTTATTCGTGAGTGGCGTCCAATGAGTTAACAAGCAGCATCAAGGCTGCAACAGTTGTATTGGTGCTGGGCAGACTGAAAGATTATAGGGTGGCAATATAAGACAATTAATACAGATTGGATTACAGATGCAACAACAATGTCATATTGCAGGCAACTGCCTGTTGGGTTTTATCTCAGTATTTTATTAATGTTGGCCAGTTTTCAATAACTGCCCTTGGAGCAGATTCACGTTTAAATCACATCAACAACTAAATTTGGAGGATACACAAGATCTGAACTTTTCATTGGTGTACTTCTCTCTTCTCCAGGTACAATTGCTGCATTGCTCCCCAACAACAAGCAGAGATATGAACGAGTCAAGGCCTCACTGCTGTGACCAGTGTGGAAAGAGCTTCATCTATAAGTCCACTTTTCTAATACACCAGCGCATTCATACAAGCGAGAAGCCCTATATCTGTGACCAATGTGGAACACGCTTCAGTACCTCTGGACAGTTAAAGATACACCAGCGCATTCATACAGGAGAGAAGCCCTACTACTGTGACCAATGTGGAACACGCTTCAGTGCCTCTGGAGGCTTAAAGAAACACCAGCGCATTCATACGGGAGAGAAGCCTTACGACTGTGACCAGTGTGGAACACGCTTCAGTACCTCTGGAGGCTTAAAGGAACACCAGCGTATTCATACAGGAGAGAAGCCTTATAACTGTGACCAGTGTGAGAAGAGCTTCAGTACCTCTGGAAGCTTAAAGATACACCAGCGTATTCATACAGGAGAGAAGCCCTACTACTGTGACCAGTGTGAGAAGAGCTTCAGTAGATATTTAGACTTAAAGATTCACCAGCGCATTCATACAGGAGAGAAGCCCTACCACTGTGACCAGTGTGAGAAGAGCTTCAGTACCTATGGAGGCTTAAAGGAACACCAGCGTATTCATACAGGAGAGAAGCCTTATAACTGTGACCAGTGTGAGAAGAGCTTCAGTACCTCTGGAAACTTAAAGCAACACCAGCGCATTCATACAGGAGAGAAGCCCTATAACTGTGACCAGTGTGAGAAGAGCTTCAGTCAGTCTGGAGACTTAAAGAAACACCAGCGCATTCATACAGGAGAGAAGCCCTATAACTGTGACCAGTGTGAGAAGAGCTTCATTCGGTCTGCAGCCTTAAAGCAACACCAGCAAATTCATACAGGAGAGAAGCCTTACCACTGTGACCAGAGCTTCAAGACATCTAAAGAATGAAAGATTCACCAGGGCATGCATACAGGAGAGAAGCCTTACCACTGTGACCAATGTGGGGAAGGCTTCAGTCAGTCTGGAAACGTACAGACACACCAACGTATTCATACAGGAGAGAAGCCCTATAACTGACCAGTGTGAGAAGAGCTTCAGTAGATAGGACACCTTAAAGAGTCACCAGCGCATACTTAACACATTCATCCTGGACAGCAATCCAACTAGACAGCAATCCAACACATTCATCCTGGACAGGGGTGCTTAAGCATCTGCCCTTTTCCCCTCAGAGTCAAACAATGCCCTTTTCTGTCTGGTGGTAATGGTATTTTATCTTTTGTTTATTTTCTATTGAATTTCTATCAAATATGTGCTAAAAATAGATGCAACAATGCATTTTAAAGTTTTGAAAGATTGCGTCCCTCCCAACTATTCTTTGACATCTGTAAGCTTTGCAACAGGACTCGGTAGGAAATACTGTCTGTGGTTTAGGAGTGGTGGCTCCTAGGCAGAGCAGGGCAGGACACAGAAAGAGACAATATCTCCTGTGTATGAAGATTATCATTTAAATATTTATTTTAAATATTTCTTGTTATACCTGACATCGCTGCGGATGAGGGCAATCTGACATTTTTTCTAGTTAAAATAAAGGTGAAAATGAATTCGGATCAATGGTATTCAATACGGTGTGAAATAACTAAAAAATTGATTTTACACCGTGAAAGTGTATATAAATTGTTTAAAATAAATCCAATTTGTATTTCTCATGAACTGTTAATTTATGTAAACGTTTTTTGAATGACGAGCAAACAGCGTTTCTCATCCTCAGTCAGACATCGGAGCAAACTGGTCAGCATATTATCTTGACTTGATATTTGAAAAATCTCCTGTTCCAAAGTATTATTGAGCAAAAGCTGAACTATTTCACAAATGATGCCCACTCATAATAGTTCCATACAGGCTAAAACACAGAGAAGCACACATTTAATATAATCGTACGACTTTGCTGCAGTCTCGTTCTCGGCGCTCGCCTCCACACCGATTAGAACATATTGGGCGCTTCTTGCAAACTCACTCAAATCTTGATGAGACTAAAGCCAAACACTTTCATTGAACTATCAGCAACATTGTTGTCTTGGAACATGGTTAGTTAATCAATACGTCCACTCGCTCGCTGTGTGAATTCTGCCAACAATGATCTGCTTGTGTTCCGACATGGGCTCATTTTGGCATTACGTGGTTTTATTACTTGGGTGCTGGGAGGGTAAACTCTGCGTTAGCACATACAGTCCCTCCGATTTAATGTGCAGATTGTCAGGAGTCCAGTGCAGGTTGTGAACGGGGCTTCAGTGTGTTTTGGGGGGACAGGCATGCTGTTGATTTGTTCCCCAATTTGCTGTGTGTGAATGAATGAATGAATTAATTTATTCACACACACACACGATACATTACATGTGAGTATCCTCATGTGATATAACAATGTCGCAAATTGTGTGCATGTGCCAGGTCTCCCAAGAAGCTATTTAAAGCTTTTGGAGGGAGCCTGAACACAGATACAAACAGAATATAAACAACAAAACAATAAACAAAAAACAAAACAAAACAATACAACGTGGGTAGGTTTACACACCTACCTACTAACTGACATATAACAGAGATACATAATACAGACAATTGTATTCCTAAGTTATAATTTTTTAATTAGAGATATGATTTAAGCAGTTCCTCTTTCAGTGATTTTTTAAAGGTTTTAGTCATTTTTAGATTTTCGTCAAGCTTGTTCCAGATCTGTGGACCCCTACAAGCTATGCTTAGGCTAGCACAATTGAGCCTTCTCCTCTTGCCAAATATAAGATGCTTATTTATTGTGTTGTGGATGTGCAGTGGTTGGCAGACTGGGACAAGCTCAGACAGTCTGTGATTCATGTTGTTGACAACTTGATACATAATTGATGCGTTTTGATGAATGTTAAATTCAGCGAGCCTCAGGAGACCAAAGCGATGGAACAGAGGCTTTGAGGGCGCTCTATACCCGGACCATGACAGCACTCGTAGTACCCTCTTTTGTAAGCTTTCTAGTTTCTTGAGATGGCTGGGGTATGTGTTGCACCATATGACATTACAGTAATTAATGAGGGGTTCGTACAGGGTTTTGTATAAAGTGAGAAGGGCAGGCAAGGGAAGAAAATGACGTATTTTGCAGAATAAGCCAACATATTTGGACAGTTTTGTTTGTAGATATTTTATGTGGCATTTGAAGTTGAGTGACTCATCGATGATGACCCCCGGGAATTTTGTGGACACCACTCTTGACAGCTCCTTTCCATTTATTTTTATGCACATGTGATGTGTGCGTATCCAATTTGAGTGGAAGACGATAAAGTTTGTTTTGCTGAGATTTAGTGATAATTTGTTGCATTTAAACCAGGTGTCCACTTTTTGTAGTTCTGTGTTGAGTAGATCTTGTAGCTCGAGTGGATTTTTATGTGACAGAAACAAATTAGTGTCATCAGCTAATATTACTTTGTGCAGAAGTTCAGATGAGTTGACAAAGTCATTTATATAGAGAATAAATAGTAAAGGCCCTAGAATTGACCCCTGGGGGACCCCATATTTGATGTCAATTTTTATTGATTTGTGATTTTTTATATCGACGTACTGTTGCCTACCATGTAAATAGCTACTGAACCAGTTGAGAGCCAGACCCCTTATGCCATAATGGTGTAGTTTCCCAAGTAGAATGGTGAAGTCAATGGTGTCAAAGGCCTTTGATAAATCCAAGAAAACCCCCACCCCACAATCACCCTGATCAATGGCATCATGTATTTTTTCTATGAGGTCTAATATTGCCATGTTTGTTGTTCTCTTTTTCCTGAAGCCGTATTGTGAATTGGTGAGTATATCTAGCTTGGTGGTGTATTCGCTTAATCTATTGTACACAACTCTCTCATATACTTTGGATAGAGCTGGTAACACGGATATTGGACGGTAATTATTAATACTATTTTTGTCACCTGATTTATATATGGGTATTATTCTCCCAATTTTGATGTTGATTGGGAGAGAAACGGAAAGGAACTTGATGACGTTGATATAAATATTTATTTAAAATATTTCTTATTATACTCAAACATCGTGTGAATGAGGGCAACCTTAACGTTTTCCATTTAAAATAAATGTTTGAGATTAAATTAATTAGGATCAGTGGAATTCAATACTGAGTGAAATAAGCAAAAAACTAGATTTTACTAAAGGGTCTTTAGTGTGTTTACATTGCATACTGTATTTTGTCATAGCCTGCACCCTCATACATTATAAGACCAGTGTTGGTGTTGTGCGTTATTGATTGTTTTAAGCTATCAGAGAGAGAGAGAGAGAGAGAGAGGCTTTGATGTGCCCTTTATTTTTGGTTGAGCACCAAGGTTGAGATGTGAAAACATTGGAAAAGCATATTACTGTTCCACTGGCTTTCCTGTTGATATCATTCTCAAATATCTATATTGTCATGTTCAAAACAATGGCCGCTATGTTACAGGCAGCCATGTTGGAAGACAAAACTACACAAACATTCAGTGCAAGGCCTCTATTAAAACACACATTTTCAAATCTTCTTACGACCACCTGCTACCAGAAGGCCTCGTTGAGTCATGGTGTCCTACTCAATCAACCCTGCACCACCAGCGGCCAGTCTGTTGTTATTTCATCATTTATTTCCTTTGTTGAACCAGACCAGGCTTTAGCTCCACTATTTTCACCTTGGTTAACAACCAGGAAAGAGAACGTATTGTATTGTGGTTGAAATCTAGTAATCCATTGATTGATTGATTGATTGAAAACTTTATTGCATGATTTATCTTTTATTTTCAGCGAATCTCTTAGTTACATCAAGATTGTGCCATGAAGGCAGTGTTATATTTATATGTGATGTTTTTACAATGATGTCTGCATAGATTGATAGTGCTGAGTGGAATATATTGCAGCACGTAATCCTCTCAAAGTAACTCTGAAGTAACATGTTCATGCATTCAAGATATATCTCTTAATTCTTCACATTCTGTTCATAGTGAATAGACATCAAACAATAAATATACATTTGTATTCATTTTATTCTCGTCATTGTGCAGTCGTAGGTACTAATCTTCTTGTTTCACTTAGATGGAAAGACATGCAGGACACAACTGCTATAGAAAATATTGTATTATGTGATTGAATGGAATAAACTTCTTGATTTAAAACAATACAGCACCTTGGCAGAATATTTTTAATCTTTAGGAATCAAATGTATTGCAGTTCACAAAGAGTCACCATCAATATTGTCTGCTCTGGGAGTGGAGACCACTAGTCACCACCACTAACTTGTGTTTCAGAATCCAAGTAAATATGCTGATACTAACGCATATACATGTGAAAAAGTAGAGCCAGGTACTAATATCTAATTGTGTGCTCAGGTAAATGAGAAGCCATTCTTCCTGTTTTCAATGATCAATATTAAGCCCAATGCCAGTGATGTATATCCAGGAGAGGTCATATTCCAGGTGGAGTGAACTCCTATCGAGCAGAGCATGTAACGCCTTACTTTTATAAATAATAAAGTACCTTGGACCTAATGAGAAACAAAATGTTAACAAAGTATATAGAACAAATATTATTCACCTGATAGTTTTTGAATTCGAGGTAAACAGATGGATAGGTCTTTACTGAATGTGTCATTAGGAAGTGAAGTAGAAGCCATTCTGGAAGGATTTCAGGTCTGAGACTTGAGTAACGATAATCAATAGTTTAACATCAAATTCCTCAATAGGTGCTTAATCATGATTATTATGCCCTCTAAAGTAAATGTTACTGTATTTATAAAGGACCTTTCAATACAGTTAAGTAACAAAGAAACCCAAATCAAAACAAAACTGGATTTTACACGTTAAGAAAATGCCTGCGGGTTGTTTTTCAAATTAAATCAAACTTTATTTATATAGTGCCTTTTGTGCAAGATTGAAATACAAACTGCTCAACGTAGAAATCATATAAAGTCAATAAAATAAATGCAACACAATTGAAATAGGAATAAAACGACAATAAATGACAATAGTGTTAATGAAGTAATTAATTGGATAAAGGCTAATAAAATAAAATTACCATGGTGAGACAGAGACTAATGCAGCACAGTAAATATAGTCAAATTAAAATAGAATGGGTTAAACAACCATGTAAAATGAGCAACTGGTTGGGCTGATCTAATCCCAGCAACTGGTTGGTGTAGTGGGAATTGGAGATTAAAAGAACTCCAACAGCCAGAAAGTCTGTTTCTCTGGTACTTTATTCAATCACATCATGTGTTCTCTTCCTCACACTCCCACAGAGTCGGTGGTTGTGGAAAAGAGCCCCGACCACATGTCTGCTGACCCCTTATATAGACAATAGATCACAGACGTGTCTGGTTATTCCCCTGATCAGTTATATTTATGGCCTATGTATTGACAGCTATAGACCCTTTCAGTTCTGTCCTGGGGGATCCCCTCCGGGTGCCTATGCTGGTTATGCGCTCACTGTGAGGACACTAGAGAGAAACCACCGCTCTCCGGTTTTTATTTCTTTTATCAGTCTTGCGTATGTCAAAGATTAAACACAATATTGACTTTGATGCATTATTCGTTTTTGTGTAGCAGATTTAAAATTCCCAAGTAATTTGAGGACAGACGTGTCCCATTTACTCCAATTAAAACCACATGTTTTAATCTCATAGCCATTACAAACAAGAATCATGCATTCTGTAATGTAGGGTTTCACCTTTGAGAAAAATAGTAAAGTGTGTCATTTTTACTGTTCACTACTAAAATCAGCCATTTCCCCATTGTAGGCCTATAGAAAGTGTGTGTGTTTGCTGTTTCATGTCTTTGAAGTAGACAGGTTGACCTTAGCTTGGCCTTATTGTAGAACTTGTAATGTCTGATATAGTTACTTTAGTATACTGTCATACATGCACTCTTTCAAGTAAATAAAAACATGGATAACAAGGAGAGAGGTCTCCCTCTCAGCTGCAGGAGTTTGGGTTGAAGCTCAGGCTTATTTTCTCATTTTTTTTGTATTTTATTTTTTTATTATTTTTTAAACAAACATATAAACAAACATGACAACACACGATAAGATATACAAGCATTGTTAACAGTGCACATCCAATGAAATCACCATTTAGTTACATGTCTTATACAGGATATACCCCCAATACCTGCTATCCAAAACCCTACACACATATGCTCCAGCTCGTACCCCCCCCCCTCCCGGACCCCCCATTGGATAATCCATCCATTATCCCTCGCTCCTCACCAGACACTACCATTATATGCTAGCTTTTATTCTCTCCACCACTTCTAACCACATTGTCATTTTGGATTCATTGAGACCCAGAATTCTTGCTGTAGATATTTCTTGATAAATCACATCGAGATATGTAATAATCCAGACCTTTCGGCAAATTTTTTCCGGTTGGAACCATCGCTTATTTTCTTTAATGGTCCCAACCAGGGCCCCTTTCCTCTTCAGAAGCTCCAAGTGTGTTCATGTCTATTGTATACCCTTGGTGGGTTTAAACAGGTAAAATGACCTGGAAAGAATTTGAGAATAAGACTGAATTCAAGAAAATCATGCTTCTGTTTGCCCTTCTCACAGCAAGATTAACATGTGATTAATTTAGATGCAAAGCGTGTAATTAATTAAATCAGCCATAAATCATATACATTCTTTTGTAGACTTGTAGGTGGGTGTGATCATCCAGTCTAAAAACAAGAGATCTGTCAGTGATTTGTCCTCTGCATCAAGAGATCTGTCAGTGATTTGTCCTCTGCATCAAGAGATCTGTCAGTGATTTGACCTCTGCATCAAGAGATCTGTCAGTGATTTGTCCTCTGCATCAAGAGATCTGTCAGTGATTTGTCCTCTGCATCAAGAGATCTGTGATTTGTACTCTGCATCAAGAGATCTGTCAGTGTTTTGTACTCTGCATCAAGAGATCTGTCAGTGATTTGTCCTCTGCATCAAGAGATCTGTCAGTGATTTGTCCTCTGCATCAAGAGATCTGTGATTTGTACTCTGCATCAAGAGATCTGTCAGTGTTTTGTACTCTTCATCAAGAGATCTGTCAGTGTTTTGTACTCTGCATCAGAAGCTGCAACATTTGATTTACTCCTTTTTAATGATTTAAATGTGACTTTACTATGAGGCTACATTTAGTGTCTCTACAGTATATCTAACAATGTTTTTTTCCCCACAGGATTCTAAGTCTACAATAAAAAAGAAAGAAAAGTGTGTTCACTGTGCGACTGTGCCCTCTAGTGGTGAGAAGTGTACAATGTCAGTGTTGACCTCTTTTAACTTTTTGTTACTGGTGGTAGATTCAGATATGGTCTAGATGTGAAATGCCCAGTGGTGCCCCCACCCTCTGGAGCCACATATCCCTTTTGGCCTGGAATCAGATCTACAGCAGAATTCTCCCTTACCCTGTCTCCAAAATGCTGAAGAGTAGAAATGACCATAATGTGACATATTAGGAGGATAATGGTTTAGTAGGCGACATGTTAGAGATGTATCTGAAGTGGTATCCATTTTTTGACCACAATCACTGTTAGTTTGACTCCCGGTCGTTTGTTTTTGGACTTTCGCCGGCGTCTTCAACAATCTGGACAACATGAACGTTCCAGTTTAATACAACATTTATTAACTGTATTGGAGTTATGTGGTGATCAGGCTAACCTCATCAGACCCACTTATGCTGCTATAAGAGTGAAACAAACAGGAGACATGATCGCTTTTCACTTTTTTTTTATTATTATTATGCAATTATTGCCAATGGGGAAATGTTCACAATATGTCACTTTTAGAAAGGTGTTTGATGCATGACCATTATTATTATATCATAGTATTATCACTTTAAAAAAATGCATTCATGAGTGTCAATGTTCTGATGTTATAGATCATAATGTAAGATTCTCTCTGTTCTTGACTGCACTGGGAGTCTTGTCAGCTGAGTTATAATGTTAATATCTTGGGGGAAAACCCAACATGATAATTAGGGGCGACATTGGCTCGGGAGGCTAGAGCAGTCGTCTGGTAATCTGGAGGTTCCCGGTTCGATTCCCGCTCCTCCTGGGCAGCTTGTCGAAGTGTCCTTGAGCAAGACACTTAGCCCCTAACTGCTCCTGATGAGCAGGTTGGCACCTTGCAACGTCTGCCGTCGATGTGTGAATGGTACAACGGAAATAAGTTTGTCATCCAACCAGAGTGCAAATGTATCAGTAATATACAATGTACAGGTGATTCAACTGGGTATAAAATATATAAATTAGTACTACTGACTGAGTGTAGTGCTAATCATATCTATGTACAGAGTTGTATTATGTAAATAGAGACAGTATGACTACTACTGACCAGCAGCATAACTAGTAGGATGTGTACAGATATAGTAAAGGACTATGTGCAGGTAAGTACAGACAGGTGAGAATAGGTATATATGCAGTGGGAATAAATATATATATATGGTATATACAGAGGTATTGTACATGCCATCATACAGAGCTAAGGGTTATGTGCAGGTGTACTTAAGCAAGTATTCCTTCATAATGAGACAAGCAGGACAAGACAAACAAACCAAAACACAAACCGAGGGAAAACACATGTTATATATAGTCTGTTATATGTCTAGTCTGGTCAGAACGACAAACAACAGTAATCCAGTTATAGCTCCATTTTTATTTAAAAGGATCTCCTGGTTTTATTTGGTGAAGCTGATGTAGAGACTCAGACTGTTGTTTCCATGGCAACGCATTTGATGACAATTCATGGGCAGAAGTGATGGTTTCCACTACAGATGGAGCTATAAGAGTGGATCTTTACAAAGTGGTGTTGAGTTTACCTCCTCATTCTTACCAGACTACTGCTTTCACTGTCTACACCTGCCCTACACTGTATAATTAGAATTTCAGTTTTGTCCATAGGTACTGTAGTGTGTTCCATAACTTTGGTGCATAGTTTGCAAAGGCTGCATCCCCGATTCTCTTTAGGCTGTGGTTTGGAACCTTCAATAGGACCAGTAGTAGATGATCACAATGTTTTAGGAGGCACATAGTTGACTTGAGAATTTGCAATGTAGCTTGGTCCTGTTCCATTTAGTGCCTTGTATATAAGGAGGAGGACCTTGAAATAGATTCTAAATGTTACCGGAAGCCAGTATATAGGTTAGCTAATACTGGACTGATGTGGCAGCTTCCCTGTGGAACGCCACACTGAAGTGTTTCAATATTTGAAAAGGTGCCATTAAAAATAACACATTGTCTTCTGTTAAATCAGTAACTAACTCCTCATGAAATCAGTAGCCGAGTCTTTAAATCCATAAAACAGAAGCTTCATGAGTAGCAGCTTATGGTCTATGATGACATCAAAGGCTGCACTGAAGTCCAGAAGCACAACACCCACAACTGATTTCCCATCAATCTGTTTCAGTCATCAGTCAGGGATGTCAGTGCGGTGCTTGTGGAGTAGCCTGCTTCATACGCATGCTGTGCATCAGAGTTTAAAATACATGGGTATTATGTACGTGTGGATGTGTGTGCTGTGAGTGTGTTTGATGGTTTGTTACATAGTGTTATTGTCATTGTCATTGAGCATTGAGCATCCTGATGGCCTGGGGATAGAAGCTCCTTCTGAGTCTCTCTGTGTTTGCCATGAGACTCCGGTATCGCTTGCCTGACCGCAGCAGTTCAAAGAGGCAGTTGTTTGGGTGGCTAGAGTCTTTTATTATTCTGTTAGCCTTACTCTTACAACGCTTGTTGTAAATGTCTTGGAGAGTGGGAAGCCCACCTCCAATTGTGCGTTTGGCTGAAGGGGCCACTCTTTGTAGTCTGCTACGGTCTTGTGCAGTGCTATTCCCAAACCAGGAGGTGATATTGCCAGTCAGGATGCTCTCTATTATGCATGAGTAGAAGTTCTTAAGGATCTTCTGACTCACGTTGAACTTCCTTAGGCTCCTAAGGAAGTAGAGGCGTTGTCGTGCTTTCTTGACTACACTGTCAATGTGTGTGGTCCATGTCAAGTCCTCGGATATGTGGACTCCAAGGTACTTAAAACTGTTTACTCTCTCGACCGGTGCCCCGTCGATGCTGAGTGTATTAGGATTATAAATGTATTAGGAATTAACAAAAACCACAGTACAGTCTACAACTGGAGTAGTTGAGTAAAAATGTCCTTAATCCATGCTCAACTCAATTCAAAACGAGTGAAAAGACAACGATGTGTTCGTTCTGATAAATAATCCAATGCTGCCACCTTGTGGCGAATGTGGAACAATGCGCTAGTGATTGTTCATAGCGCAGGTCAAACGGACTCACTCAGCTGCAACACCAGTAGAAACTTCTGGAACGCGGCGAATCCCTCACTCGATAATTGATTGATTGAAAACGTTATTAACAGATTGCAGAATGGGTACAATACACTACAGCTCAATACCAACAACTTCTAACTAAGAGGATGAAGACCAGAAAAAGACGTTTGTCTTGTTTACATAAGGGTCCTCCATTTTCAATTCATCATGACGATTCCAGAAGCACGGTCACAGCACCATTATAACCAGCTTTTCCTTGCGTTGTGTAATTTTAATTAAAAGACAGACACTTGCTTCTCGGTCTTGGGCGATTTATTCTGTGAACTGGGCTGTAATGATAAGTGCTATCATAGACCACAAAGTGGTAGTATAACATCATGTGAGCTGTTACTATGGTTACTGGTAGGCCTATATAATTAGGGCACCTGTGTACAACCTGCAGAAAATACAACTGTACAAGCAAAACTGTACATTGGAATATTGATGAAACCATACTTGGTCATTTACTGTACATTGGAGGTGGTTGAGAATGGGGTCAACTTCCTGTCTGTACAGGCTGACTTAAGCTCACAGAAATCTACTTTTGGTACCAAGTGGAATATATTTCAGTTGTCTTGTCTGGCCACACCCCGGCTCTGCCAAGAGAGGTCTGGAGAAACACCAGAGTAGAGTCCTTTCTTGGCACAAACCCTACAGTTTCTCATTCTAGCTCTGGCTAGTTATAACAACTATGTAAATTCAATGGGGTAACGTTCCCGTCTGTACAGGCTGACTTAAGCTCACAGAAATCTACTTTGGGTACAAAGTGGAATATATTTCAGTTGTCTTCAGTCAGCTTGTATCCAAAGTAGGTTCACTGCATTGACATGAGAAACAAGAACGAAAACAGGTATTTCCATTGTCACTGTATAGTTTCATGTGTAAATTGTTTTGGGGGTAGGCAGGGAGGGGCACTGGGGTGCAGAGTCATTAGAAATGTATTTTGAAATATATTGTGAATTACATTAACCAATATAAAATACATCATGTCAACATTTTATGTTTTGCAAATCACATCTGTAAAACAATATCCTGACCTGACAAATGTTTTTGTAATCTGGTGGCTTAATCCAAGACTCACATAGTTTCAGTCACCAGCTAACTGATGGTTAATAATACAATGTTGATTCTTGTTTCCCACGTTTAACTTGAGCACCAGTCTCTTTGGTTTCATTTTTATTCTGAGACTCAATGTTTAACAAATACCATGGAATAAATCAAATCAATACATTCATAAAGACACATAATTAAAGGTACGACTGATGATTATATCTGATTTGGAACCTGAAATATGGCAAATTCATTCTATTTTCAATATTTAAAAATTGGGTTAAGTGATAACCCAGTATGTTGTAAGAGAGAGATTATTTAAATAATTAAAGTACAATAGGTACAAATAAGGAAATAACAGTTTGATTGAGGAAGTGTCTGGAGGAAGAGTCTGATTGGCCAATCAGTTCCAAGCAGCTAAATGCTCAACTATTGTCTCTCTTGTATAAGAACAGGGCTGTTATCCTGACTGAAGTACTCATTCAACCATAAAGACTGGATAGTCTGCTGGTTGACTTGAACGCTTCTCTGTGGCAGAACACATTGTCTACTGGACCAAGACTTTCTAAAATCCATCTGGATCAAAACGTGCTTCTGGAAACACAGATCAGACTGTGGACAACACAACAGCTGTAAGTACAATAATTTATTAGATTGTTTTCATGGCATTGCAGAGCCTCTCTTATTTTCTGTGTTTCCAAGAATACCAGTCTAAACATGCCTGAATGTCTGTTGTTCATTTGTCTTCAATATAATATGTATATGTAACAGTTTATTTGTACAACGAAAGATACTACCACAATGACATATTGCAGGCAACTGTCCAGTATTTTAGAATTGAATGGGAGTTGAAGAGGTTGTTATTGTCTGGCCACACCTCAGGCTCTGCCAAGAGAGGTCTGGAGAAACACCAGAGTAGAGTCCTTTCTTGGCACACATCCTACAGTTTCTCATTCTAGCTCTGGCTAGTTAGCCAAAAAACAATGTAAATTCAATGGGGTCAACTTCCTGTCTGTACAGGCTGACTTAAGCTCACAGAAATCTCACAGAAATCTACTTTGGGTACAAATTGGAATATATTTCAGTTGTCTTCAGTCAGCTTGTATCCAAAGTAGCTTCATTGCATTGACATGAGAAACAAGAACGAAAACAGGTATTTCCATTGTCACTGTATAGTTTCATGTGTAAATTGTTTGGGGGTAGGCAGGGAGGGGCACTGTGGGGTGCAGAGTCATTAGAAATGTATTTTGAAATATATTGTGAATTACATTAACTAATATAAAATACATCATGTCATCATTTTATGTTTAGGAAATCTTGAAATCACATCTGTAAAACAATATCCTGACCTGACAAATGTTTTTGTAATCTGGTGGCTTAATACAAGAAGCACGGTTTCAGTCACCAGCTAACTGATGGTCAATAATACAATGTTGATTCTTGTTTCCCACGTTAAACTTGAGCACTAGTCTCTTTGGTTTCATTTTTATTCTGAGACTAAATGTTTAACAAATACCATGGAATAAATCAAATCAATACATTCCTAAAGACACATAATTAAAAGTCCCACTGAGGATTATGTCTGATTTGGAACCTGAAATATGGCAAATTCATTCTATTTTCAATATTTAAAAATTGGGTTAAGTGATAACCCAGTATGTTGTAAGAGAGAGATTATTTAAATAATTAAAGTACAATAGGTACAAATAAGGAAATAACAGTTTGATGGAGGAAGTGTCTGGAGGAAGAGTCTGGAGGAAGCGTCTGATTGGCCAATCAGTTCCAAGCAGCTAAATGCTCAACTATTGTCTCTCTTGTATAAGAACAGGGCTGTTATCCTGACTGAAGTACTCATTCAACCATAAAGACTGGATAGTCTGCTGGTTGACTTGAACGCTTCTCTGTGGCAGAACACATTGTCTACTGGACCAAGACTTTCTAAAATCCATCTGGATCAAATCGTGCTTCTGGAAACACAGATCAGACTGTGGACAACACAACAGCTGTAAGTACAATAATTTATTAGATTGTTTTCATGGCATTGCAGAGCCTCTCTTATTTTCTGTGTTTCCAAGAATACCAGTCTAAACGTGCCTGAATGTCTGTTGTTTATTTGTCTTCAATATAATATGTATATGTAAGAGTTTATTTGTACAACGAACGATACTACCACAATGACATATTGCAGGCAACTGCCCGGTATTTTAGAATTGAATGGGAGTTGAAGAGGTTGTTATTGTCTGGCCACACCCCGGCTCTGCCAAGAGAGGTCTGGAGAAACACCAGAGTAGATTCCTTTCTTGGCACAAATCCTACAGTTTCTCATTCTAGCTCTGGCTAGTTAGCCAAAAAACTATGTAAATTCAATGGGGTAACGTTCCCGTCTGTACAGGCTGACTTAAGCTCACAGAAATCTCTCAGAAATCTACTTTGGGTACAAAGTGGAATATATTTCAGTTGTCTTCAGTTAGCTTGTATCCAAAGTAGCTTCACCGGCGCATTGACATGAGAAACAAGAACGAAAACAGGTATTTCCATTGTCACTGTATAGTTTCATGTATACATTGTTTGGGGCTAGGCAGGGAGGGGCACTGGGGTGCAGAGTCATTAGAAATGTATTTTGAAATATATTGTGAATTACATTAACCAATATAAAATACATCATGTCAACATTTTATGTTTTGCAAATCTTGAAATCACATCTGTAAAACAATATCCTGACCTGACAAATGTTTTTGTAATCTGGTGGCTTAATCCAAGACTCACATAGTTTCAGTCACCAGCTAACTGATGGTTAATAATACAATGTTGATTCTTGTTTCCCACGTTTAACTTGAGCACCAGTCTCTTTGGTTTCATTTTTATTCTGAGACTCAATGTTTAACAAATACCATGGAATAAATCAAATCAATACATTCATAAAGACACATCATTAAAAGTATACGACTGATGATTATGTCTGATTTGGAACCTGAAATATGGCAAATTCATTCTATTTTCAATATTTAAAAATTGGGTTAAGTGATAACCCAGTATGTTGTAAGAGAGAGATTATTTAAATAATTAAAGTACAATAGGTACAAATAAGGAAATAACAGTTTGATTGAGGAAGTGTCTGGAGGAAGAGTCTGATTGGCCAATCAGTTCCAAGCAGCTAAATGCTCAACTATTGTCTCTCTTGTATAAGAACAGGGCTGTTATCCTGACTGAAGTACTCATTCAACCATAAAGACTGGATAGTCTGCTGGTTGACTTGAACGCTTCTCTGTGGCAGAACGCATTGTCCACTGGACCAAGACTTTCTAAAATCCATCTGGATCAAAACGTGCTTCTGGAAACACAGATCAGACTGTGGACAACACAACAGCTGTAAGTACAATAATTTATTAGATTGTTTTCATGGCATTGCAGAGCCTCTCTTATTTTCTGTGTTTCCAAGAATACCAGTCTAAACATGCCTGAATGTCTGTTGTTCATTTGTCTTCAATATAATATGTATATGTAACAGTTTATTTGTACAACGAAAGATACTACCACAATGACATATTGCAGGCAACTGCCCAGTATTTTAGAATTGAATGGGAGTTGAAGAGGTTGTTATTGTCTGGCCACACCTCAGGCTCTGCCAAGAGAGGTCTGGAGAAACACCAGAGTAGAGTCCTTTCTTGGCACACATCCTACAGTTTCTCATTCTAGCTCTGGCTAGTTAGCCAAAAAACAATGTAAATTCAATGGGGTCAACTTCCTGTCTGTACAGGCTGACTTAAGCTCACAGAAATCTCACAGAAATCTACTTTGGGTACAAATTGGAATATATTTCAGTTGTCTTCAGTCAGCTTGTATCCAAAGTAGCTTCACTGCATTGACATGAGAAACAAGAACGAAAACAGGTATTTCCATTGTCACTGTATAGTTTCATGTGTAAATTGTTTTGGGGTAGGCAGGGAGGGGCACTGTGGGGTGCAGAGTCATTAGAAATGTATTTTGAAATATATTGTGAATTACATTAACTAATATAAAATACATCATGTCATCATTTTATGTTTAGGAAATCTTGAAATCACATCTGTAAAACAATATCCTGACCTGACAAATGTTTTTGTAATCTGGTGGCTTAATCCAAGTATCACAGTTTCAGTCACCAGCTAACTGATAGTCAATAATACAATGTTGATTCTTGTTTCCCACGTTAAACTTGAGCACTATTCTCTTTGGTGTCATTTTTATTCTGAGACTCAATGTTTAACAAATACCATGGAGTAAATAAAACTAATACATTCCTAAAGACACATAATTAAAAGTCCCACTGAGGATTATGTCTGATTTGGAACCTGAAATATGACAAATTCATTCTATTTTCAAAAAAAAAAAAAAAAAAAAAAAAAACGGGTTAAGTGATAACCTTGTATGTTGTAAGAGCAAGATGATTTAAATAATTAAAGTACAATAGGTACAAATAAATATATATTTATATATATATGCAAGTGCAGATACTGCACAGATACATAGTGATTGTACAAAGTGATGTCTTCCAAGATGATCAGACAGGAAATAACAGTTTAATGGAGAATGTAAATTCAATGGGGTAACGCTCCTACACGTCTTGGAACGTTCTGCCTGATCTGATCAAACTACGGCAAGTCAGAGCGGGACACAGGAAGTGATTCGTCACATGAAATAAAATGAAATATCAAAATAAACATGTGCCCTCTATCGGCGACAACTGCATTTACAGTGTATATTTTCATTTTTACCGATGTTTTATACTATTTATCGGAAACCAGAATTTATCAAAAAAATGCTAATTATATCTCTTTTATTGTAAAACCGCAAGGAAATTACTAAATCTAGATTCAACCCTGCCATTGGAAAGAGGAGCCTTTCCCCTATCCATAGATGTATGATTTGGCCATAATAAGGTCAAGTTCAACGTCAAATATGAATTCATAATTAAAATCGATTATCATTTATTACTGTATCTACAAATCCTTCTGTTTAATCATCTTCCCTTTATTAATTTGCTTAGATTTTTTTTACACTTGATCTCAAGAAGGTGCTGAATGAGCGCAGTGAGCGAGCTCGGTTTGCTCACAATTGTAACATGGTGTTATTCACCGGTACAGATGCAAAAATAAATCATAATTTATATTCTCCCTTTTTTAATTACAATTTACTCAAGTCTAGTAACAGACACAATATTTCTGACACTGAAAATACATACCCCCAGGTCCCTAGATGTTCCTAGATACCAAGAACATGCAAATTGGCCTTGTAGAAGTGGAGCAATCTCCCATTTACTTAGGCATGTACCTTTAGGCGAGATTTCTGAAAATAGGGCTACAGGCTAAACACATCAGACCAAAACTAAATATATAAACAAGTGCAATACGGAATTACAGAAATCACATTTTTGAAACTACAAATTCAACAAAAACATAATCTGAAATGTTCATTGTGCTTCTCTCTTTTCCAGCTACAATTGTTCACCAACAACAAATAATGGCTGCGTCAAGGCCTCACTGCTGTGACCAATGTGGAATGAGCTTCGTCACAAAGTGTAAACTTCAAATACACCGGTGTATTCATCCAGGAGAGAAGCCCTACCACTGTGACCAGTGTGGGAAGAGCTTCAATCAATCTAAGAGCTTAAAGGGTCACCAGACAATTCATAAAGGAGAGAAGCCCTACCACTGTGACCAGTGTGGGGAGAGCTTCAATCAGTCTGGCACCTTAAAGATACACCAGTGTATTCATACAGGAGAGTGGCCCTACCACTGTGACCAATGTGGGAAGATCTTCAATGAGTCTGGCACCTTAAAGAGTCACCAGAAAATGCATACAGGAGAGAAGCACTATCCCTGTGACCAGTGTGGGGAGAGCTTCAATCAGTCTGGCAACTTAAAGATACACCAGACAATTCATACAAGAGAGAAGCCCTACCTCTGTGACCAGTGTGGGAAGAGCTTCAATTGGTCTAAGAGCTTAAAGAAACACCAGCATATTCATACAGGAGAGAAGCCCTATCCCTGTGACCAGTGTGGGAAGAGCTTCAGTCAGTCTGGCAACTTAAAGATACACCAGAATATTCATACAGGAGAGAAGCCCTACCACTGTGACCAGTGTGGGAAGAGCTTCAATCGGTCTGGCAACTTAAAGATACACCAGAAAATTCATACAGGAGAGAAGCCCTACCACTGTGACCACTGTGGGAAGAGCTTCAATCGGTCTAACAGCTTAAAGAGTCACCAGCATATTCATACAGGAGAGAAGCCCTATCCCTGTGACCAGTGTGGGAAGAGCTTCAGAGACTTTAGTAACTTAAAGAAACACCAGCTTATTCATACAGGAGAGAAGCTCTATCCCTGTGACCAGTGTGGGAAGAGCTTCAGTCGTCCTGGCAGCTTAAAGAGTCACCAGTGTATGCATACCGGAGAGAAGCCTGTGACCAGTGTGCGAAGAGCTTCAGACACTTTAGAAACTTAAAGAGACACCAGCATATCCATACAAGAGAGAAGCACTATCCCTGTGACCAGTGTGGGAAGAGCTTCAGTACATTTTACATCTTAAAGATACACCAACATATTCATACAGGTGTATCTTCTTTAATAAATCTATATACTCAAGAGCGCATTCATATTGGACAGAAATCCAACATACTTCTGCCTATTGTATAATAAACCTATGCATTTAAAAATAAAATCTACAAACCTAATTACATTAATATTGTCAGAACAGTATTATGTTTGTAGATGAAGTATTTAATGTTCTCTTGGCCATTTACACATTGTTTAAGAACAAGGAAATGCCTAAGAGACATTTGTATGTACTTTACTTGATCCATGCATGAATATGATTTTTTCAGTTTTTTCTCTCGTGGAGAAACCGGAGCATCCGCACAAGAACCAGCTGTTTCTGGGACCGTTTTTTCCCACAAGCCACAAGACTCCTGAACAAGGACAAGAACGGGAGATAACCCTATTAAAAAACTCTTGAACTCTTGCATCTTAATATGCACATACACTTTCTGTAAATACTTTATATTTTATTTTAGCTTACCTAATATTTTTTTTATATATCTTACTACTACTACTACTACTACTACTACTACTACTACTACTACTACTACTACTACTACTACTACTACTTATTGTTACCATTCTTGTATTCATTGTTGTTTCTTAATTGTGCATTGTTGCAATGCCCCTGTATTCTTGTGTATTTGACAAATAAAGAACTTGAACTCCCCTTCCTCTAACTCAGTGCTGCCCAAACTTAATCTACCTGGCTATCTGTCTACCGACAGAACAATTTACAAATAAAACACAACAACACTGATGACATACCAGAGCCAATGGCCCAGGCATAACGTAATAAACATTTGTATAGCAGTGGGATACACTCTTCCTAATTGATTTTCAATTGAAAAGTCACAGGCTACACTTCAACATGTCTATCCAATGCTTAACATGTATATCTGTATACATTCTATGGTTTATCTTTGGCTGTGACCAACACCTATATAGGTCACTGTTTTGGTTAGTTGGTCCAGGTTTCGCCCTAGGAGACTAAAATGTGACATGGAGGTCAAGTGTGTGTGTGTCAGCATTGCCTTGGCTCGGGCTGATCGCTATACTAACTCGTTTGGCTGAGTTAGGGGGACGGGAGCCGTGGGTGGGTCCTGGGCATTGTGGACAGCGACCCCTACAGTTCGGCCGGGGCGCCTGCTCAGCAAGGGTAGGATCTGGAGAGAGGTAGTGCGACCTTCCACACGTTACACTCTCCCGGTGAGAATCTGCACGGCCAGGCTGGCTGCCGGCTGGCTGCACATGCGTCGGAGGAAAGCATGTGACAGTCTCCGGCCTCTCGGACCAACAGTAGGGGAAAGTGCGCAACAACCAGGAAGGGGGTTGGGAATTGGCATAACGACTAACAGTGGGATGGGAGAAAAATCGGAAAAAGAAGGAGGGGGAAAAAGATAATAAAAAAATAAATAAAGTGTGTGTGTGTGGTGTGTGTTCATGCCAATTGTCTAAAAGGGGGCATGGTAATGGGAGTGTCCTATCACAAAAAGCTATGATGAATTTGCGCTTCTTACTAGAAAAGGTTCAACCACAATGACACATTTGTGTTGTATCACACTATTCAGCCAAAGGTAGCCTACTTTCAATATCCGTACTTGGAGCAGATTGTTACACATACAGTATACAGTAAATGGGTGATTAGGTGTCTTGCTCAGGGGCACGTTGGCAGTATGCTGGCACTGTCAGTATCGAGGAATGACCGAGCAACCCTTTGACCACTAGGTGTCAAAAAGGCCAGACGAACCGACCAACCTGCCGTCCCAGACCGTCCTAACGAGGTTATTCATGGTCTGATTGATTCCATGTGATGCTCAGTGAGTATATTCACAAGGAAGACGGAAAGAACGGGACCCACCCTGAGCTCCTTGATCTTTGCCTGGATGTCACTGTCACATACAAAGGTCTATAAATAGTGTGTATAATGATGTATATGTTTTATAGACGTATGAAGTTACCCTGTATGGTAGCTGGACTGGGTTGCTGTGAACATCAACCCATCCAGTAGGTGCTTTTAGCACGGGTCCCGGCAGGAAGATATAATGGAGACGTTTTCCAAAAGTAAATGGGTATTTATTAAATGAAAGGGGAATGAAACCCGTAAACACACAATAGGGACAAGATAAGGGATAACAAACAGGGATACCAGTCTAAACGTGTCTGAATGTCTGTTGTTTATTTGTCTTCAATATAATATATAGAGTTTATTTGTACAACGAAATATACTACCACAATGACATATTGCAGGCAACTGCCCAGTATTTTAAAATTGAATGGGAGTTGAAGAGGTTGTTATTGTCTGGCCACACCTCAGGCTCTGCCAAGAGAGGTCTGGAGAAAGTCCTTTCTTGGCACAAATCCTACAGTTTCTCATTCTAGCTCTGGCTAGTTAGCCAAAAAACAATGTAAATTCAATGGGGTCAACTTCCTGTCTGTACAGGCTGACTCAAGCTCACAGAAAGCTCACAGAAATCTACTTTGGGTACAAAGTGGAATATATTTCAGTTGTCTTCAGTTAGCTTGTATCCAAAGTAGCTTCACCGCATTGACATGAGAAACAAGAACTAAAACAGGTATTTCCATTGTCACTGTATAGTTTCATGTGTCAATTGTTTGGGGGTAGGCAGGGAGGGGCACTGGGGTGCAGAGTCATTAGAAATGTATTTTGAAATATATTGTGAATTACATTAATTAATATAAAATACATCATGTAAAAAAATTTTTTTTGCAAATCTTGGCCGGAAGAAAGTCACTGTCAAATGACCATAGTATTGTCCCCATAGCTATATTATATAGATAGATATAGCTCTACAAACAAGGTGACGCACTCCTATCTTTAAAGCGTGGCATAGCTACAACGGGACCCGGCTAATGGCTGAGTTAATCTGACATTACAAAAAAACAAAACATCTAAAAATAAAACTGGTTATGATCAGGACTGAAGTTGAATAAAATATGTATGACTGTTTAGACTGCGTTACTCTGTCTGTTTACTCTCTGTACTCTCTCTGTTTTTTATACTTTATAGGAGCAATTTTTTTATTTTTTTGCTATGCGACCTACTGTGAAGCACTTTGGTTGACAAGTGTCATGTCTAAATGTGCTATACAATTAAATTAGATTGATTGATTGTCACCGTGATCTCCTGGTTGTTCCCCACTTAGGTTATCTAACTATCGCGTCACCGCAACTAGAAACACTGGTCTGGCCTGCTTCTAAGTTATGTGGCCTGACTGCAAAGAAAAGAATATATTATTATATACATTTTTTCTTTTTTTTTTGCACACTACATGGTCAGTAGCGAACAGTAACAACATATATTTTTTTTCTTTTTTGAACACATGTTTTTTCTTTTCTCTTTTTTTTACATGAAACAAGACAAACAATGTAGTAACAGTAATAATCAACAATAACTCACAGGACAATAACAGAAATAATAATAACAATAATGTCCAGTGACAGTCCAGTAATTAAATCAGAATGAAAATAGACTAAAAGACATAAAAATAATAAATACAATACCATGGACACTCGCTCGCCCCCCCCCCCCCCCCCCCCTCAGGACCCCAACGTGGGCTATACATCCACTACTTCATTCAACACCAGAAAACTCCACATTTATATGCGTTCCTTTATCTTATCCACCACAGCTATCCAGACTGCGATGCTGGCTTCATTAACACCTAAAATCCGCGCAGCAGATATCTCTAGATAAATCACATCGAGATAGGTGAGAATCCATACCTTCTGGCACATATTATCCGGTTGAATCCAGCATGACGCTATCAACTTTTTGGCAGCTGTAAGACCCAGCCAAAATGAGTCTCTTTACATGTACAGAAGTTGATAACTGAGAAACATCATTCAACAACAGTACAGAAGGCAGTATCGGTATGGGTTAGGGTTAGGGTTAGATAGAATCTCTGATAATTGAGTGGTAACATTTTCCCAAAAAGTAACAACATATTTATAAGGCTGAAAAGAAGGGGTGATCGAGGCCTTCGAGGTTACAGCACCAAGGCTCTGGAACGCTCTCCCCCTGGACCTGCAAACTGCCCCCTCTGAAAACTCTTTTAAAAAACAACTAAAAACACATTTGAAAAGACTGGATAGTCTGCTGGTTGACTTGAACGCTTCTCTGTGGCAGAACACATTGTCTACTGGACCAAGACTTTCTAAAATCCATCTGGATCAAATCGTGCTTCTGGAAACACAGATCAGACTGTGGACAACACAACAGCTGTAAGTACAATAATTTATTAGATTGTTTTCATGGCATTGCAGAGCCTCTCTTATTTTCTGTGTTTCCAAGAATACCAGTCTAAACGTGCCTGAATGTCTGTTGTTTATTTGTCTTCAATATAATATGTATATGTAAGAGTTTATTTGTACAACGAACGATACTACCACAATGACATATTGCAGGCAACTGCCCGGTATATTAGAATTGAATGGGAGTTGAAGAGGTTGTTATTGTCTGGCCACACCCCGGCTCTGCCAAGAGAGGTCTGGAGAAACACCAGAGTAGATTCCTTTCTTGGCACAAATCCTACAGTTTCTCATTCTAGCTCTGGCTAGTTAGCCAAAAAACTATGTAAATTCAATGGGGTAACGTTCCCGTCTGTACAGGCTGACTTAAGCTCACAGAAATCTCACAGAAATCTACTTTGGGTACAAAGTGGAATATATTTCAGTTGTCTTCAGTTAGCTTGTATCCAAAGTAGCTTCACCGGCGCATTGACATGAGAAACAAGAACGAAAACAGGTATTTCCATTGTCACTGTATAGTTTCATGTATACATTGTTTGGGGCTAGGCAGGGAGGGGCACTGGGGTGCAGAGTCATTAGAAATGTATTTTGAAATATATTGTGAATTACATTAACCAATATAAAATACATCATGTCAACATTTTATGTTTTGCAAATCTTGAAATCACATCTGTAAAACAATATCCTGACCTGACAAATGTTTTTGTAATCTGGTGGCTTAATCCAAGACTCACATAGTTTCAGTCACCAGCTAACTGATGGTTAATAATACAATGTTGATTCTTGTTTCCCACGTTTAACTTGAGCACCAGTCTCTTTGGTTTCATTTTTATTCTGAGACTCAATGTTTAACAAATACCATGGAATAAATCAAATCAATACATTCATAAAGACACATCATTAAAAGTATACGATTGATGATTATGTCTGATTTGGAACCTGACATATGGCAAATTCATTCTATTTTCAATGTTTAAAAATTGGGTTAAGTGATAACCCAGTATGTTGTAAGAGAGAGATTATTTAAATAATTAAAGTACAATAGGTACAAATAAGGAAATAACAGTTTGATTGAGGAAGTGTCTGGAGGAAGAGTCTGATTGGCCAATCATTTCCAAGCAGCTAAATGCTCAACTATTGTCTCTCTTGTATAAGAACAGGGCTGTTATCCTGACTGAAGTACTCATTCAACCATAAAGACTGGATAGTCTGCTGGTTGACTTGAACGCTTCTCTGTGGCAGAACACATTGTCTACTGGACCAAGACTTTCTAAAATCCATCTGGATCAAAACGTGCTTCTGGAAACACAGATCAGACTGTGGACAACACAACAGCTGTAAGTACAATAATTTATTAGATTGTTTTCATGGCATTGCAGAGCCTCTCTTATTTTCTGTGTTTCCAAGAATACCAGTCTAAACATGCCTGAATGTCTGTTGTTCATTTGTCTTCAATATAATATGTATATGTAACAGTTTATTTGTACAACGAAAGATACTACCACAATGACATATCCCATTCAACTGCCCGGTATTTTAGAATTGAATGGGAGTTGAAGAGGTTGTTATTGTCTGGCCACACCTCAGGCTCTGCCAAGAGAGGTCTGGAGAAACACCAGAGTAGAGTCCTTTCTTGGCACACATCCTACAGTTTCTCATTCTAGCTCTGGCTAGATAGCCAAAAAACAATGTAAATTCAATGGGGTCAACTTCCTGTCTGTACAGGCTGACTTAAGCTCACAGAAATCTACTTTTAGTACAACGTGGAATATATTTCAGTTGTCTTGTCTGGCCACACCCCGGCTCTGCCAAGAGAGGTCTGGAGAAACACCAGGGTAGAGTCCTTTCTTGGCACAAATCCTACAGTTTCTCATTCTAGCTCTGGCTAGTTAGCCAAACAACTATGTAAATTCAATGGGGTAACGTTCCCGTCTGTACAGGCTGACTTAAGCTCACAGAAATCTCACAGAAATCTACTTTGGGTACAAAGTGGAATATATTTCAGTTGTCTTCAGTCAGCTTGTATCCAAAGTAGCTTCACTGCATTGACATGAGAAACAAGAACGAAAACAGGTATTTCCATTGTCACTGTATAGTTTCATGTGTAAATTGTTTGGGGGTAGGCAGGGAGGGGCACTGTGGGGTGCAGAGTCATTAGACATTTATTTTGAAATATATTGTGAATTACATTAACTAATATAAAATACATCATGTCAACATTTTATGTTTAGGAAATCTTGAAATCACATCTGTAAAACAATATCCTGACCTGACAAATGTTTTTGTAATCTGGTGGCTTAATCCAAGTATCACAGTTTCAGTCACCAGCTAACTGGTGGTCAATAATACAATGTTGATTCTTGTTTCCCACGTTAAACTTGAGCACTATTCTCTTTGGTGTCATTTTTATTCTGAGACTCAATGTTTAACAAATACCATGGAATAAATAAAACGAATACATTCCTAAAGACACATAATTAAAAGTCCCACTGAGGATTATGTCTGATTTGGAACCTGAAATATGACAAATTCATTCTATTAAAAAAAATAAAAATAAAAAACGGGTTAAGTGATAACCCAGTATGTTGTAAGAGCGAGATGATTTAAATAATTAAAGTACAATAGGTACAAATAAATATATATTTATATATATATGCAAGTGCAGATACTGCACAGATACATAGTGATTGTACAAAGTGATGTCTTCCAAGATGATCAGACAGGAAATAACAGTTTAATGGAGAATGTAAATTCAATGGGGTAACGCTCCTACACGTCTTGGAACGTTCTGCCTGATCTGATCAAACTACGGCAAGTCAGAGCGGGACACAGGAAGTGATTCGTCACATGAAATAAAATGAAATATCAAAATAAACATGTCCCCTCTATCGGCGACAACTGCATTTACAGTGTATATTTTCATTTTTACCGATGTTTTATACTATTTATCGGAAACAAGAATTTATCAAAAAAATTCTAATTATATCTCTTTTATTGTAAAACCGCAAGGAAATTACTAAATCTAGATTCAACCCTGCCATTGGAAAGAGGAGCCTTTCCCCTATCCATAGATGTATGATTTGGCCATAATAAGGTCAAGTTCAACGTCAAATATGAATTCATAATTAAAATCGATTATCATTTATTACTGTTTCTACAAATCCTTCTGTTTAATCATCTTCCCTTTATTCATTTGCTTAGATTTTTTTTTACACTTGATCTCAAGAAGGTGCTGAATGAGCGCAGTGAGCGAGCTCGGCTTGCTCACAATTGTAACATGGTGTTATTCACCGGTACAGATGCAAAAATAAATCATAATTTATATTCTCCCTTTTTTAATTACAATTTACTCAAGTCTAGTAACAGACACAATATTTCTGACACTGAAAATACATACCCCCAGGTCCCTAGATGTTCCTAGATACCAAGAACATGCAAATTGGCCTTGTAGAAGTGGAGCAATCTCCCATTTACTTAGGCATGTACCTTTAGGCGAGATTTCTGAAAATAGGGCTACAGGCTAAACTCCAACTACAACCCACACATCAGACCAAAACTAAATATATAAACAAGTGCAATACGGAATTACAGAAATCACATTTTTGAAACTACAAATTCAACAAAAACATAATCTGAAATGTTCATTGTGCTTCTCTCTTTTCCAGCTACAATTGTTCACCAACAACAAATAATGGCTGCGTCAAGGCCTCACTGCTGTGACCAATGTGGAATGAGCTTCGTCAAAAAGTGTCAACTTCAAATACACCGGTGTATTCATCCAGGAGAGAAGCCCTACCACTGTGACCAGTGTGGGAAGAGCTTCAATCGGTCTAAGAGCTTAAAGAGTCACCAGACAATTCATAAAGGAGAGAAGCCCTACCACTGTGACCAGTGTGGGGAGAGCTTCAATCAGTCTGGCACCTTAAAGATACACCAGTGTATTCATACAGGAGAGTGGCCCTACCACTGTGACCAATGTGGGAAGATCTTCAATGAGTCTGGCAGCTTAAAGAGACACCAGAAAATGCATACAGGAGAGAAGCACTATCCCTGTGACCAGTGTGGGGAGAGCTTCAATCAGTCTGGCAACTTAAAGATACACCAGACAATTCATACAAGAGAGAAGCCCTACCTCTGTGACCAGTGTGGGAAGAGCTTCAATTGGTCTAAGAGCTTAAAGAAACACCAGCATATTCATACAGGAGAGAAGCCCTATCCCTGTGACCAGTGTGGGAAGAGCTTCAGAGACTTTAGTAACTTAAAGAGACACCATCGTATTCATACAGGAGAGAAGCCCTATCCCTGTGACCAGTGTGGGAAGAGCTTCAATCAGTCTGGCCTCTTAAAGATACACCAGACAATTCATACAGGAGAGAAGCCCTATCCCTGTGACCAGTGTGGGAAGAGCTTCAATCAGTCTGGCCTCTTAAAGATACACCAGACAATTCATACAGGGGAGAAGCACTATCCCTGTGACCAGTGTGGGAAGGGCTTCAGTCAGTCTGGCAACTTAAAGAGTCACCAGAAAATTCATACAGGAGAGAAGCCCTACCACTGTGACCAGTGTGGGAAGAGCTTCAATCGGTCTAACAGCTTAAAGAGTCACCAGCATATTCATACAGGAGAGAAGCCCTATCCCTGTGACCAGTGTGGGAAGAGCTTCAGAGACTTTAGTAACTTAAAGAAACACCAGCGTATTCATACAGGAGAGAAGCCCTATCCCTGTGACCAGTGTGGGAAGTGCTTCAGAGACTTTAGTAACTTAAAGATACACCAGCATATTCATACAGGAGAGAAGCCCTATCCCTGTGACCAGTGTGGGAAGAGCTTCAGAGACTTTAGTAACTTAAAGAAACACCAGCGTATTCATACAGGAGAGAAGCACTATCCCTGTGACCAGTGTGGGAAGAGCTTCAGTCGTCCTGGCAGCTTAAAGAGTCACCAGTGTATGCATACCGGAGAGAAGCCTGTGACCAGTGTGGGAAGAGCTTCAGACACTTTAGAAACTTAAAGAGACACCAGCATATCCATACAAGAGAGAAGCACTATCCCTGTGACCAGTGTGGGAAGAGCTTCAGTACATTTTACATCTTAAAGATACACCAACATATTCATACAGGTGTATCTTCTTTAATAAATCTATATACTCAAGAGCGCATTCATATTGGACAGAAATCCAACATACTTCTGCCTATTGTATAATAAACCTATGCATTTAAAAATAAAATCTAGAAACCTAATTACATTAATATTGTCAGAACAGTATTATGTTTGTAGATGAATTATTTAATGTTCTCTTGGCCATTTACACATTGTTTAAGAACAAGGAAATGCCTAAGAGACATTTGTATGTACTTTACTTGATCCATGCATGAATATGATTTTTTCAGTTTTTTCTCTCGTGGAGAAACCGGAGCATCCGCACAAGAACCAGCTGTTTCTGGGACCGTTTTTTCCCACAAGCCACAAGACTCCTGAACAAGGACAAGAACGGGAGATAACCCTATTAAAAAACTCTTGAACTCTTGCATCTTAATATGCACATACACTTTCTGTAAATACTTTATATTTTATTTTACCTTACCTAATATTTTTTTTATATATCTTACTACTACTACTACTACTACTACTACTACTACTACTACTACTACTACTACTACTACTACTACTACTTATTGTTACCATTCTTGTATTCATTGTTGTTTCTTAATTGTGCATTGTTGCAATGCCCCTGTATTCTTGTGTATTTGACAAATAAAGAACTTGAACTTTCCTTCCTCTAACTCAGTGCTGCCCAAACTTAATCTACCTGGCTATCTGTCTACCGACAGAACAATTTACAAATAAAACACAACAACACTGATGACATACCAGAGCCAATGGCCCAGGCATAACGTAATAAACATTTGTATAGCAGTGGGATACACTCTTCCTAATTGATTTGCAATTGAAAAGTCACAGGCTACACTTCAACATGTCTATCCAATGCTTAACATGTATATCTGTATACATTCTGTGGTTTATCTTTGGCTGTGACCAACACCTATATAGGTCACTGTTTTGGTTAGTTGGTCCAGGTTTCGCCCTAGGAGACTCAAATGTGACATGGAGGTCAAGTGTGTGTGTGGTGTGTGTTCATGCCAATTGTATAAAAGGGGGCATGGTAATGGGAGTGTCCTATCACAAAAAGCTATAATGAATTTGCGCTTCTTACTAGAAAAGGTTCAACCACAATGATACATTTGTGTTGTATCACACTATTCAGTCAAAGGTAACCTACTTTCAATATCCGTACTTGGAGCAGATTGTTACACATACAGTATACAGTAAATAGGTGATTAGGTGTCTTGCTCAGGGGCACGTTGGCAGTATGCTGGCACTGTCAGTATCGAGGAATGACAGAGCAACCCTTTGACCACTAGGCGTCAAAAAGGCCAGATGAACTGACCTGCCGTCCCAGACCGTCCTAACGAGGTTATTCATGGTCTGATTGATTCCATGTGATGCTCAGTGAGTATATTCACAAGGAAGACGGAAAGAACGGGACCCACCCTGAGCTGCTTGATCTTTGCCTGGATGTCACTGTCACATACAAAGGTCTATAAATAGTGTGTATAATGATGTATATGTTTTATAGACGTATGAAGTTACCCTGTATGGTAGCTGGACTGGGTTGCTGTGGACATCAACCTGTCCAGTAGGTGCTTTTAGCACGGGCCCCGGCAGGAAGATATAATGGAGACGTTTTCCAAAAGTAAATGGGTATTTATTAAATGAAAGGGGAATGAAACCCGTAAACACACACAATAGGGACAAGGTAAGGGATAACAAACAGGGATACCAGTCTAAACGTGTCTGAATGTCTGTTGTTTATTTGTCTTCAATATAATATATAGAGTTTATTTGTACAACGAAAGATACTACCACAATGACATATTGCAGGCAACTGCCCAGTATTTTAGAATTGAATGGGAGTTGAAGAGGTTGTTATTGTCTGGCCACACCTCAGGCTCTGCCAAGAGAGGTCTGGAGAAAGTCCTTTCTTGGCACAAATCCTACAGTTTCTCATTCTAGCTCTGGCTAGTTAGCCAAAAAACAATGTAAATTCAATGGGGTCAACTTCCTGTCTGTACAGGCTGACTTAAGCTCACAGAAAGCTCACAGAAATCTACTTTGGGTACAAAGTGGAATATATTTCAGTTGTCTTCAGTCAGCTTGTATCCAAAGTAGCTTCACCGCATTGACATGAGAAACAAGAACTAAAACAGGTATTTCCATTGTCACTGTATAGTTTCATGTGTCAATTGTTTGGGGGTAGGCAGGGAGGGGCACTGGGGTGCAGAGTCATTAGAAATGTATTTTGAAATATATTGTGAATTACATTAATTAATATAAAATACATCATGTAAAAAAAATTGTTTTGCAAATCTTGGCCGGAAGAAAGTCACTGTCAAATGACCATAGTATTGTCCCCATAGCTATATTATATAGATAGATATAGCTCTACAAACAAGGTGACGCACTCCTATCTTTAAAGCGTGGCATAGCTACAACGGGACCCGGCTAATGGCTGAGTTAATCTGACATTACAAAAAAACAAAACATCTAAAAATAAAACTGGTTATGATCAGGACTGAAGTTGAATAAAATATGTATGACTGTTTAGACTGCGTTACTCTGTCTGTTTACTCTCTGTACTCTCTCTGTTTTTTATACTTTATAGGAGCAATTTTTAATTTTTTTGCTATGCGACCTACTGTGAAGCACTTTGGTTGACAAGTGTCATGTCTAAATGTGCTATACAATTCAATTAGATTGATTGATTGTCACCGTGATCTCCTGGTTGTTCCCCACTTAGGTTATCTAACTATCGCGTCACCGCAACTAGAAACACTAGTCTGGCCTGCTTCTAAGTTATGTGGCCTGACTGCAAAGAAAAGAATATATTATTATATACATTTTTTCTTTTTTTTTGCACACTACATGATCAGTAGCGAACAGTAACAACATATATATTTTTTCTTTTTTGAACACATGTTTTTTATTTTCTCTTTTTTTACATGAAACAAGACAAACAATGTAGTAACAGTAATAATCAACAATAACTCACAGGACAATAACAGAAATAATAATAACAATAATGTCCAGTGACAGTCCAGTAATTGTAATTAAATCAGAATGAAAATAGACTAAAAGACATAAAAATAATAAATACAATACCATGGACACTCGCTCGCCCCCCCCCCCCCCCCCCCCCCTCAGGACCCCAACGTGGGCTATACATCCACTACTTCATTCAACACCAGAAAACTCCACATTTATATGCGTTCCTTTATCTTATCCACCACAGCTATCCAGACTGCGATGCTGGCTTCATTAACACCTAAAATCCGTGCAGCCGATATCTCTAGATAAATCACATCGAGATAGGTGAGAATCCATACCTTCTGGCACATTTTATCCGGTTGAATCCAGCATGACGCTATCAACTTTTTGGCAGCTGTAAGACCCAGCCAAAATGAGTCTCTTTACATGTACAGAAGTTGATAACTGAGAAACATCATTCAACAACAGTACAGAAGGCAGTATCGGTATGGTCAGAGATAGAATCTCTGATAATTGAGTGGTAACATTTTCCCAAAAAGTAACAACATATTTATAAGGCTGAAAACAAGGGGTGATCGAGGCCTTCGAGGTTACAGCACCAAGGCTCTGGAACGCTCTCCCCCTGGACCTGCAAACTGCCCCCTCTGAAAACTCTTTTAAAAAACAACTAAAAACACATTTGTTCAGACAGGCCTTTGGTCATACATAGGCACTTTTTCTTTTTCTTTTTCTTGTCCTCACTGTTCCTATAGTTTTGTTTTAATTAGTGACTCATGATTTTATCCAAATTATTTTATTCTACTTTTTCTATCTGGTTTCACTGTCTTTTTTAACTACTGTCTGTTGTTGTTGTTGTCATTTATTTCTGATTTTGTTTTATTGTGTTTTTATATTAAGCTGTAGTGTAAAGCACCCTGTGCATTTGTGCTGTGAAGGGTGCTATATAAATAAAAGCCATTCATTCATTCATACATCAAATCACTGTTACATTTACATTTGACATTTTGTCATTAAGTTCTGTACGACAAGTCAGCAGGAAGGGTACAACTCTTAAGTCAGCTTGTATCCAAAGTAGCTTCACCGCATTGACATGAGAAACAAGAACGAAAACAGGTATTTCCTTTGTCACTGTATAGTTTCATGTGTAAATTGTTTGGGGTAGGCAGGGAGGGGCACTGTGGGGTACAGAGTCATTAGTAATGTATTTTGAAATATATTGTGAATTACATTAACCAATATAAAATACATCATGTCAACATTTTATGTTTAGGAAATCTTGAAATCACATCTGTAAAACAATATCCTGACCTGACAAATGTTTTTGTAATCTGGTGGCTTAATCCAATAATCACAGTTTCAGTCACCAGCTAACTGATGGTCAATCATATAATGTTGATTCTTGTTTCCCACGTTAAACTTGAGCACTAGTCTCTTTGGTTTCATTTTTATTCTGAGACTCAATGTTTAACAAATACCATGGAATAAATCAAATCAATACATTCATAAAGACACACAATTAAAAGTACAACTGATGATTATGTCTGATTTGGAACCTGAAATATGGCAAATTTATTCTATTTTCAATATTAAAAAATTGGGTTAAGTGATAACCCAGTATGTTGTAAGAGAGAGATGATTTATATAATTCAAGTACAATAGCTACAAATAAAAATATATACTTTATATGCAAGTGCAGATACTGCACAGATACATAGTGATTGTACAAAGTGATTGATTGATTGAAAAGTTTATTAACAGATTGCAGAGTGGGTACAGTACAGTACAGCTCAATACATACAATTGTTAAGGGGATGCAGACCAGAGAAAGACTTTCGTCTTGTTTACATCAGGGTTCCCCATTTTCAATTCATCATATGACACACATGACATACAGATAGACAGTACTGCTACATCTATCCACTTATGACATACCAGATTTGCAAATACAGTACTGTTTGTGATACAAAAAGTGTCCAGAAAAAGAGTGTATATACATTTGACATAGAAACATTGGAGGAGGTTGGGTAGGTGGGGTGGGGTTGGGTGGGTGGGGCTGTACATTGGAGGTGGGGGGGGGGGGGGGGTTGGGTAGGGGGGGGATGACACTGTACACTGTACATTGGAATACTGACAAAGCCATACTTGGTCTTTACTGTACAACTGGGTTAGGACATTTGTAGGGGCCAGTTTCGAATTGCGGTCTCCCGTAGGTGTTTTTTTAGAGTGTTTTTGAAAGTGGGTAGTGATTCACATTCCTTTACAGCTTTGGGTAGGGCGTTCCACATTGATGTGGCATAATTGCGAAACGTGTTTAGTCCCTTGTTTGAGCCGAATCTGGGTTTAACATGATTTGTGGAGCTCCCTCTGGTGTTGTGATCGTGGTATTCACTGACCTTTGGGAAGTATTTTGACATGTACATGGGTACCTTGGTCGTGTAGTGTATCTTGTAGACCAGGCCCATTGCAAGTTGCTGTAATCTAAGCCATCCTAGGTTGGCAAAGTGGGCAGGGGTGAGGTGGGTTCTAGGAGTCTATAATGTCTTCCAAGATGATCAGAAAGGAAATATCAGTTTGATGGAGGAAGTGTCTGATTGGCCAATCAGTTCCAAGCAGCTAAATGATCAACTATTGTCTCTCTTGTATAAGAACAGGGCTGTTATCCTGACTGAAGTACTCATTCAACCATAAAGACTGGATAGTCTGCTCGTTAACTTGAACGCTTCTCTGTGGCACAACACATTGTCTACTGGACCAAGGCTTTCTACTCAAATCCATCTGGATCAAAACGTGCTTCTGGAAAAACAGATCAGACTGTGGACAACACACCAGCTGTAAGTACAATCATTTATTAGATTGTTTTCATTGCATTGCACAGCCTCTCTTATTTTCTGTGTTTCCAAGAATGCCAGTCTAAACGTGCCTGAATGTCGGTTGTTTATTTGTCTTCAATATAATATGTATATGTAAGAGTTTATTTGTACAACAAAAGATACTACCACAATGACATATTGCAGGGAACTGCCCAGTATTTTAGAATTGAATGGGAGTTGAAGAGGTTGTTATTGTCTGGCCACACCTCAGGCTCTGCCAAGAGAGGTCTGGAGAAACACCAGAGTAGAGTCCTTTCTTGGCACAAATCCCACAGTTTCTCATTGTAGCTCTGGCTAGTTAGCCAAAAAAACAATATAAATTCAATGGGGTCAAGTTCCTGACTGTACATGCTGACTTAAGCTCACAGAAATCTACTTTTAGTACAAAGTGGAATATATTTCAGTTTTCTTCAGTCAGCTTGTATCCAAAGTAGCTTGACCGCTTTGACATGAGAAACAAGAACGAAAACAGGTATTTCCATTGTCACTGTATAGTTTCATGTGTAAATTGTTTGGGGGTAGGCAGGGAGGGGCACTGGGGTGCATAGTCATTAGAAATTTATTTTGAAATAGATTGTGAATTACATTAATTAATATAAAATACATCATGTCAACATTTTTTGTTTTGCAAATCTTGAAATCACATCTGTAAAACAATATACTGACCTGGCAAATGTTTTGTAATCTGGTGGCTTAATACAAGAATCGCAGTTTTAGTCACCAGCTAACTGATGGTCAATAATACAATGTTGATTTTTGTTTCCCACGTTAAACTTGAGCACTAGTCTCTTTGGTTTAATTTCTATTCTGAGACTCAATGTTTAACAAATACCATGGAATAAATCAAATCAATACATTCCTAAAGTCACATAATTAAAAGTCCCACTGAGGATTATGTCTGATTTGGAACCTGAAATATGGCAAATTCATTCTATTTTCAATATAAAAAAATTGGGTTAAGTGATAACCCAGTATGTTGTAAGAGAGAGATGATTTATATAATTAAAGTACAATAGGTACAAATACAAATATATACTGTATATGCAAGTGCAGATACTGAACAGATACATAGTGATTGTACAAAGTGATCTCTTCCAAGTTGATCAGAAAGGAAATAACAGTTTAATGGAGGAAGTGTCTGGAGGAAGAGTCTGATTGGCCAATCAGTTCCAAGCAGCTAAATGCTCAACTATTGTCTCTCTTGTATAAGAACAGGGCTGTTATCCAGACTGAAGTACTCATTCAACCATAAAGACTGGATAGTCTGCTGGTTGACTTGAACGCTTCTCTGTGGCAGAACACATTGTCTACTAGACCAAGACTTTCTACTTAAATCCATCTGGATCAAAACGTGCTTCTGGAAACAGAGATCAGACTGTGGACAACACAACAGCTGTAAGTACAATCATGTATTAGATTGTTTTCATTGCATTGCACAGCCTCTCTTATTTTCTGTGTTTCTAAGAATACCAGTCTAAACGTGCTAATACTGTTGTTTATTTGTCTTCAATATAATATGTATATGTAAGAGTTTATTTGTACAACGACAGATACTACCACAATGACATATTGCAGGCAACTGCCCAGTATTTTAGAATTTAATGGGAGTTGAAGAGGTTGTTATTGTCTGGCCACACCTCAGGCTCTGCCAAGAGAGGTCTGGAGAAACACCAGAGTAGAGTCCTTTCTTGGCACAAATCCTACAGTTTCTCATTCTAGCTCTGGCTAGTTAGCCAAAAAAACAATATAAATTCAATGGGGTCAAGTTCCTGTCTGTACAGGCTGACTTAAGCTCACAGAAATCTACTTTGGGTACAAAGTGGAATATATTTCAGTTGTCTTCAGTCAGCTTGTATCCAAAGTAGCTTGACCGCTTTGACATGAGGAACAAGAACGAAAACAGGTATTTCCATTGTCACTGTATAGTTTCATGTGTAAATTGTTTTGGGGGTAGGCAGGGAGGGGCACTGGGGTGCAGAGTCATTAGAAATGTATTTTGAAATAGATTGTGAATTACATTAATTAATATAAAATACATCATGTCAAAAAATTTTGTTTTGCAAATCTTGAAATCACATCTGTAAAACAATATCCTGACCTGACAAATGTTTTGTAATCTGGTGGCTTAATACAAGAATCGCAATTTTAGTCACCAGCTAACTGATGGTCAATAATACAATGTTGATTCTTGTTTCCCACGTTTACCTTGAGCACTAGTCTCTTTGGTTTCATTTTTATTCTGAGACTCAATGTTTAACAAATACCATGGAATAGATCAAATCAAACATCTTAAACATCTTTGGCCTGTATTGCCACAAGCTTCGTTACAGAGTATTTGGAGCAACGTGTCCACATAGTTTGCAATAGTAGCATCAAGACGTACAGGTGATTCCAAGTTCAAGTACATTTAAATCAATGGATTTGAACAGCCAATGTGGGGATCGTGCTTATTTTATTTGATCAAAATAAATGTTAATATTTCTCATTGGTCAGCATTGGGTTGAAATGGAACATAGCCGCATTCTATGGGAAACTATTTCTTCCTGTGTTCGGTAGGCCTGGGACTGCTGATCCAACATTGTGAAATTAATTTATCAATATCAAATATCAAATACATCACATCAACATTTGATCAAATAAATGTTTCATGAATCTTGAAAATAAATCTGCAACCAGATTACTCCCTGTTCGACAATATCTTGCTCTGATAAATAATTTTTTTTGTAATCTGATGCCATAATCCAATAATCACAATTTCAGTCACCAGCCAACTGGATGGGCAGTAATGTAAATAATGTCAGACTCAATGTTTATCAAAAACCATGAAATACATTAAATCAATACATTTCCTAAATACACTTAAAATAAAAGTCTCACTGAGGATTATCTTTGATTTGGAAAAATGCTGATCATCCAGTATCTTGTAAAAGAGAGGAGATTTAAATAATGAACGTACAATAAGTACAAATATAAAAACAAAAATATACACAGGTACAAATACTGCACACATTATTGTTTGTACAAAGTGTAGCATAATAGTTGTCTTCCAAGATGATTATAAGAGGTTTAATCACCTTTTGTTTGATGGATGGGGTGTCTATTCTGATTGGCCAATCAGTTCAAAGCAGCTAACTGCTCAACTATTGGCTCTGTTGTATAAGAACAGGGCTGTTTTCCTGACTGAATTACTCATTCAACCAAAAAGTCTGGATAGTGTGCTGGTTGACAGAACACAGAACACATTCTCTACTGGAACAAGAATTTATACTAAAACCATCTGTGTAGTGGCCGACTATCATTCCTGGGTTGTTGACAGTCGTCCACGATGCACCTGCTATTGTGCCTTTTCACTCTGTACCAAAGTTGTGATGTTGAATGAATTGAATGTTCAAAGTTGCCGCCGGTTCGGTTTACAGGGTTTATTGTTGTCCAAGGGTAAATTATAGTGAATTAAGGGTTAAACAGAACAGTCAATTGCTCCGTGTGGTCAGTTCCAACAGTGAAACAGTAGCAATTGAAGGTAACACCTCGGCATGTGCAAGATTCCAGTGATCACCTTGGCTATTTATAGGAGTGGGCTGTAATGGGTAGTGAGCCCTCTAGTGTCCAAACATAAATAAGACAGTCTAAAGGTTAAGACAGTCTAAACAGTGCATGGTTCTAATATATAATATAATATATAATAATAATATAATAATATATAAATCCACCAATTCGGTTTCTGCCTCTACACACCGGGCCCTTAATTGTGCACCAAATCACAATTACAAAAATATATATATAGCAAAGAGGCAAAGAAGCCGACATAACCTATAATCAATGTCAATGTCCTCAATAATAATCTATTTCAAATCATAGTTCTAAACACGAAGAAGCTTGACTGGGTCCTGGTTTTCGCTTGTTGTCCCTGTGCATGGTAAGAACAAATGAATTAGTCATTCAAATAACAGTCAAGGTAACTCAATGATAATATTAAAAGTGTTTTTTTTGTTTTGTTTTAACAAACAGAGCCATATAGCTCTGATAGGCTATAAGCCTATGTCTATTCAATGTCTATTAAAAGTTCAACAGAGCCCTATAGCTCTGATAGGCATACAGCCCATGTCTACTGGTTGTGACTCTCCATCAGGGACATCAGAACTCTCTGCGGTAAGTCGGTCGGGAGGTCTCAGCCATTCTTCCCCAGGTTTCCTTTACGTCGTCGTCTTTTGTAGTTTCTCCTCTTGGAAACTGGCATATTCAAAAGTGTTTGGCCATCACCGGCCCCGGTAACGCCATGGGCTTCCATGGGCTTCACTTGATAAGCTTGTGTCTTCACAGTGTTGAACAGCTGCACCACCCCCCTGGTAGAAATTCTCTGTAGATTTCGTACCATCTCTCTGTCTTTGCCCAGGTCAAGTTTGTCTCTACACATCATCTCCCAGGTCCGCTTCTTGTCAACCTGTTTCTTTCTCTCCAGCTGCTCCTGTTTCTCCTTCTCCTTCAGCTTGTCCAGCTGTTTGTTCTTCAGTAGGATGGAGGGTTTACTTTCTGGGGTCTTCTTTCCCAGGATCTTAGCCATGGCTTCTGCCCATCCAGCATTTTGGTTCCCCTCCTCTCCTTCCTCTCCTCCGTCTTCATCCTCTGCCCCATCATCATCAGCTTCCTTGTCTTCTCCATCATCTGATGCTAGGTTGCTGCTTCCACTTGTTTGGTGTAGATCAGTGTGAGACTGAGGGGCTTGGGTATGAGAGGTTGTTGGCAGCACATGCCGGCTTCGACCAGCAGGGACAGCACATCTTGTCTTATGGCTTGTAGCAGTATGGCTTGGCCACTGGTACACCTCATCTACCTCTTCTTCCTCTTCTTTATCACTATCCTCCTCCTCGTCTTCATAACTGTCCTCCTCTCCTTCATCACTCTTGTCCTCAGCAGGTCCTTGCAGAGTAGAGCTACGTTTACGTATACGAACATGAGGCGCCCTCGCTTTGTCGTCCTCTTCTTCATCATCGACGTCATCGACGCCGTCCTCCTCACCACCATCATCACCACCATCATCATCATCATCGACGTCATTGACGCCGTCCTCCTCACCACCATCATCATCATTATCGACGTCATCATCGACGCTGTCCTCTTCACTGGACTCCGACCACGGTTTGCGAAGTTCAAGGGGAAGCTTGTGTATTTTGTGCTTGCACTCCTTGGAGCTGAAATCAACACAGTGATTAGTAAAAACATCATCGGCATCATTGTTGTGATATTCATTGGCTGGTTCAAATAGAGCAGATTCCATAGAGCAGATTCACTTTCAAGCCCTGCTTGATACTGCACTGCCCATCAGTTTATCTGATGTGTGAGTTGTAATTGAGTGGGGATAAGGAAGGTGGTGCTATTGCTGGCCACACCTCAGGCTCTGCCAAGAGAGGTCTGGAGAACGTCACACTATAATTAGTTACTAAACTCCAACTACAACCCACACATCAGACCAAAACAAAATATATAAACAAAGTGGAATACGGAATTAAAGATTCTACCTTAAATCACATGTATGAAACTTACAAATTCAACCAAACCAAATCTGAAATGTTCTTTGTGATTCTCTCTATTCCAGATACAATTGTTCCCCAACAACAAATAATGGCTGAGTCAAGACCTCACTGCTGTGACCAATGTGGAAAGAGCTTCGTCAAAAAGTGTCAACTTCAAATACACCAGCGTATTCATACAGGAAAGAAGCCCTATCCATGTGACCAGTGTGGGGAAAGCTTCAATCAGTCTGGAAACTTAAAGAGGCACCAGCGTATTCATACAGGAGAGAAGCCCTACCACTGTGACCAATGTGGGAAGAGCTTCAATCATTCTAACAGTTTAAAGAGTCACCAGCGTATTCATACAGGAGAGAAGCCCTATCCCTGTGACCAGTGTGGGAAGAGCTTCAGTCAGATGGCCCCCTTAAAGATACACCAGCATATTCATACAGGAGAGAAGCCCTATCCCTGTGACCAGTGTGGGAAGAGCTTCAGAGACTTTAGTAACTTAAAGAGACACCAGAACATCCATACAGGAGAGAAGCTCTATCCATGTGACAAGTGTGGGGAGAGCTTCAATCAGTCTGGACACTTAAAGAGTCACCAGCGTATTCATACAGGAGAGAAGCCCTATCCCTGTGACCAGTGTGGGAAGAGCTTCAATCAGTCTGGACACTTAAAGAGTCACCAGCGTACTCATACAGGAGAGAAGCCCTATCCCTGTGACCAGTGTGGGAAGAGCTTCAGAGACTTTGGTAACTTGAAGAGACACCAGAACATTCATACAGGAGAGAAACCACCTGTGACCAGTGTGGGAAGAGCTCCAGTACATTTTACATCTTAAAGATACACCAGTATATTCATACAGGTGTCAAACCCTAAAATGATGTAGAAATCTGCTTTAATAAATCTATATACTCAACAGCGCATTCATACTGGACAGAAATCCAACTGTTGCCTATTGTATAAACCTATGCATTTAAAAATAGAATCTGCAAACCTAATTACATTAATATAGTCAACAGTATTATGTTTGTAGATGAAGTATTTCATGTTCTCTTGGCCATTTCACCTTGTTTAACAACCAGGAATTGCCTAAGATGTACTTTATTTGATCCATGCATGGATATGATTTTTTCAGTTTTTTCTCTAGCGGATAAACCGGAGCATCCGCACAAGAACCAGCAGGTTCAGGGACAGTTTTTCCCAAAAGCCACAATACTTCTGAACAAGAACAGGAGATAACCCTATTAAAAAACTCTTGAACACAAACACCTCATAAAAACTCTTGAACACACACACACACATCCTGCACCTTAACATGCACATAGACTTTCTGTAAATATGTAATATTTAATTTTACCCCATCTCGTTTTATATTTTATTTTATCTTACTACTATTACTTATTGTTACCATTCTTGTATTCTTAATTTTGCACTGTTGCAATGCCCCTGTATTGTTGTGTATTTGACAAATAAAGAACTTCCCTTCCTCTAACTCAGTGCTGCCCAAACTTAATCTACCTGGCTATCTGTCTACCCACAGAACTATTTACAAATAAAACACAACAACACTGATGACATACCAGAGCCAATGGCCTGGGCATAACGTAATAAACATTTGTAAAGCAGTGGGATACACTCCTCCTAATTGTTTTGCAATTAAAAAGTCAATGGGAGCAGACTGGAGCACCCTACAGGTGGTTTAATGTCTCTGAATAATGTACACACAGGTGTGCCCATGCTGAAATTATGGTAATATTGTTCTCACTGAATAGCTACCCAAATACCTCTGATGGGCAATAGATTAACATTGAACTTCAATTTGCCTCTGATTAGCTTACCTAGTATATTGTAAGAGAGAGAAGATTGCTATATCTGAAGCAGTAGCGGCTGGTACAATCGCAGCCTGGTTAGGTCGAGTTGAAAATGTAATGCTCTGAGATGCTCTGGAGCAATCTCTCTCTCTCTGTCTCTCGGATCAATCCAATAAAATAATTAACACATGTATGTTGTCATTTTAAACAACTCACCATTCATTCATTATGCATCAGCAGCAGCTAAATTAATGTTATAGTTCACAACACAGCATCGCGTTTTGAATCGCTAGCCTATTATCATCTCAGCAAGCACAGTCAATAATTTCCGTAGCCGCATTTCTCGGAGACAGCTGTGTAGCGAGAGCGAGAGAGAGAGAGAGCGAGAGAGACTTACTGTTTAGTCAAACGTCCAGGGCAGGAGGGCTTGATAAAGTGTATAATCCACTGTTGATGTCCAGACTGCATCCGCCATATAGCTTGTTAGCCAAGTGTTAGCTGTTAGCACCACACAACACAAGTACTTGATTTCTTTGTCCATTTCCGCGTCGAACAGACTGCAAACTACCTGGCGTTCTATCGCCATGCTCTAAGACAAACTCTAAACTTTGAAAGAGTGCCTAAGCTTAACCGTCGAAAGAACTTGCAGTCACGCTCTAAGACAAATAGCTGCATCTCACAACAACACAACTATCTACCAACCTAGAAACTGGCGGCCAATCAGAGAGCGTCTCCGCGAAATGCGGCTACGGAAATTCTTGACGCTGCTATGGCTGCTGGGTTAGACCGCTTCAAATCGCGCCCGGTTTCCAACATAATACATCATATTTCAACGCACAGCGTGTTACGCACTGATTGGCTGCGACGGATACAGTGATGACGCACTCAGAGCGTTATTGCGTCTAGCCCGGGCGAGAAATACGGCTAGGAGCCGCTAGGAGAAATGCGGCTATGCTCAGTGAGTCACTTCCTGTTCAGGAAAACGAAAAAAAATTATTTGATATATTAACGTTATATTGTGCATTGGAAACACAAACATACTTAAAATGAGTAAATATTATTCATTTTAAACATGTTTATATTATTTATAGGGCTATAAAACAAACAAAAAAATGTCTTGTTCTTCTTTCATTTAACCAGGGTTCACCAGGGGGGTCGGCGCCCGAGCGCCCCTAGTGGCCAGCCGCCACTGATCTGAAGTAAAATATGTACAAACTCAAATATATGCAGGTGGAGATATCTGGAGAAACACCAGAGTAGAGTCCTTTCTTGGCACAAATCCCACAGTTTCTCATTGTAGCTCTGGCTAGTTAGCCAAAAAAACAATATAAATTCAATGGGGTCAAGTTCCTGTCTGTACAGGCTGACTTAAGCTCACAGAAATTTACTTTGGGTACAAAGTGGAATATATTTCAGTTGTCTTCAGTCAGCTTGTATCCAAAGTAGCTTTGACCGCTTTGACATGAGAAACAAGAACGAAAACAGGTATTTCCATTGTCACTGTATAGTTTCATGTGTAAATTGTTTGGGGGTAGACAGGGAGGGGCACTGGGGTGCATAGTCATTAGAAATGTATTTTGAAATAGATTGTGAATTACATTAATTAATATAAAATACATCATGTCAAAAATTTTTGTTTTGCAAATCTTGAAATCACATCTGCAAAACAATATACTGACCTGGCAAATGTTTTGTAATCTGGTGGCTTAATACAAGAATCGCAGTTTTAGTCACCAGCTAACTGATGGTCAATAATACAATGTTGATTCTTGTTTCCCACGTTAAACTTGAGCACTATAGTCTCTTTGGTTTAATTTTTATTCTGAGACTCAATGTTTAACAAATACCATGGAATAAATCAAATCAATACATTCATAAAGACACATAATTAAAAGTATGACTGATGATTATGTCTGATTTGGAACCTGAAATATGGCAAATTCATTCTATTTTCAATATAAAAAAAATTGGGTTAAGTGATAACCCAGTATGTTGTAAGAGAGAGATTATTTAAATAATTAAAGTACAATAGGTACAAATACAAATATATACTGTATATGCAAGTGCAGATACTGAACAGATACATAGTGATTGTACAAAGTGATGTCTTCCAAGTTGATCAGAAAGGAAATAACAGTTTAATGGAGGAAGTGTCTGGAGGAAGAGTCTGATTGGCCAATCAGTTCCAAGCAGCTAAATGCTCAACTATTGTCTCTCTTGTATAAGAACAGGGCTGTTATCCTGACTGAAGTACTCATTCAACCATAAAGACTGGATAGTCTGCTGGTTGACTTGAACGCTTCTCTGTGGCAGAACACATTGTCTACTAGACCAAGACTTTCTACTTAAATCCATCTGGATCAAAACGTGCTTCTGGAAACAGAGATCAGACTGTGGACAACACAACAGCTGTAAGTACAATCATGTATTAGATTGTTTTCATTGCATTGCACAGCCTCTCTTATTTTCTGTGTTTCTAAGAATACCAGTCTAAACGTGCTAATACTGTTGTTTATTTGTCTTCAATATAATATGTATATGTAAGAGTTTATTTGTACAACGACAGATACTACCACAATGACATATTGCAGGCAACTGCCCAGTATTTTAGAATTTAATGGGAGTTGAAGAGGTTGTTATTGTCTGGCCACACCTCAGGCTCTGCCAAGAGAGGTCTGGAGAAACACCAGAGTAGAGTCCTTTCTTGGCACAAATCCCACAGTTTCTCATTGTAGCTCTGGCTAGTTAGCCAAAAAAACAATATAAATTCAATGGGGTCAAGTTCCTGTCTGTACAGGCTGACTTAAGCTCACAGAAATTTACTTTGGGTACAAAGTGGAATATATTTCAGTTGTCTTCAGTCAGCTTGTATCCAAAGTAGCTTTGACCGCTTTGACATGAGAAACAAGAACGAAAACAGGTATTTCCATTGTCACTGTATAGTTTCATGTGTAAATTGTTTGGGGGTAGGCAGGGAGGGGCACTGGGGTGCATAGTCATTAGAAATGTATTTTGAAATAGATTGTGAATTACATTAATTAATATAAAATACATCATGTCAACATTTTTTGTTTTGCAAATCTTGAAATCACATCTGCAAAACAATATACTGACCTGGCAAATGTTTTGTAATCTGGTGGCTTAATACAAGAATCGCAGTTTTAGTCACCAGCTAACTGATGGTCAATAATACAATGTTGATTCTTGTTTCCCACGTTAAACTTGAGCACTATAGTCTCTTTGGTTTAATTTTTATTCTGAGACTCAATGTTTAACAAATACCATGGAATAAATCAAATCAATACTTTCATAAAGACACACAATTAAAAGTATGACTGATGATTATGTCTGATTTGGAACCTGAAATATGGCAAATTCATTCTATTTTCAATATAAAAAAAATTGTGTTAAGTGATAACCCAGTATGTTGTAAGAGAGAGATTATTTAAATAATTAAAGTACAATAGGTACAAATACAAATATATACTGTATATGCAAGTGCAGATACTGAACAGATACATAGTGATTGTACAAAGTGATGTCTTCCAAGTTGATCAGAAAGGAAATAACAGTTTAATGGAGGAAGTGTCTGGAGGAAGAGTCTGATTGGCCAATCAGTTCCAAGCAGCTAAATGCTCAACTATTGTCTCTCTTGTATAAGAACAGGGCTGTTATCCTGACTGAAGTACTCATTCAACCATAAAGACTGGATAGTCTGCTGGTTGACTTGAACGCTTCTCTGTGGCAGAACACATTGTCTACTAGACCAAGACTTTCTACTTAAATCCATCTGGATCAAAACGTGCTTCTGGAAACAGAGATCAGACTGTGGACAACACAACAGCTGTAAATACAATCATTTATTAGATTGTTTTCATTGCATTGCACAGCCTCTCTTATTTTCTGTGTTTCTAAGAATACCAGTCAAAACGTGCTAATACTGTTGTTTATTTGTCTTCAATATAATATGTATATGCAAGAGTTTATTTGTACAACGACAGATACTACCACAATGACATATTGCAGGCAACTGCTCAGTATTTTAGAATGAATGGGAGTTGAAGAGGTTGTTATTGTCTGGCCACACCTCAGGCTCTGCCAAGAGAGGTCTGGAGAAACACCAGAGTAGAGTCCTTTCTTGGCACAAATCCTACAGTTTCTCATTGTAGCTCTGGCTAGTTAGCCAAAAAAACAATATAAATTCAATGGGGTCAAGTTCCTGTCTGTACAGGCTGACTTAAGCTCACAGAAATCTACTTTGGGTACAAAGTGGAATATATTTCAGTTGACCTCAGTCAGCTTGTATCCAAAGTAGCTTGACCACATTGACATGAGAAACAAGAACGAAAACAGGTATTTCCATTGTCACTGTATAGTTTCATGTGTAATTGTTTGGGGGTAGTCAGGGAGGGGCACTTGGGTACAGAGTCATTAGAAATGTATTTTGAAATATATTGTGAATTACATTAATTAATATAAAATACATCATGTCAACATTTTTTGTTTTGCAAATCTTGAAATCACATCTGTAAAACAATATCCTGACCTGACAAATGTTTTTGTAATCTGGTGGCTACAAGAATCACAGTTTCAATCACCAGCTAACTGATAGTCAATAATACAATGTTGATTCTTGTTTCCCACGTTAAACTTGAGCACTAGTCTCTTTGGTTTCATTTCTATTCTGAGACTCAATGTTTAACAAATACAATGGAATAAATCAAATCAATACATTCCTAAAGACACATAATTAAAAGTCCCACTGAGGATTATGTCTGATTTGGAACCTGAAATATGGCAAATTCATTCTATTTTCAATATAAAAAAAATTGGGTTAAGTGATAACCCAGTATGTTGTAAGAGAGAGATGATATATAATTCAAGTACAATAGGTACAAATAAAAATATATACTTTATATGCAAGTGCAGATACTGCACAGATACATAGTGATTGTACAAAGTGATGTCTTCCAAGATGATCAGAAAGGAAATATCAGTTTGATGGAGGAAGTGTCTGATTGGCCAATCAGTTCCAAGCAGCTAAATGATCAACCATTGTCTCTCTTGTATAAGAACAGGGCTGTTATCCTGACTGAAGTACTCATTCAACCATAAAGACTGGATAGTCTGCTGGTTGACTGAACGCTTCTCTGTGGCAGAACACATTGTCTACTGGACCAAGGCTTTCTACTCAAATCCATCTGGATCAAAACGTGCTTCAGGAAAAAGAGATCAGACTGTGGACAACACACCAGCTGTAAGTACAATCATTTATTAGATTGTTTTCATGGCATTGCACAGCCTCTCTTATTTTCTGTGTTTCCAAGAATGCCAGTCTAAACGTGTATGTCTGTTGTTTATTTGTCTTCAATATAATATGTAGGCCTATGTGTAAGAGTTTATTTGTACAACGAAAGATACTACCACAATGACATATTGCAGGCAATTGCCCGGTATTTTAGAATTGAATGGGAGTTGAAGAGGTTGTTATTGTCTGGCCACACCTCAGGCTCTGCCAAGAGAGGTCTGGAGAAACACCAGAGTAGAGTCCTTTCTTGGCACAAATCCTACAGTTTATCATTCTAGCTCTGGCTAGTTAGCCAAAAAACAATGTAAATTCAATGGGGTCAACTTCCTGTCTGTACAGGCTGACTTAAGCTCACAGAAAGCTCACAGAAATCTAGTTTTGGTACAAAGTGGAATATATTTCAGTTGTCTTCAGTCAGCTTGTATCCAAAGTAGCTTCACCGCATTGACATGAGAAACAAGAACGAAAACAGGTATTTCCATTGTCACTGTATAGTTTCATGTGTAAATTGTTTGGGGGTAGGCAGGGAGGGGCACTGGGGTGCAGAGTCATTAGAAATGTATTTTGAAATATATTGTGAATTACATTAACCAATATAAAATACATCATGTCAACATTTTATGTTTTGCAAATCTTGAAATCACATCTGTAAAACAATATCCTGACCTGACAAATGTTTTTGTAATCTGGTGGCTTAATACAAGAATCACAGTTTCAATCACCAGCTAACTGATAGTCAATAATACAATGTTGATTCTTGTTTCCCACATTTAACTTGAGCACCAGTCTCTTTGGTTTCATTTTTATTCTGAGACTCAATGTTTAACAAATACCATGGAATAAATCAAATCAATACATTCATAAAGACACATAATTAAAAGTACGACTGATGATTATGTCTGATTTGGAATCTGAAATATGGCAAATTCATTCTATTTTCAATATAAAAAAAATTGGGTTAAGTGATAACCCAGTATGTTGTAAGAGAGAGATGATATATAATTAAAGTACAATAGGTACAAATAAAAATATATACTTTATATGCAAGTGCAGATACTGCACAGATACATAGTGATTGTACAAAGTGATGTCTTCCAAGATGATCAGAAAGGAAATATCAGTTTGATGGAGGAAGTGTCTGATTGGCCAATCAGTTCCAAGCAGCTAAATGATCAACCATTGTCTCTCTTGTATAAGAACAGGGCTGTTATCCTGACTGAAGTACTCATTCAACCATAAAGACTGGATAGTCTGCTGGTTGACTGAACGCTTCTCTGTGGCAGAACACATTGTCTACTGGACCAAGGCTTTCTACTCAAATCCATCTGGATCAAAACGTGCTTCAGGAAAAAGAGATCAGACTGTGGACAACACACCAGCTGTAAGTACAATCATTTATTAGATTGTTTTCATGGCATTGCACAGCCTCTCTTATTTTCTGTGTTTCCAAGAATGCCAGTCTAAACGTGTCTGAATGTCTGTTGTTTATTTGTCTTCAATATAATATGTAGGCCTATGTGTAAGAGTTTATTTGTACAACGAAAGATACTACCACAATGACATATTGCAGGCAATTGCCCGGTATTTTAGAATTGAATGGGAGTTGAAGAGGTTGTTATTGTCTGGCCACACCTCAGGCTCTGCCAAGAGAGGTCTGGAGAAACACCAGAGTAGAGTCCTTTCTTGGCACAAATCCTACAGTTTATCATTCTAGCTCTGGCTAGTTAGCCAAAAAACAATGTAAATTCAATGGGGTCAACTTCCTGTCTGTACAGGCTGACTTAAGCTCACAGAAAGCTCACAGAAATCTACGTTGGGTACAAAGTGGAATATATTTCAGTTGTCTTCAGTCAGCTAATATCCAAAGTAGCGTCACAGCATTGACATGAGAAACAAGGACGAAAAAAGGTATTTCCATTGTCACTGTATAGTTTCATGTGTAAATTGTTTGGGGGTCGGTGGGGAGGGGAACTGGGGTGCAGAGTCATTAGAAATTTATTTTGAAATAGATTGTGAATTACATTAACCAATATAGAATACATCATGTCAACATTTTATGTTTTGCAAATCTTGAAATCACATCTGTAAAACAATATCCTGACCTGACAAATGTTTTTGTAATCTGGTGGCTTAATCCAAGAATCACATAGTTTCAGTCACCAGCTAACTGATGGTCAATAATACAATGTTGATTCTTGTTTCCCACGTTTAACTTGAGCACTAGTCTCTTTGGTTTCATTTTTATTCTGATACTCAATGTTTAACAAATACCATGGAATAAATCAAATCAAACATCTTAAACATCTTTGGCCTGTATTGCCACAAGCTTCGTTACAGAGTATTTGGAGCAACGTGTCCACATAGTTTGCAATAGCAGCATCAAGACGTACAGGTGATTCCAAGTTCAAGTAAATTTAAATCAATGGATTTGAACAGCCAATGTTGGGATCGGTGCTTATTTTATTTGATCAAAATAAATTTTAATATTTCCCATTGGTCAGCATTGGGTTGAAATGGAACATAGACGCATTATATGGGAAACTATTTCTTCCTGTGTTCGGTAGGCCTGGGACTGCTGATCCAACATTGTGAAATTAATTTATCAATATCAAATATCAAATACATCACGTCAACATTTGATAAAATAAATGTTTCATGAATCTTGAAAATAAATCTGCAACCAGATTACTCCCTGTTCGACAATATCTTGCTCTGATAAATATTTTTTTTTGTAATCTGATGCCATAATCCAAGAATCACAATTTCAGTCACCAGCCAACTGGATGGTCAGTAATGTAAGTAATGTCAGACTCAATGTTTATCAAAAACCATGGAATACATTAAATCAGTACATTTCCTAAATACACTTAAAATAAAATCATCCAGTATCTTGTAAACGAGGAGATTTAAATAATGAAAGTACAATAAGTACAAATATAAAAACCAAAATATTCTAGGTGCAAATACTGCACACATACATTATTGATTGTACAAAGTGTAGCATAATAGTTGTCTTCCAAGATGATTATAAGAGGTTTTATCACCTTTTGGTTGATGGATGGGGTGTCTATTCTGATTGGCCAATCAGTTCAAAGCAGCTAACTGCTCAACTATTGGCTCTGTTGTATAAGAACAGGGCTGTTTTCCTGACTGAAGTACAACCAAAAAGTCTGGATAGTATGCTGGTTGACAGAACACAGAACACATTCTCTACTGGAACAAGAATTTATACTAAAACCATCTGTATACAAATATAAAAGAGTACTATAGCTACTAATTTATACTAAAACCATCTGGATCAAAACTTGCTTCTGATAACATAGCAGACTTTTGATACCACAACATCAGTAAGTACAATTATTTATTTGATTGTTTCCATTGCAGAGCCTCTCTTATTTTCTGCTTTTTTACATTTACATTTAGTCATTTAGCTGACGCTTTTATCCAAAGCAACTTACAAGTTCTGTACGACAGGTCATCAGGAAGGGTACAACTCTATCAGCTGAGTAACAATGTTCCTCAAAGTGTTGCGTGTTACAGTGTAGGTTAGTTAGGGTGCATGACATTAAGGTTAGTTAGGGTTAGATTTTTTTTTCTTTTTTTCTTTTTTTCATTATTTCAGATAATGGTTGAAGAAGTGCGTCTTTAGTCGACAGCGAAAGATTGGACGGGATTAGGCTGTCCTAACTGGGGTGGGTAGTTCATTCCACCATTGTGGGGCAAGGACTGAGAATAGGCGGCTTCTCTTTGATGACCCTCCCGGAGCTTGGATAGGAGTAGGTCTGAGGCGGCCAGAAGATGCAGAGCGTAGGGGTCTTGAGGGTGTGTAGTTAGAGACCATTGACTGGAGGTAGGCGGGAGCGGTGCTTATTTCCTGTCTAAATATGCTGTCTAATATTTTGAATCTCTGTTTATTTCTCTTCAATATATGTATATGTAAAGGTATATTTGTACAGTTAAGACCACAATGACATATTGCAGATAAGTGTCCATTTAGTTGTGCACAATATTTTAGCTAATGCTGACTAGTTTTTAATACCCATCCATGGAGCAGATTCACTTTCAAGCCCTGCTTGATACTGCACTGCCCATCAGTTTCTCTGATGTGTGGGTTGTAATTGAGTGTGGATAAGGAAGGTGGTGCTATTGCTGGCCACACCTCAGGCTCTGCCAAGAGAGGTCTGAAGAATGTCACACTATAATTAGTTACTAAACTCCAACTACAACCTACACATCAGACCAAAACAAAATATATAAACAAAGTGCAATACGGAATTAAAGATTCTACCTTAAATCACATGTTTGAAACTTACAAATTCAACCAAACCAAATCTGAAATGTTCATTGTGATTCTCTCTATTCCAGATACAATTGTTCCCCAACAACAAATAATGGCTGAGTCAAGGCCTCACTGCTGTGACCAATGTGGAAAGAGCTTCGTCAAAAACCGACAACTTCAAATACACCAGCGTATTCATACAGGAGAGAAGCCCTACCACTGTGGCCAGTGTGGCAAGAGCTTCAATCTGTCTGGAAACTTAAAGAAACACCAGCGTATTCATACAGGAGAGAAGCCCTATCCCTGTGACCAGTGTGGGAAGAGCTTCAGAGACTTAAGTAACTTGAAGAGTCACCAGCGTATTCATACAGGAGAGAAGGACTATCATTGTGACCGATGTGGGAAGAGCTTCATTCAGTCTGGCAGCTTAAAGAGTCACCAGCGTATTCATACAGGAGAGAAGCCCTACCACTCTGACCAGTGTGGGAAGAGCTTCACTCTGTCTGGAAGCTTAAAGAAACACCAGCGTATTCATACAGGAGAGAAGCCCTATCCATGTGACCAGTGTGGGAAGAGCTTCAATCAGTCTGGAAACTTAAAGAGTCACCAGCGTATTCATACAGGAGAGAAGCCCTATCCCTGTGTGGGAAGAGCTTCAATCAGTCTGGACACTTAAAGAGTCACCAGCGTACTCATACAGGAGAGAAGCCCTATCCATGCGACAAGTGTGGGAAGAGCTTCAGAGACTTTAGTAACTTGAATAGACACCAGAACATTCATACAGGAGAGAAACCACCTGTGACCAGTGTGGGAAGAGCTTCAGTACATTTGACATCTTAAAGATACACCAGTATATTCATTCAGGTGTTAAACCCTAAAATGATGTAGAAATCTGCTTTAATAAATCTATATACTCAACAGCGCATTCATACTGGACAGAAATCCAACTTCTGCCTATAAACCTATGCATTTAAAAATAGAATCTGCAAACATAATTACATTAATATTGTCAGAACAGTATTATGTCTGTAGATTAAGTATTTCATGTTCTCTTGGCCATTTTCACCTTGTTTAACAACCAGGAATGGCCTAAGATGTACTTTATTTGATCCATGCATGAATATGATTTTTTCAGTTTTTTCTCTAGCGGAGAAACCGGAGCATCCGCACAAGAACCAGCAGGTTCAGGGACAGTTTTTCCCCACAAGCCACAAGACGTCTGAACAAGAACAGGAGATAACCATATTAAAAAACTCTTGAACACAAACACCTCATAAAAACTCTTGAACACACACACACACACACATCCTGCACTGCACCTTAACATGCACATACACTTTCTTTTTTGTATTTTATTTTTTTATTATTTTTTAAACAAACACATAAACAAAACATGACAACACACAATAGGATATACAAATACACATATGCTCCAGCTCGTACCCCCCTCTCCCGGACCCCCCATTGGATAATCCAACCATTATAATTTGTTCCTAACCAGACACTACCATTATATGCTGGCTTTTATTCTCTCCACCACTTCTAACCACATTGCCATTTTGGATTCATTGAGACCCAAAATTCTAGCTGTTGATATTTCTTGATAAATCACATCGAGATATGTAAGAATCCAGACCTTACGGCACATTTTTTCCGGTTGAAACCATCGTGATGCTATCAGCTTTTTAGCCACTGTGATACCGGATAAAACCAATCTCTTTAGCTGTGGAGGTACTGCATGCTCAAAGACATCATTCAGCAGTAATACAGAGGGGTGTACAGGTATATCCAGAGTTAAGAGATTTGACAATTGCTGGGTCACTTCTTTCCAAAATATCTTAACTGGTGGGCAGTCCCAGTACATGTGCATAAATGTCCCTTCGTCCCCATTTGTACATAAGGAGCATTTGGAGTCTTGTTTAAGACCCATTTTGTTCAGTCTTATAGGAGTTAAGTATGTCCTGTGAATATAGTTAAGATTGATTTGTTGATGGTCCGGGTTCCTTGATGCAAGGCGTACATTTGCCCAGGCTTCTTGCCAGTCAAAGTCTATCTCCAGGTCTGGTATATCCCTCCTCCAGACTGAGTCTAGATGTAGGGTTTCATACGAGGCCGTTAGTAATTGATGATAAAAATCTGAAACAAAACCTCTCGATGTCTCTCTTTCATAGAAGAATTTGTGGTATCTGTGGTGTACAATTGGTATCCTTAATGGAACACCGTGAGCCTTCAAACATGCCAATAACTGTGCGTAAAAATAATACGAGGACTTGGTGAGATTAAATTTTTTGCATATCTCATCAAAACTACAAAAACCCTGTTTGTTGAAAACGTCTCCTAATGTGTGTATGCCTTGCTTTTCCCATCTAGGGAATCTTATAGGTTGTTTTCCAATCAAGAGTGCATTGTTATTGAATAAGGGAGTATGATTATGCCATTTATGTGGGATAGAGTATTTTTTTTGTGTTTCACGCCATATCCGGATTGCATGAGTGATTATGGGGCCAAATTTCCGTTCGCATTGCTTAATTGATAATTTGGTGTACACTATGTCCTTCAGCCTATGTGGAGCTACTATATTTTCTTCTAAATTTCTCCAGGATACTGATGCTTGGGGATCAAACCATGTTGTCAGTGGTCTTAAAGTGTATGCCTTAAAATAGTGGTGGAAATCTGGAAATGCCATACCACCGTCTGCTTTGTTTCTCTGTGCGGTGGATCTTTTTATACACTTTCTGTAAATATGTAATATTTAATTTTACCTGATCTCGTTTTATATTTTATTTTATCTTACTACTACTACTTATTGTTACCATTCTTGTATTCATTGTTGTTTCTTAATTTTGCACTGTTGCAATGCCCCTTGTTGTGTATTTGACAAATAAAGAACTTGAACTTCCCTTCCTCTAACTCAGTGCTGCCCAAACTGGCCCCGAATGGCCTCTGGAACAAAACCAAACTTCCTTCTGTTTGTTTTACAGGCAGGCTGTCTAAAGCGCTTTCCTGATGGTAACATGTCAAAACACACATGAAGGACATGTGTGATAGATAGATAGATAGATAGATAGATAGATAGATAGATAGATAGATAGATAGATAGATAGATAGATAGATAGATAGATAGATTTAGCTGACGCTTTTATCCAAAAGTTGTATCCAAAATGTTTATATAAAAAAATTACTCAGCGAGAGCCGTCTTCATTGCATGTATTTCTAGACTTCTTATTTGTTCTGCTTCAAACCTCATTTCTTCAGCTTGTAGTTGAGCCTCCTTGCATCGTTTTTGTGCTAACCAGTCTGCTTCTTCCTGCTCAAGAGCTAACCTTTCATTTAAAGCGGTGGCCTTTACTTGTAGAGCCGCACGCTCCATCTCTGCATTCAGTCTGATTGCGTTTGTTGAGCGAGAGCTTGATGAGCATTTACTTATTACTGTTCCAGACTTAGATTTAGTATCCATAGGTTTTACCTGATTGTTACACTCTTCAGCCTGCTCAGATTGTTTTGTGACCTCTTTCATCAATTCCTCACATTTACAGAAGAATAAATTCAGTGATTCAATTTTAGGCTAAAAATTCTTCTGATCATCTTCATATTCTTCCTCTGACATAAAACGACCCAGTTCAGTGTTGACTTGTATTAGTTCTTGTTGCAAATTACTGAAGTCAACATGCATTTTGTTATTGACAATGCTGACGTTTGCATCAACTTCTTTTAATGTCACTATTTCTTCATCATGTTATTTAGCGCTGATAATTTGTGCTTGCGTGCCTTTTCACATTTAGCTGCTTGCTCCTGCATGGCTTTCTCTGTCAATTTTACTATCCTTTTGCCACTGACTTCCATTCCATCCATATTGAATCACAAGTCGGGCTTTCCACAATTAGTAAAATGTCAATCACCTGGCGAGAGCGCGCAAGCTAGACACACATTTAATTACTTTTACTTTCAATCCAGACCGCAAGCTACTATGCTTTTTTCCATTGACCACATTCATATCTGCACTTTGCAAGGCACTAATACCTGGTCGGTATTGTTAACATATATAGTCCAAAAACAGTGTACGGTGTTTACAGTGTTATTGTACATTGCTAACATACAGATTATATATGTATACTCTTTGAATAGAAAAAAATAAAAGAGTTGTTTGAAGTTGATATAATGTGCTTGTGTAGTTATTTTTCTGTTAACTTATTCACATGGATTTTAAAACTGAACCTTAAGTTATAGTAACTGCAAAAATTTGAGTTGATTAACTTAAAAGAAATGAGGCATTAGATTGCCTCAATGTCTTTGAGTTCTGTTAACTTAATCACATGGATTTAAGGTTGAACCTTAAGTCACAGTAACTGAACATATTTGAGTTGCCTCCACTTGAGAACCTTAAGTCACAGTAACTGAACATATTTGAACTGCCTTAACTGAGAACTGTAAGTCACAGTAACTGAACATATTTGAGTTGACACCACTTGAGAACCTTAAGTCACAGTAACTGAACATATTTGAACTGCCTTAACTGAGAACTGTAAGTCACAGTAACTGAACATATTTGAGTTGACACCACTTGAGAACCTTAAGTCACAGTAACTGAATATATTTGAATTGCCTTAACTGAGAACTGTAAGTCACAGTAACTGAATATATTTGAGTTGCCTTCACTAGAGAACCTTAAGTCACAGTAACTGAACATATTTGAACTGCCTTAACTGAGAACTGTAAGTCACAGTAACTGAACATATTTGAGTTGACACCACTTGAGAACCTTAAGTCACAGTAACTGAACATATTTGAATTGCCTTAACTGAGAACTGTAAGTCACAGTAATTGAACATATTTGAGGTGACTCCACTAGAGAACCTTAAGTCACAGTAACTGAACATATTTGAATTGCCTTAGCTGAGAACTGTAAGTCACAGTAACTGAACATATTTGAGTTGCCTCCACTTGAGAACCTTAAGTCACAGTAACTGAACATATTTGAACTGCCTTAACTGAGAACTGTAAGTCACAGTAACTGAACATATTTGAGTTGACTCCACTTGAGAACTGTAAGTCAGAGTAACTGACCATATTTGATTTGACTTAACTGAGAACCTTAAGTCACAGTAACAGACCATATTTGAGTTGCCTTAACTGAGAATTGTAAGTCTTAGCCAACTGAAAACATTTGAGTTTATCAACTTAAAAAAATTTAGGCATGGGATGGCCTCAATTTTTTTAAATTCTGGAAACTTATTCGGGTTTACAGTGTAGCTTCACCGCTTTGACATGAGAAACAAGAACGAAAACAGGTATTTCCATTGTCACTGTATAGTTTCATGTGTAAATTGTTTGGGGGTAGGCAGGGAGGGGCACTGTGGGGTGCAGAGTAATTAGAAATGTATTTTGAAATATATTGTGAATTACATTAATTAATATAAAATACATCATGTCAACATTTTATGTTTAGGAAATCTTGAAATCACATCTGTAAAACAATATCCTGACCTGACAAATGTTTTTGTAATCTGGTGGCTTAATCCAATAATCACAGTTTCAGTCACCAGCTAACTGATGGTCAATCATATAATGTTGATTCTTGTTTCCCACGTTAAACTTGAGCACTATAGTCTCTTTGGTTTAATTTGTATTCTGAGACTCAATGTTTAACAAATACCATGGAATAAATCAAATCAATACATTCATAAAGACACATAATTAAAAGTATGACTGATGATTATGTCTGATTTGGAACCTGAAATATGGCAAATTCATTCTATTTTCAATATTTAAAAATTGGGTTAAGTGATAACCCAGTATGTTGTAAGAGAGAGATTATTTAAATAATTAAAGTACAATAGGTACAAATAAGGAAATAACAGTTTGATGGAGGAAATGTCTGGAGGAAGTGTCTGATTGGCCAATCAGTTCCAAGAAGCTAAATGCTCAACTATTGTCTCGCTTGTATAAGAACAGGGCTGTTATCCTGACTGAAGTACTCATCCAACCATAAAGACTGGATAGTCTGCTGGTTGACTTGAACGCTTCTCTGTGGCAGAACACATTGTCTACTGGACCAAGACTTACTACTAAAATCCATCTGGATCAAAACGTGTTTCTGGAAACAGAGATCAGACTGTGGACAACACAACAGCTGTAAGTACAATCATTTATTAGATTGTTTTCATGGCATTGCAGAATCTCTCTTATTTGCTGTGTTTTCAAGAATACCAGTCTAAATGTGTCTGAATGTCTGTTGTTTATTTGTCTTCAATATAATATGTATATGTAAGAGTTTATTTGTACAACAAAAGATACTACCACAATGACATATTGCAGGCAACTGCCCAGTATTTTAGAATGAATGGGAGTTGAAGAGGTTGTTATTGTCTGGCCACACCTCAGGCTCTGCCAAGAGAGGTCTGGAGAAAGTCCTTTCTTGGCACAAATCCTACAGTTTCTCATTCTAGCTCTGGCTAGTTAGCCAAAAAAACAATATAAATTCAATGGGGTCAAGTTCCTGTCTGTACAGGCTGACTTAAGCTCACAGAAATCTACTTTGGGTACAAAGTGGAATATATTTCAGTTGACCTCAGTCAGCTTGTATCCAAAGTAGCTTGACCACATTGACATGAGAAACAAGAACGAAAACAGGTATTTCCATTGTCACTGTATAGTTTCATGTGTAATTGTTTGGGGGTAGTCAGGGAGGGGCACTTGGGTACAGAGTCATTAGAAATGTATTTTGAAATATATTGTGAATTACATTAATTAATATAAAATACATCATGTCAACATTTTTTGTTTTGCAAATCTTGAAATCACATCTGTAAAACAATATCCTGACCTGGCAAATGTTTTTGTAATCTGGTGGCTACAAGAATCACAGTTTCCAGCTAACTGATGGTCAATAATACAATGTTGATTCTTGTTTCCCACGTTAAACTTGAGCACTAGTCTCTTTGGTTTCATTTCTATTCTGAGACTCAATGTTTAACAAATACAATGGAATAAATCAAATCAATACATTCATAAAGACACATAATTATAAGTATGACTGATGATTATGTCTGATTTGGAACCTGAAATATGGCAAATTCATTCTATTTTCAATATAAAAAAATTGGGTTAAGTGATAACCCAGTATGTTGTAAGAGAGAGATTATTTAAATAATTAAAGTACAATAGGTACAAATAAGGAAATAACAGTTGGATTGAGGAAGTGTCTGGAGGAAGAGTCTGATTGGCCAATCAGTTCCAAGCAGCTAAATGCTCAACTATTGTCTCTCTTGTATAAGAACAGGGCTGTTATCCTGACTGAAGTACTCTTTCAACCATAAAGACTGGATAGTCTGCTGGTTGACTTGAACGCTTCTCTGTGGCAGAACACATTGTCTACTGGACCAAGGCTTTCTACTCAAATCCATCTGGATCAAAACGTGCTTCTGGAAAAAGAGATCAGACTGTGGACAACACAACAGCTGTAAGTACAATCATTTATTAGATTGTTTTCATTGCATTGCACAGCCTCTCTTATTGTTTCCAAGAATGCCGGTCTAAACGTGCCTGAATGTCTGTTGTTTATTTGTCTTCAATATAATATATATGTAAGAGTTTATTTGTACAATGAAAGATACTACCACAATGACATATTGCAGGCAACTGCCCGGTATTTTAGAATTGAATGGGAGTTGAAGAGGTCGTTATTGTCTGGCCACACCTCAGGCTCTGCCAAGAGAGGTCTGGAGAAACACCAGAGTAGTTTCAAGTTTCAAGTTTCAAGTTTCTTTAATAGTTGTCATACAGAAGTACAGAATACTTTTATACAAAATGCTTCTTACTGTTGCGCTCCAGAGACTGTGCAAGACAAGATAAGTATGAAATAAAATAACATAGTAAAATTAGAAGTAAAAAAAAATGAGGTCACAGTGTTCAGTTTAGACATATGTACAATGTTCGATGCAGAATAGACGTAGTTACCATACAATATACAATACTGTGCAGTGTACTCATATACAATACTATATAGTGCAAGGCAGAAATGGAGAAATGGGACGAGGTGCAATTTAGGTACAATTAGAGTCCTTTCTTGGCACAAATCCCACAGTTTCTCATTGTAGCTCTGGCTAGTTAGCCAAAAAAACAATATAAATTCAATGGGGTCAAGTTCCTGTCTGTACAGGCTGACTTAAGCTCACAGAAATTTACTTTGGGTACAAAGTGGAATATATTTCAGTTGACTTCAGTCAGCTTGTATCCAAAGTAGCTTGACCGCTTTGACATGAGAAACAAGAACGAAAACAGGTATTTCCATTGTCACTGTATAGTTTCATGTGTAAATTGTTTGGGGGTAGGCAGGGAGGGGCACTGTGGGGTGCAGAGTCATTAGAAATCTATTTTGAAATATATTGTGAATTACATTAATTAATATAAAATACATCATGTCAACATTTTATGTTTAGGAAATCTTGAAATCACATCTGTAAAACAATATCCTGACCTGACAAATGTTTTTGTAATCAGGTGGCTTAATCCAATAATCACAGTTTCAGTCACCAGCTAACTGATGGTCAATCATATAATGTTGATTCTTGTTTCCCACGTTAAACTTGAGCACTATAGTCTCTTTGGTTTAATTTTTATTCTGAGACTCAATGTTTAACAAATACCATGGAATAAATCAAATCAATACATTCATAAAGACACATAATTAAAAGTATGACTGATGATTATGTCTGATTTGGAACCTGAAATATGGCAAATTCATTCTATTTTCAATATTTAAAAAAAAAATTTAAGTGATAACCCAGTATGTTGTAAGAGAGAGATTATTTAAATAATTAAAGTACAATAGGTACAAATGAGGAAATAACAGTTTGATGGAGGAAATGTCTGGAGGAAGTGTCTGATTGGCCAATCAGTTCCAAGAAGCTAAATGCTCAACTATTGTCTCGCTTGTATAAGAACAGGGCTGTTATCCTGACTGAAGTACTCATCCAACCATAAAGACTGGATAGTCTGCTGGTTGACTTGAACGCTTCTCTGTGGCAGAACACATTGTCTACTGGACCAAGACTTACTACTAAAATCCATCTGGATCAAAACGTGCTTCTGGAAACAGAGATCAGACTGTGGACAACACAACAGCTGTAAGTACAATCATTTATTAGATTGTTTTCATGGCATTGCAGAATCTCTCTTATTTGCTGTGTTTTCAAGAATACCTGTCTAAATGTGTCTGAATGTCTGTTGTTTATTTGTCTTCAATATAGTTCAAGTTCAAGTTCAAGTTCTTTAATAGTTGTCATACAGAAGTACAGAATACTTTCATACAAAATGCTTCTTACTGTTACGCTCCAGAGACTGTGCTAGACAAGATAGTATCAAATAACATAATAACATAATATAGCATGAATTTAGAAGAAGAAAATGAGGTCACAGTGTTCGGTATAGACATATGTACAATGTTCTGAGTTACCATATAATATACAATACACAATACTATGCAGTGTACTAATGTACAGTACTATCTAGTGCAAAGCAGAAATGGGATGAGGTACAATTTTAGGTACAATTTACAGTAAGGTGTACGAGTTGTAGTGCAATCCTTCATCCATAAATATAAAGTGTGGGGAGTGGGTGCTACAGTGTGTTTGTTTAAAGTGGGTGTGTGCTATAAGTGTGTGGAGTGGGTGCTACAGTGTGTTTGTTTAAAGTGAGTGTGTGCGTGTGGATGTGTGTGCTATGTGCGTTTGGTGGTTGTTGTTGTGTAGTGTTCATTCATTGTTCGTTTAGCAGCCTGATGGCCTGGGGGTAGAAGCTTCTTCTGAGTCTTTCTGTGCTCGCCTTGAGACTCCTGTATCGCTTGCCTGACGGCAGCAGTTCAAAGAGGCAGTTGTTCGGGTGACTGGAGTCTTTAATGATTCTCTTAGCCTTGCCCTTGCAACGCTTGTAGTAAATGTTCTGGAGGGTGGGGAGCCCCCCTCCAATTGTGCGTTCGGCTGAACGTGTCACTCTTTGTAGTCTGCTTTGGTCTTGTGCAGTGCTATTCCCAAACCAGGAGGTGATGTTGCCGGTCAAGATGCTCTCTATTGTACATGAGTAGAAGTTCTTAAGGATCTTCTGGCTGACTTGGAACTTCCTTAGGCGCCTGAGGAAGTAGAGGCGTTGTCGTGCCTTCTTCACAACACTGTTAATGTGTGTGGTCCATGTCAAGTCCTCGGATATGTAGGCTCCGAGGTACTTAAAGCTGTTGACTCTCTCAACCGGTGCCCCGTCGATGCTGAGGGGGCTGTAGTCCTTGACCCCCGACCTCCTGAAGTCCACAATCATCTCCTTTGTTTTGCTGACGTTCAGGGAGAGGCTGTTTTCCTGGCACCATCCCGCCAGGACCTTGACCTCTTCCAGGTAGGCCCTCTCGTCGTTGGCAGAGATCAGGCCCACCACCACTGTGTCGTCAGCAAATTTGACGATTGTATTGCTACTCCGCTGAGCCACACAGTCGTGTGTGTACAGGGAGTAGAGGAGGGGACTCAGAACACAGCCCTGGGGGGCCCCTATGTTGAGGGTGATGGATGAGGAGGTGCAGTTGCCTGCTCTCACCACCTGGGGTCTGCCAGTCAGGAAGTCCAAGACCCACTGGCAGAGGTCATAGCCCAAGCCCAGGTCCCTGAGCTTGGCTATGAGTATGGAGGGGACTATGGTATTGAATGCCGAGCTGTAGTCGATGAATAGCATTCTCACATAGTTCCCCTGCCTCTTGTCCAGGTGTGATGCTGCTGTGTGCAGCACATGGGATATGGCGTCCTCCGTGGACCTGTTGGGGCGGTATGCAAATTGCAGGGGGTCCATGTTGATGGGGAGGGAGGAGCAGATGTAGCCCTTTACTAGCTTCTCGAAGCACTTCATGGCTATGGAGGTGAGAGCTACAGGGCGGTAGTCGTTGAGGCAAGCAGGCTTGGATTTTTTGGGTACAGGGATAATAGTGGACTTCTTCAGGCAGGTGGGGATGACAGCCTGTTCTAAGGACAGGTTAAATATGTCAGTGAATACTGGGGCCAGTTGGTCGGCACAGACTTTTAGGACGCGGCCGGGGATGCCGTCTGGACCTGCTGCCTTCCTGATATTCACTTTTTTAAAGGTCCGCCTCACCTCATGCTCTGTTACCCTGAACACTGCGCCTCCATCAGCAGCCGACCCCCCCCCCCCCCCATTGCCGAGGCTTGTGAGCTGGTGTTGTTATTACCAGCATCAAACCTCGCATAGAAGGTATTGAGGTCATTTGCTAAGGAGATGTCACTGTTCAGTTTGAGGGAGGCGCCTTTGTAGTCTGTCATCGTTTTGAGCCCCTGCCACATAGCTCTAGAGTCAGCTTGTTCAAACTGGAGTTCAATTTTATCCCTGTAGCGTCGTTTGGCCTCTGACACAGTCCTCCTTACGTTGTATCGCGCCACCTTGTGGTCATTCATGTTGCCTGCCTCTAGGCCGTCGTTGTATGCTTTGGTGCGCTCTCTCAGAGCTTCACGGACGGATTTGTCTACCCAGGGTTTTTGATTTGGGTAAACTTTCATTTTGGTAGTGGGGATTGTTTCTTTCACCCTAGTACAAACATAGTCCAGCACTGTCTCCGTGTAGGCATTAATGTTATCTGTGTCGCGGAACACATTCCAGTCTGTGTTGTGAAACACTGACCGGATCGTATCCTCTGACGTCACATCCCATTTCTGCACCTCTCGCGAGACTACGGGAGTACTTTTAATTTTCTGTCTGTACTTCGGTGTAAGAAAAATTGATGCGTGATCTGACTTACCGAAGCCACTATCAGAATGAGCCTTGTAGCCACCTTTAAATTGCGTGTAACAGTGATCTAGGATGTTACCGCCTCTGGTGTTGCAAGTCACATGCTGATAGAAGTCGGGCAATACCTTTCTCAGATTGGCGCTATTGAAATCTCCCAGAACTAAAATGGCGGCGTTAACATTCGCCTCTTGGATTCTATTTACCTCGTCGTGTAGTCTGGAGAGCGCAACCTTGTTGCTGGCTTCAGCTTGCGGTGGAATATACACTCCGACCAGGACGATCGCCGTTAACTCCCTCAGGAGGAAGAAAGGACGACACTTGATGGTTATATATTCCAGTTCTGGGGAGCAGTGGTTGGATAGTTCCTTCACGTTAGTTGGGTCATTCCAATTTTTGTTCAACATGAAGGCAATACCTCCTCCACGTTGTTTACCGGATTCTGCTGTTCTATCCTTGCGGTGAATGAAGAAATGATCGGCCGGTAGGATGGCGTGGTCTGGGACTTCTGGCGCCAGCCACGTCTCGATGAAGCAGAGAACGTTACAGTCCCTAACGTCTCTCTGGAATTGAATCCTTGCTCGGATGTCGTCTAGTTTATTGTCTATTGATTGTACATTGGCTAGCAATATACTTACATATATATATGTAAGAGTTTATTTGTACAACAAAAGATACTACCACAATGACATATTGCAGGCAACTGCCCAGTATTTTAGAATGAATGGGAGTTGAAGAGGTTGTTATTGTCTGGCCACACCTCAGGCTCTGCCAAGAGAGGTCTGGAGAAAGTCCTTTCTTGGCACAAATCCCACAGTTTCTCATTGTAGCTCTGGCTAGTTAGCCAAAAAAACAATATAAATTCAATGGGGTCAAGTTCCTGTCTGTACAGGCTGACTTAAGCTCACAGAAATTTACTTTGGGTACAAAGTGGAATATATTTCAGTTGACTTCAGTCAGCTTGTATCCAAAGTAGCTTGACCGCTTTGACATGAGAAACAAGAACGAAAACAGGTATTTCCATTGTCACTGTATAGTTTCATGTGTAAATTGTTTGGGGGTAGGCAGGGAGGGGCACTGTGGGGTGCAGAGTCATTAGAAATGTATTTTGAAATATATTGTGAATTACATTAATTAATATAAAATACATCATGTCAACATTTTATGTTTAGGAAATCTTGAAATCACATCTGTAAAACAATATCCTGACCTGACAAATGTTTTTGTAATCTGGTGGCTTAATCCAATAATCACAGTTTCAGTCACCAGCTAACTGATGGTCAATCATATAATGTTGATTCTTGTTTCCCACGTTAAACTTGAGCACTATAGTCTCTTTGGTTTAATTTTTATTCTGAGACTCAATGTTTAACAAATACCATGGAATAAATCAAATCAATACATTCATAAAGACACATAATTAAAAGTATGACTGATGATTATGTCTGATTTGGAACCTGAAATATGGCAAATTCATTCTATTTTCAATATTTAAATTTTTTTTTTTAAGTGATAACCCAGTATGTTGTAAGAGAGAGATTATTTAAATAATTAAAGTACAATAGGTACACATAAGGAAATAACAGTTTGATGGAGGAAATGTCTGGAGGAAGTGTCTGATTGGCCAATCAGTTCCAAGAAGCTAAATGCTCAACTATTGTCTCGCTTGTATAAGAACAGGGCTGTTATCCTGACTGAAGTACTCATCCAACCATAAAGACTGGATAGTCTGCTGGTTGACTTGAACGCTTCTCTGTGGCAGAACACATTGTCTACTGGACCAAGACTTACTACTAAAATCCATCTGGATCAAAACGTGCTTCTGGAAACAGAGATCAGACTGTGGACAACACAACAGCTGTAAGTACAATCATTTATTAGATTGTTTTCATGGCATTGCAGAATCTCTCTTATTTGCTGTGTTTTCAAGAATACCAGTCTAAATGTGTCTGAATGTCTGTTGTTTATTTGTCTTCAATATAATATGTATATGTAAGAGTTTATTTGTACAACAAAAGATACTACCACAATGACATATTGCAGGCAACTGCCCAGTATTTTAGAATGAATGGGAGTTGAAGAGGTTGTTATTGTCTGGCCACACCTCAGGCTCTGCCAAGAGAGGTCTGGAGAAAGTCCTTTCTTGGCACAAATCCCACAGTTTCTCATTGTAGCTCTGGCTAGTTAGCCAAAAAAACAATATAAATTCAATGGGGTCAAGTTCCTGTCTGTACAGGCTGACTTAAGCTCACAGAAATTTACTTTGGGTACAAAGTGGAATATATTTCAGTTGACTTCAGTCAGCTTGTATCCAAAGTAGCTTGACCGCTTTGACATGAGAAACAAGAACGAAAACAGGTATTTCCATTGTCACTGTATAGTTTCATGTGTAAATTGTTTGGGGGTAGGCAGGGAGGGGCACTGTGGGGTGCAGAGTCATTAGAAATGTATTTTGAAATATATTGTGAATTACATTAATTAATATAAAATACATCATGTCAACATTTTATGTTTAGGAAATCTTGAAATCACATCTGTAAAACAATATCCTGACCTGACAAATGTTTTTGTAATCTGGTGGCTTAATCCAATAATCACAGTTTCAGTCACCAGCTAACTGATGGTCAATCATATAATGTTGATTCTTGTTTCCCACGTTAAACTTGAGCACTATAGTCTCTTTGGTTTAATTTTTATTCTGAGACTCAATGTTTAACAAATACCATGGAATAAATCAAATCAATACATTCATAAAGACACATAATTAAAAGTATGACTGATGATTATGTCTGATTTGGAACCTGAAATATGGCAAATTCATTCTATTTTCAATATTTAAAAAAAAAAATTTAAGTGATAACCCAGTATGTTGTAAGAGAGAGATTATTTAAATAATTAAAGTACAATAGGTACAAATAAAGAAATAACAGTTTGATGGAGGAAATGTCTGGAGGAAGTGTCTGATTGGCCAATCAGTTCCAAGAAGCTAAATGCTCAACTATTGTCTCGCTTGTATAAGAACAGGGCTGTTATCCTGACTGAAGTACTCATCCAACCATAAAGACTGGATAGTCTGCTGGTTGACTTGAACGCTTCTCTGTGGCAGAACACATTGTCTACTGGACCAAGACTTACTACTAAAATCCATCTGGATCAAAACGTGCTTCTGGAAACAGAGATCAGACTGTGGACAACACAACAGCTGTAAGTACAATCATTTATTAGATTGTTTTCATGGCATTGCAGAATCTCTCTTATTTGCTGTGTTTTCAAGAATACCAGTCTAAATGTGTCTGAATGTCTGTTGTTTATTTGTCTTCAATATAATATGTATATGTAAGAGTTTATTTGTACAACAAAAGATACTACCACAATGACATATTGCAGGCAACTGCCCAGTATTTTAGAATTAATGGGAGTTGAAGAGGTTGTTATTGTCTGGCCACACCTCAGGCTCTGCCAAGAGAGGTCTGGAGAAAGTCCTTTCTTGGCACAAATCCTACAGTTTCTCATTCTAGCTCTGGCTAGTTAGCCAAAAAAACAATATAAATTCAATGGGGTCAAGTTCCTGTCTGTACAGGCTGACTTAAGCTCACAGAAATCTACTTTGGGTACAAAGTGGAATATATTTCAGTTGACCTCAGTCAGCTTGTATCCAAAGTAGCTTGACCACATTGACATGAGAAACAAGAACGAAAACAGGTATTTCCATTGTCACTGTATAGTTTCATGTGTAATTATTTGGGGGTAGTCAGGGAGGGGCACTTGGGTACAGAGTCATTAGAAATGTATTTTGAAATATATTGTGAATTACATTAATTAATATAAAATACATCATGTCAACATTTTTTGTTTTGCAAATCTTGAAATCACATCTGTAAAACAATATCCTGACCTGGCAAATGTTTTTGTAATCTGGTGGCTACAAGAATCACAGTTTCCAGCTAACTGATGGTCAATAATACAATGTTGATTCTTGTTTCCCATGTTAAACTTGAGCACTAGTCTCTTTGGTTTCATTTCTATTCTGAGACTCAATGTTTAACAAATACAATAGAATAAATCAAATCAATACATTCCTAAAGACACATAATTAAAAGTCCCACTGAGGATTATGTCCGATTTGGAACCTGAAATATGGCAAATTCATTCTATTTTCAATATAAAAAAATTTGGTTAAGTGATAACCCAGTATGTTGTAAGAGAGAGATGATATATAATTAAAGTACAATAGGTACAAATAAAAATATATACTTTATATGCAAGTGCAGATACTGCACAGATACATAGTGATTGTACAAAGTGATGTCTTCCAAGATGATCAGAAAGGAAATATCAGTTTGATGAAGGAAGTGTCTGATTGGCCAATCAGTTCCAAGCAGCTAAATGATCACCTATTGTCTCTCTTGTATAAGAACAGGGCTGTTATCCAGACTGAAGTCATTCGACCATAAAGACTGGATAGTCTGCTGGTTGACTTGAACGCTTCTCTGTGGCAGAACACATTGTCTACTGGACCAAGGCTTTCTACTCAAATCCATCTGGATCAAAACGTGCTTCAGGAAAAAGAGATCAGACTGTGGACAACACACCAGCTGTAAGTACAATCATTTATTAGATTGTTTTCATGGCATTGCACAGCCTCTCTTATTTTCTGTGTTTCCAAGAATGCCAGTCTAAACGTGTCTGAATGTCTGTTGTTTATTTGTCTTCAATATAATATGTAGGCCTATGTGTAAGAGTTTATTTGTACAACGAAAGATACTACCACAATGACATATTGCAGGCAACTGCCCGGTATTTTAGAATTGAATGGGAGTTGAAGAGGTTGTTATTGTCTGGCCACACCTCAGGCTCTGCCAAGAGAGGTCTGGAGAAACACCAGAGTAGAGTCCTTTCTTGGCACAAATCCTACAGTTTATCATTCTAGCTCTGGCTAGTTAGCCAAAAAACAATGTAAATTCAATGGGGTCAACTTCCTGTCTGTACAGGCTGACTTAAGCTCACAGAAAGCTCACAGAAATCTAGTTTTGGTACAAAGTGGAATATATTTCAGTTGTCTTCAGTCAGCTTGTATCCAAAGTAGCTTCACCGCATTGACATGAGAAACAAGAACGAAAACAGGTATTTCCATTGTCACTGTATAGTTTCATGTGTAAATTGTTTGGGGGTAGGCAGGGAGGGGCACTGGGGTGCAGAGTCATTAGAAATGTATTTTTAAAATATATTGTGAATTACATTAACCAATATAAAATACATCATGTCAACATTTTATGTTTTGCAAATCTTGAAATCACATCTGTAAAACAATATCCTGACCTGACAAATGTTTTTGTAATCTGGTGGCTTAATACAAGAATCACAGTTTCAATCACCAGCTAACTGATAGTCAATAATACAATGTTGATTCTTGTTTCCCACATTTAACTTGAGCACCAGTCTCTTTGGTTTCATTTATATTCTGAGACTCAATGTTTAACAAATACCATGGAATAAATCAAATCAATACATTCATAAAGACACATAATTAAAAGTACGACTGATGATTATGTCTGATTTGGAATCTGAAATATGGCAAATTCATTCTATTTTCAATATAAAAAAAAATGGGTTAAGTGATAACCCAGTATGTTGTAAGAGAGAGATTATTTAAATAATTAAAGTACAATAGGTACAAATAAGGAAATAACAGTTTGATTGAGGAAGTGTCTGGAGGAAGAGTCTGATTGGCCAATCAGTTCCAAGCAGCTAAATGCTCAACTATTGTCTATCTTGTATAAGAACAGGGCTGTTATCCTGACTGAAGTACTCATTCAACCATAAAGACTGGATAGTCTGCTGGTTGACTTGAACGCTTCTCTGTGGCAGAACACATTGGACCAAGACTTACTACTAAAATCCATCTGGATCAAAACGTGCTTCTGGAAACAGAGATCAGACTGTGGACAACACAACAGCTGTAAGTACAATCATTTATTAGATTGTTTTCATGGCATTGCAGAATCTCTCTTATTTGCTGTGTTTTCAAGAATACCAGTCTAAATGTGTCTGAATGTCTGTTGTTTATTTGTCTTCAATATAATATGTATATGTAAGAGTTTATTTGTACAACAAAAGATACTACCACAATGACATATTGCAGGCAACTGCCCAGTATTTTAGAATGAATGGGAGTTGAAGAGGTTGTTATTGTCTGGCCACACCTCAGGCTCTGCCAAGAGAGGTCTGGAGAAAGTCCTTTCTTGGCACAAATCCTACAGTTTCTCATTCTAGCTCTGGCTAGTTAGCCAAAAAAACAATATAAATTCAATGGGGTCAAGTTCCTGTCTGTACAGGCTGACTTAAGCTCACAGAAATCTACTTTGGGTACAAAGTGGAATATATTTCAGTTGACCTCAGTCAGCTTGTATCCAAAGTAGCTTGACCACATTGACATGAGAAACAAGAACGAAAACAGGTATTTCCATTGTCACTGTATAGTTTCATGTGTAATTGTTTGGGGGTAGTCAGGGAGGGGCACTTGGGTACAGAGTCATTAGAAATGTATTTTGAAATATATTGTGAATTACATTAATTAATATAAAATACATCATGTCAACATTTTTTGTTTTGCAAATCTTGAAATCACATCTGTAAAACAATATCCTGACCTGGCAAATGTTTTTGTAATCTGGTGGCTACAAGAATCACAGTTTCCAGCTAACTGATGGTCAATAATACAATGTTGATTCTTGTTTCCCATGTTAAACTTGAGCACTAGTCTCTTTGGTTTCATTTCTATTCTGAGACTCAATGTTTAACAAATACAATGGAATAAATCAAATCAATACATTCCTAAAGACACATAATTAAAAGTCCCACTGAGGATTATGTCCGATTTGGAACCTGAAATATGGCAAATTCATTCTATTTTCAATATAAAAAAAATTGGGTTAAGTGATAACCCAGTATGTTGTAAGAGAGAGATGATATATAATTAAAGTACAATAGGTACAAATAAAAATATATACTTTATATGCAAGTGCAGATACTGCACAGATACATAGTGATTGTACAAAGTGATGTCTTCCAAGATGATCAGAAAGGAAATATCAGTTTGATGGAGGAAGTGTCTGATTGGCCAATCAGTTCCAAGCAGCTAAATGCTCAACTATTGTCTATCTTGTATAAGAACAGGGCTGTTATCCTGACTGAAGTACTCATTCAACCATAAAGACTGGATAGTCTGCTGGTTGACTTGAACGCTTCTCTGTGGCAGAACACATTGTCTACTGGACCAAGGCTTTCTACTCAAATCCATCTGGATCAAAACGTGCTTCAGGAAAAAGAGATCAGACTGTGGACAACACACCAGCTGTAAGTACAATCATTTATTAGATTGTTTTCATGGCATTGCACAGCCTCTCTTATTTTCTGTGTTTCCAAGAATGCCAGTCTAAACGTGTCTGAATGTCTGTTGTTTATTTGTCTTCAATATAATATGTAGGCCTATGTGTAAGAGTTTATTTGTACAACGAAAGATACTACCACAATGACATATTGCAGGCAACTGCCCGGTATTTTAGAATTGAATGGGAGTTGAAGAGGTTGTTATTGTCTGGCCACACCTCAGGCTCTGCCAAGAGAGGTCTGGAGAAACACCAGAGTAGAGTCCTTTCTTGGCACAAATCCTACAGTTTATCATTCTAGCTCTGGCTAGTTAGCCAAAAAACAATGTAAATTCAATGGGGTCAACTTCCTGTCTGTACAGGCTGACTTAAGCTCACAGAAAGCTCACAGAAATATAGTTTTGGTACAAAGTGGAATATATTTCAGTTGTCTTCAGTCAGCTTGTATCCAAAGTAGCTTCACCGCATTGACATGAGAAACAAGAACGAAAACAGGTATTTCCATTGTCACTGTATAGTTTCATGTGTAAATTGTTTGGGGGTAGGCAGGGAGGGGCACTGGGGTGCAGAGTCATTAGAAATGTATTTTGAAATATATTGTGAATTACATTAACCAATATAAAATACATCATGTCAACATTTTATGTTTTGCAAATCTTGAAATCACATCTGTAAAACAATATCCTGACCTGACAAATGTTTTTGTAATCTGGTGGCTTAATACAAGAATCACAGTTTCAATCACCAGCTAACTGATAGTCAATAATACAATGTTGATTCTTGTTTCCCACATTTAACTTGAGCACCAGTCTCTTTGGTTTCATTTTTATTCTGAGACTCAATGTTTAACAAATACCATGGAATAAATCAAATCAATACATTCATAAAGACACATAATTAAAAGTACGACTGATGATTATGTCTGATTTGGAATCTGAAATATGGCAAATTCATTCTATTTTCAATATAAAAAAAATTGGGTTAAGTGATAACCCAGTATGTTGTAAGAGAGAGATTATTTAAATAATTAAAGTACAATAGGTACCGTACAAATAAGGAAATAACAGTTTGATTGAGGAAGTGTCTGGAGGAAGAGTCTGATTGGCCAATCAGTTCCAAGCAGCTAAATGCTCAACTATTGTCTATCTTGTATAAGAACAGGGCTGTTATCCTGACTGAAGTACTCATTCAACCATAAAGACTGGATAGTCTGCTGGTTGACTTGAACGCTTCTCTGTGGCAGAACACATTGGACCAAGACTTTCTAAAATCCATCTGGATCAAAACGTGCTTCTGGAAACAGAGATCAGACTGTGGACAACACAACAGCTGTAAGTACAATAATTTATTAGATTGTTTTCATGGCATTGCAGAGCCTCTCTTATTTTCTGTGTTTCCAAGAATACCAGTCTAAACGTGCCTGAATGTCTGTTGTTTATTTGTCTTCAATATAATATGTATATGTAAGAGTTTATTTGTACAACGAACGATACTACCACAATGACATATTGCAGGCAACTGCCCGGTATATTATAATTGAATGGGAGTTGAAGAGGTTGTTATTGTCTGGCCACACCTCAGGCTCTGCCAAGACAGGTCTGGAGAAACACCAGAGTAGAGTCCTTTCTTGGCACAAATCCTACAGTTTCTCATTCTAGCTCTGGCTAGTTAGCCAAAAAACAATGTAAATTCAATGGGGTCAACTTCCTGTCTGTACAGGCTGACTTAAGCTCACAGAAATCTACTTTTGGTACAAAGTGGAATATATTTCAGTTGTCTTGTCTGGCCACACCCCGGCTCTGCCAAGAGAGGTCTGGAGAAACACCAGAGTAGAGTCCTTTCTTGGCACAAATCCTACAGTTTCTCATTCTAGCTCTGGCTAGTTAGCAAAAAAAACAATGTAAATTCAATGGGGTAACGTTCCCGTCTGTACAGGCTGACTTAAGCTCACAGAAAGCTCACAGAAATCTACTTTGGGTACAAAGTGGAATATATTTCAGTTGTCTTCAGTCAGCTTGTATCCAAAGTAGCTTCACCGCATTGACATGAGAAACAAGAACTAAAACAGGTATTTCCATTGTCACTGTATAGTTTCATGTGTAAATTGTTTGGGGGTAGGCAGGGAGGGGCACTGGGGTGCAGAGTAATTAGAAATGTATTTTGAAATATATTGTGAATTACATTAACCAATATAAAATACATCATGTCAACATTTTATGTTTTGCAAATCTTGAAATCACATCTGTAAAACAATATCCTGACCTGACAAATGTTTTTGTAATCTGGTGGCTTAATCCAAGACTCACATAGTTTCAGTCACCAGCTAACTGATGGTTAATAATACAATGTTGATTCTTGTTTCCAACGTTTAACTTGAGCACTAGTCTCTTTGGTTTCATTTTTATTCTGATACTCAATGTTTAACAAATACCATGGAATAAATCAAATCAAACATCTTAAACATCTTTGGCCTGTATTGCCACAAGCTTCGTTACAGAGTATTTGGAGCAACGTGTCCACATAGTTTGCAATAGCAGCATCAAGACGTACAGGTGATTCCAAGTTCAAGTACATTTAAATCAATGGATTTGAACAGCCAATGTTGGGATCGGTGCTTATTTTATTTGATCAAAATAAATTGTAATATTTCCCATTGGTCAGCATTGGGTTGAAATGGAACATAGCCGCATTATATGGGAAACTATTTCTTCCTGTGTTCGGTAGGCCTGGGAATGCTGATCCAACATTGTGAAATTAATTTATCAATATCAAATATCAAATACATCACGTCAACATTTGATAAAATAAATGTTTCATGAATCTTGAAAATAAATCTGCAACCAGATTACTCCCTGTTCGACAATATCTTGCTCTGATAAAAAAAATTTTTTGTAATCTGATGCCATAATCCAAGAATCACAATTTCAGTCACCAGCCAACTGGATGGTCAGTAATGTAAGTAATGTCAGACTCAATGTTTATCAAAAACCATGGAATACATTAAATCAATACATTTCCTAAATACACTTAAAATAAAAGTCTCACTGAGGATTATCTTTGATTTGGAAAAATTCTGATCATCCAGTATCTTGTAAACGAGGAGATTTAAATAATGAAAGTACAATAAGTACAAATATAAAAACTAAAATATTATAGGTGCAAATACTGCACACATACATTATTGATTGTACAAAGTGTAGCATAATAGTTGTCTTCCAAGATGATTATAAGAGGTTTTATCACCTTTTGGTTGATGGATGGGGTGTCTATTCTGATTGGCCAATCAGTTCAAAGCAGCTAACTGCTCAACTATTGGCTCTGTTGTATAAGAACAGGGCTGTTTTCCTGACTGAAGTACTCATTCAACCAAAAAGTCTGGATAGTATGCTGGTTGACAGAACACAGAACACATTCTCTACTGGAACAAGAATTTATACTAAAACCATCTGTATACAAATATAAAATAGTACTATAGCTACTAATTTATACTAAAACCATCTGGATCAAAACTTGCTTCTGATAACATAGCAGACTTTTGATACCACAACATCAGTAAGTACAATTATTTATTTGATTGTTTCCATTGCAGAACCTCTCTTATTTTCTGCTTTTTTACATTTACATTTAGTCATTTAGCTGACGCTTTTATCCAAAGCAACTTACAAGTTCTGTACGACAGGTCATCAGGAAGGGTACAACTCTATCAGCTGAGTAACAATGTTCCTCAAAGTGTTGCGTGTTACAGTGTAGGTTAGTTTAATAGGACATGTGCATGACAGTAAGGTTAGTTAGGGTTAGATTTTTTTTTCTTTTTTTCTTTTTTTCATTATTTCAGATAATGGTTGAAGAAGTGCGTCTTTAGTCGACAGCGAAAGATTGGACGGGATTCGGCTGTCCTAACTGGGGTGGGTAGTTCATTCCACCATTGTGGGGCAAGGACTGAGCATAGGCGGCTTCTCTTTGATGACCCTCCCGGAGCTTGGATAGGAGTAGGTCTGAGGCGGCCAGAAGATGCAGAGCGTAGGGGTCTTGAGGGTGTGTAGTTAGAGACCATTGACTGGAGGTAGGCGGGAGCGGTGCTTATTTCCTGTCTAAATATGCTGTCTAATATTTTGAATCTCTGTTTATTTCTCTTCAATATATGTATATGTAAAGGTATATTTGTACAGTTAAGACCACAATGACATATTGCAGATAAGTGTCCATTTAGTTGTGCACAATATTTTAGCTAATGCTGACTAGTTTTTAATACCCATCCATGGAGCAGATTAACTTTCAAGCCCTGCTTGATACTGCACTGCCCATCAGTTTCTCTGATGTGTGGGTTGTAATTGAGTGTGGATAAGGAAGGTGGTGCTATTGCTGGCCACACCTCAGGCTCTGCCAAGAGAGGTCTGAAGAATGTCACACTATAATTAGTTACTAAACTCCAACTACAACCCACACATCAGACCAAAACAAAATATATAAACAAAGTGCAATACGGAATTAAAGATTCTACCTTAAATCACATGTTTGAAACTTACAAATTCAACCAAACCAAATCTGAAATGTTCATTGTGATTCTCTCTATTCCAGATACAATTGTTCCCCAACAACAAATAATGGCTGAGTCAAGGCCTCACTGCTGTGACCAATGTGGAAAGAGCTTCGTCAATAACCGACAACTTCAAATACACCAGCGTACACATCACTGTGACCAATGTGGGGAGAGCTTCAATCGGTCTGGAAGCTTAAAGAAACACCAGCGTATTCATACAGGAGAGAAGCCCTATCCCTGTGACCAGTGTGGGAAGAGCTTCAGAGACTTTAGTAACTTCAAGAGTCACCAGCGTATTCATACAGGAGAGAAGGACTATCATTGTGACCGATGTGGGAAGAGCTTCAATCTGTCTGGAAACTTAAAGAGGCACCAGCGTATTCATACAGGAGAGAAGCCCTACCACTGTGACCAGTGTGGGAAGAGCTTCAATCTGTCTGGAACCTTAAAGAAACACCAGCGTATTCATACAGGAGAGAAGCCCTATCCATGTGACCAGTGTGGGAAGAGCTTCAATCAGTCTGGAAACTTAAAGAGTCACCAGCGTATTCATACAGGAGAGAAGCCCTATCCCTGTGTGGGAAGAGCTTCAATCAGTCTGGACACTTAAAGAGTCACCAGCGTACTCATACAGGAGAGAAGCCCTATCCATGCGACAAGTGTGGGAAGAGCTTCAGAGCCTTTAGTAACTTGAATAGACACCAGAACATTCATACAGGAGAGAAACCACCTGTGACCAGTGTGGGAAGAGCTTCAGTACATTTGACATCTTAAAGATACACCAGTATATTCATTCAGGTGTTAAACCCTAAAATGATGTAGAAATCTGCTTTAATAAATCTATATACTCAACAGTGCATTCATACTGGACAGAAATCCAACTTCTGCCTATAAACCTATGCATTTAAAAATAGAATCTGCAAACATAATTACATTAATATTGTCAGAACAGTATTATGTCTGTAGATGAAGTATTTCATGTTCTCTTGGCCATTTTCACCTTGTTTGACAACCAGGAATGGCCTAAGATGTACTTTATTTGATCCATGCATGAATATGGTTTTTTCCCTAGCGGAGAAACCGGAGCATCCGCACAAGAACCAGCAGGTTCAGGGACAGTTTTCCCCACAAGCCACAAGACTTCTGAACAAGAACAGGAGATAACCATATTAAAAAACTCTTGAACACAAACACCTCATAAAAACTCTTGAACACACACACACACACACACACACACATCCTGCACTGCACCTTAACATGCACATACACTTTCTGTAAATATGTCATATTTAATTTTACCTCATCTCGTTTTATATTTTATTTTATCTTACTACTACTACTACTTATTGTTACCATTCTTGTATTCATTGTTGTTTCTTAATTTTGCACTGTTGCAATGCCCCTGTATTGTTGTGTATTTGACAAATAAAGAACTTGAACTTCCCTTCCTCTAACTCAGTGCTGCCCAAACTGGCCCCGAATGGCCTCTGGAACAAAACCAAACTTCCTTCTGTTTGTTTTACAGGCAGGCTGTCTAAAGCGCTTTCCTGATGGCAACATGTCAAAACACACATGAAGGACATGTGTGATAGATAGATAGATAGATAGATAGATAGATAGATAGATAGATAGATAGATAGATAGATAGATAGATAGATTTAGCTGACGCTTTTATCCAAAAGTTGTATCCAAAATGTTTATATAAAAAAATTACTCAGCGAGAGCCGTCTTCATTGCATGTATTTCTAGACTTCTTATTTGTTCTGCTTCAAACCTCATTTCTTCAGCTTGTAGTTGAGCCTCCTTGCATCGTTTTTGTGCTAACCAGTCTGCTTCTTCCTGCTCAAGAGCTAACCTTTCATTTAAAGCGGTGGCCTTTACTTGTAGAGCCGCACGCTCCATCTCTGCATTCAGTCTGATTGCGTTTGTTGAGCGAGAGCCTGATGAGCATTTACTTATTACTGTTCCAGACTTAGATTTAGTATCCATAGGTTTTACCTGATTGTTACACTCTTCAGCCTGCTCAGATCGTTTTGTGACCTCTTTCATCCATTCCTCACATTTCCAGAAGAATAAATTCAGTGATTCAATTTTAGGCTCAAAATTCTTCTGATCATCTTCATATTCTTCCTCTGACATAAAACGACCCAGTTCAGTGTTGACTTGTATTAGTTCTTGTTGCAAATTACTGAAGTCAACATGCATTTTGTTATTGACAATACTGACGTTTGCATCAACTTCTTTTAATGTCACTATTTCTTTCATCATGTTATTTAGCGCTGATAATTTGTGCTTGCGTGCCTTTTCACGTTTAGCTGCTTGCTCCTGCATGGCTTTCTCCATCAATTTTACTATCCTTTTGCCACTGACTTCCATTCCATCCATATTGAATCACCAGTCTGCAGTCGGGCTTTCCACAATTAGTAAAATGTCAATCACCTGGCGAGCGTGCAAGCTAGACACGCGTTTAATTACTTTTACTTTCAATCCAGACCGCAAGCTACTATGCTTTTTTCCATTGACCACATTCTGTAACGTTAGTTATAGCTTCAATGGGATACGGCACTTTCAGGCAAATTATACAAGATACAGTAGTATGGCTTACTGGTTGACGTCTTCTTTCAGGCTAATTATACAAGATACAGCTTAATTGTTGACGTCTTTTTTTGTCTGGCCAGTCCAAATCCAAGTTCCGTTTTTAATGAGCACGTTTTTAGACTAAATGTAGTTCCCAAAACTCGTTGATGCCATAAGCTTCAGACGCTCTCAAACTTTGAATTCTCCCGTTCCACATCCATGCACAAGAAAGCCAAAACGTAGTATTAACTATTTAATGTCCAACTCGGGTTACACATTCAAGTTTCCTAATTATATATAGAGCGAGATTAACAAAGTTTATCCAGGGAAATAGAGAGAGGTCTAAAAACTGTCTGGCTCCACTCTCTCATCACTCGGCCTGACCACCGGTACAATCTGCGTTATTTTCCTTCTAAACAAATGCTGTCACCCTGCCGCACCTGACAGTAATCAATGACATCACCGTTATCCTGCCAAACTAAAAGTCCCTCGGCCTATCAGCCAAATATCATGTAAGAAACAAACTAACAACAAAGAAATCATTCTTACCGATAGACATGGATTGTCTCAACATTTTAACTTCTGTAATAATAGTATCTATCTATTTATCCATCTATTTAAACACCATGAAATACAGGTCCAAAATGCTTTTCTATTAACTGAAATTACTCCTAATTACCAGACTAGGCATTTAGGCACCTATAATATGTATATGTAAGAGTTTATTTGTACAATGAAAGATACTACCACAATGACATATTGCAGGCAACTGCCCAGTATTTTAGAATTGAATGGGAGTTGAAGATGTTGTTATTGTCTGGCCACACCTCAGGCTCTGCCAAGAGAGGTCTGGAGAAACACCAGAGTAGAGTCCCTTCTTGGCACAAATCCTACAGTTTCTCATTCTAGCTCTGGCTAGTTAGCCAAACAACTATGTAAATTCAATGGGGTCAAGTTCCTGTCTGTACAGGCTGACTTAAGCTCACAGAAATCGACTTTGGGTACAAAGTGGAATATATTTCAGTTGTCTTCAGTCATCTTGTAACAAAAGTAGCTTCACCGCATTGACATGAGAAACAAGAACAAAATAACTCACTATACCGATTCAACATAATCATTGATCAGTAATAAATAAGGTGTGGGTTCTATATAGCAGAATACAGTACATTGAAGATGGGATACCTATCAGAGGTATTCAGCATGAATAATGCTACTGTATTGGTCACACTAACTACCCCCATTCAGTACCCTAATTGTTCCCTGCTATGTACATGTTTATAGGGTACTTCAGTCTCATCATATTGACTTTTCAATTGCAAATATATCATCAGGTGGATGTGGCCACTGTATCTCACTTGCTATACAAATGCGTATTACGTATATGACTGGGCCATTAGCTCTGGTATTTCCATTGTCACTGTATAGTTTAATCTGTAAATTGTTTGGGGGTAGGCAGGGAGGGGCACTGGGGTGCAGAGTTATTAGAAATTAGAAAATTACATTAACCAATATAAAATACATCATATCAACATTTTATGTTTAGGAAATCTTGAAATCACATCTGTAAAATGTATATTCATACAGGTGTTAAACCCTAAAATTATGTAGAAATCTGCTTTAATAAATCTATATACTCAACAGCGCATTCACACTGGACAGAAATCCAACTTCTGCCTATAAACCTATGCATTTAAAAATAGAATCTGCAAACCTAATTACATTAATATTGTCAGAACAGTATTATGTTTGTAGATGAAGTATTTCATGTTCTCTGCCATTTTCACATTGTTTAACAACCAGGAATTGCCTAAGATGTACTTGATTTGATCCATGCATGAATATGATTTTTTCAGTTTTTTCTCTAGCGGAGAAACCGGAGCATCCGCACAAGAACCAGCAGGTTCAGGGACAGTTTTTTTCCCACAAGCCACAAGACTTCTGAACAAGAACAGGAGATAACCCTATTAAAAAACTCTTGAACACAAACACCTCATAAAAACTCTTGAACACACACACACACACACACATCCTGCACTGCACCTTAACACACACACACACACGTTCTGTAAATATGTAATATTTAATTTGACCTCATCTCGTTTTATATTTTATTTTATCTTACTACTACTACTTATTGTTACCATTCTTGTATTCATTGTTGTTTCTCAATTTTGCACTGTTGCAATGCCCCTGTATTGTTGTGTATTTGACAAATAAAGAACTTGAACTTCCCTTCCTCTAACTCAGTTCAGTTCAGTGTTGACTTGTATTAGTTCTTGTTGCAAATTACTGAAGTCAACATGCATTTTGTTATTGACAATACTGACGTTTGCATCAACTTCTTTTAATGTCACTATTTCTTTCATCATGTTATTTAGCGCTGATAATTTGTGCTTGCGTGCCTTTTCACGTTTAGCTGCTTGCTCCTGCATGGCTTTCTCCGTCAATTTTACTATCCTTTTGCCACTGACTTCCATTCCATCCATATTGAATCACCAGTCGGCAGTCGGGCTTTCCACAATTAGTAAAATGTCAATCACCTGGCGAGCGTGCAAGCTAGACACGCGTCTAATTACTTTTACTTTCAATCCAGACCGCAAGCTACTATGCTTTTTTCCATTGACCACATTCTGTAACGTTAGTTATAGCTTCAATGGGATACGGCACCTTCAGGCAAATTATACAAGATACAGTAGTACGGCTTACTGGTTGACGTCTTCTTTCAGGCAAATTATACAAGATACAGCTTACTGGTTCACGTCTTCTTTTGTCAGGCCAGTCCAAATCCAAGTTCCGTTTTTAATGAGCACGTTTTTAGACGAAATGTAGTTCCCAAAACTCGTTGATGCCATAAGCTTCAGACGCTCTCAAACTTTGAATTCTCCCGTTCCACATCCACGCACAAGAAAGCCACTGACCATGACGTAGTATTAACTATTTAATGTCCAACTCGGGTTACACTTTCAAGTTTCCTAATTATATATAGAGCGAGATTAACAAAGTTTATCCAGGGAAATAGAGAGAGGTCTAAAAACGGTCTGGCTCCACTCTCTCATCACTCGGCCTGACCACCGGTACAATCTGCGTTATTTTCCATCTAAACAAATGCTGTCACCCTGCCGCACCTGACAGTAATCGATGACATCACCGTTATCCTGTCAAACTAAAAGTCCCTCTGCCTATCAGCCAAATATCACGTAAGAAACAAACTAACAACAAAGAAATCATTCTTACCGATAGACATGGATTGTCTCAACATTTTAACTTCTGTAATAATAGTATCTATCTATTTATCCATCTATTTAAACACCATGAAATACAGGTCCAAAATGCTTTTCTATTAACTGAAATTACTCCTAATTACCAGACTAGGCATTTAGGCACCTATAATATGTATATGTAAGAGTTTATTTGTACAATGAAAGATACTACCACAATGACATATTGCAGGCAACTGCCCAGTATTTTAGAATTGAATGGGAGTTGAAGAGGTTGTTATTGTCTGGCCACACCTCAGGCTCTGCCAAGAGAGGTCTGGAGAAACACCAGAGTAGAGTCCCTTCTTGGCACAAATCCTACAGTTTCTCATTCTAGCTCTGGCTAGTTAGCCAAACAACTATGTAAATTCAATGGGGTCAAGTTCCTGTCTGTACAGGCTGACTTAAGCTCACAGAAATCGACTTTGGGTACAAAGTGGAATATATTTCAGTTGTCTTCAGTCATCTTGTAACAAAAGTAGCTTCACCGCATTGACATGAGAAACAAGAACAAAATAACTCACTATACCGATTCAACATAATCATTGATAAGTAATAAATAAGGTGTGGGTTCTATGGATATAGCAGAATACAGGACATTGAAGATGGTTTACCTATCAGAGGTATTCACCATGAATAATGTTACAGTATTGGTCACACTAACTACCCCCATTCAGTACCCTAATTGTTCCCTGCTATGCACATGTTTATAGGCTACTTCAGTCTCATCATATTGACTTTTCAATTGCAAATATATCATCAGGTGGATGTGGCCAATGTATCTCACTTGCTATACAAATGCGTATTACGTATATGACTGGGCCATTGGCTCTGGTATTTCCATTGTCACTGTATAGTTTAATCTGTAAATTGTTTGGGGGTAGGCAGGGAGGGGCACTGGGGTGCAGAGTTATTAGAAATTAGAAAATTACATTAACCAATATAAAATACATCATATCAACATTTTATGTTTAGGAAATCTTGAAATCACATCTGTAAAATGTATATTCATACAGGTGTTAAACCCTAAAATTATGTAGAAATCTGCTTTAATAAATCTATATACTCAACAGCGCATTCACACTGGACAGAAATCCAACTTCTGCCTATAAACCTATGCATTTAAAAATAGAATCTGCAAACCTAATTACATTAATATTGTCAGAACAGTATTATGTTTGTAGATGAAGTATTTCATGTTCTTTGCCATTTTCACATTGTTTAACAACCAGGAATTGCCTAAGATGTACTTGATTTGATCCATGCATGAACATGATTTTTTCAGTTTTTTCTCTAGCGGAGAAACCGGAGCATCCGCACAAGAACCAGCAGGTTCAGGGACAGTTTTTTTCCCACAAGCCACAAGACTTCTGAACAAGAACAGGAGATAACCCTATTAAAAAACTCTTGAACACAAACACCTCATAAAAACTCTTGAACACACACACACACACACACATCCTGCACTGCACCTTAACACACACACACACACGTTCTGTAAATATGTAATATTTAATTTGACCTCATCTCGTTTTATATTTTATTTTATCTTACTACTACTACTTATTGTTACCATTCTTGTATTCATTGTTGTTTCTCAATTTTGCACTGTTGCAATGCCCCTGTATTGTTGTGTATTTGACAAATAAAGAACTTGAACTTCCCTTCCTCTAACTCAGTTCAGTTCAGTTCAGTGTTGACTTGTATTAGTTCTTGTTGCAAATTACTGAAGTCAACATGCATTTTGTTATTGACAATACTGACGTTTGCATCAACTTCTTTTAATGTCACTATTTCTTTCATCATGTTATTTAGCGCTGATAATTTGTGCTTGCGTGCCTTTTCACGTTTAGCTGCTTGCTCCTGCATGGCTTTCTCCGTCAATTTTACTATCCTTTTGCCACTGACTTCCATTCCATCCATATTGAATCACCAGTCGGCAGTCGGGCTTTCCACAATTAGTAAAATGTCAATCACCTGGCGAGCGTGCAAGCTAGACACGCGTCTAATTACTTTTACTTTCAATCCAGACCGCAAGCTACTATGCTTTTTTCCATTGACCACATTCTGTAACGTTAGTTATAGCTTCAATGGGATACGGCACCTTCAGGCAAATTATACAAGATACAGTAGTACGGCTTACTGGTTGACGTCTTCTTTCAGGCAAATTATACAAGATACAGCTTACTGGTTCACGTCTTCTTTTGTCAGGCCAGTCCAAATCCAAGTTCCGTTTTTAATGAGCACGTTTTTAGACGAAATGTAGTTCCCAAAACTCGTTGATGCCATAAGCTTCAGACGCTCTCAAACTTTGAATTCTCCCGTTCCACATCCACGCACAAGAAAGCCACTGACCATGACGTAGTATTAACTATTTAATGTCCAACTCGGGTTACACTTTCAAGTTTCCTAATTATATATAGAGCGAGATTAACAAAGTTTATCCAGGGAAATAGAGAGAGGTCTAAAAACGGTCTGGCTCCACTCTCTCATCACTCGGCCTGACCACCGGTACAATCTGCGTTATTTTCCATCTAAACAAATGCTGTCACCCTGCCGCACCTGACAGTAATCGATGACATCACCGTTATCCTGTCAAACTAAAAGTCCCTCTGCCTATCAGCCAAATATCACGTAAGAAACAAACTAACAACAAAGAAATCATTCTTACCGATAGACATGGATTGTCTCAACATTTTAACTTCTGTAATAATAGTATCTATCTATTTATCCATCTATTTAAACACCATGAAATACAGGTCCAAAATGCTTTTCTATTAACTGAAATTACTCCTAATTACCAGACTAGGCATTTAGGCACCTATAATATGTATATGTAAGAGTTTATTTGTACAATGAAAGATACTACCACAATGACATATTGCAGGCAACTGCCCAGTATTTTAGAATTGAATGGGAGTTGAAGAGGTTGTTATTGTCTGGCCACACCTCAGGCTCTGCCAAGAGAGGTCTGGAGAAACACCAGAGTAGAGTCCCTTCTTGGCACAAATCCTACAGTTTCTCATTCTAGCTCTGGCTAGTTAGCCAAACAACTATGTAAATTCAATGGGGTCAAGTTCCTGTCTGTACAGGCTGACTTAAGCTCACAGAAATCGACTTTGGGTACAAAGTGGAATATATTTCAGTTGTCTTCAGTCATCTTGTAACAAAAGTAGCTTCACCGCATTGACATGAGAAACAAGAACAAAATAACTCACTATACCGATTCAACATAATCATTGATAAGTAATAAATAAGGTGTGGGTTCTATGGATATAGCAGAATACAGGACATTGAAGATGGTTTACCTATCAGAGGTATTCACCATGAATAATGTTACAGTATTGGTCACACTAACTACCCCCATTCAGTACCCTAATTGTTCCCTGCTATGCACATGTTTATAGGCTACTTCAGTCTCATCATATTGACTTTTCAATTGCAAATATATCATCAGGTGGATGTGGCCACTGTATCTCACTTGCTATACAAATGCGTATTACGTATATGACTGGGCCATTGGCTCTGGTATTTCCATTGTCACTGTATAGTTTCATCTGTAAATTATTTGGGGGTAGGCAGGGAGGGGCACTGGGGTGCAGAGTTATTAGAAATTAGAAAATTACATTAACCAATATAAAATACATCATGTCAACATTTTATGTTTAGGAAATCTTGAAATCACATCTGTAAAATGTATATTCATACAGGTGTTAAACCCTAAAATGATGTAGAAATCTGCTTTAATAAATCTATATACTCAACAGCGCATTCACACTGGACAGAAATCCAACTTCTGCCTATAAACCTATGCATTTAAATATAGAATCTGCAAACCTAATTACATTAATATTGTCAGAACAGTATTATGTTTGTAGATGAAGTATTTCGTGTTCTCTTGGTCATTTTCACCTTGTTTAACAACCAGGAATTGCCTAAGATGTACTTTATTTGATCCATGCATGAATATGATTTTTTCAGTTTTTTCTCTAGCGGAGAAACCGGAGCATCCGCACAAGAACCAGCAGGTTTGGGGACAGTTTTTTCCCACAAGCCACAAGACTTCTGAACAAGAACAGGAGATAACCATATTAAAAAACTCTTGAACACAAACACCTCATTAAAAACTCTTGAACACACACACACACATCCTGCACTGCACCTTAACATGCACATACACTTTCTGTAAATATGTAATATTTCATTTTACCTCATCTCGTTTTATATTTTATTTTATCTTACTACTACTACTACTTATTGTTACCATTCTTGTATTCATTGTTGTTTCTCAATTGTGCACTGTTGCAATGCCCATGTATTGTTGTGTATTTGACAAATAAAGAACTTGAACTTCCCTTCCTCTAACTCAGTGCTGCCCAAACTTAATCTACCTGGCTATCTGTCTACCCACAGAACTATTTACAAATAAAACACAACAACACTTATGACATACCAGAGCCAATGGCCTGGGCATAGCGTAATAAGCATTTGTAAAGCAGTGGGATACACTCCTCCTAATTGTTTTCAATTAAGAAGTCAATGGGAGCAGACTGGAGCACCCTACAGGTGGTTTAATGTCTCTGAATAATGTACACACAGGTGTGCCCATGCTGAAATTATGGTAATATTGTTCTACCTGAATAGCTACCCAAATACCTCTTGTTACAAAGGATCAGATTAAACCGAATATATATATTTATTGATTGATATATATTGCATAGTATTTGTATATCGTTTGATATCCCTTGTATATTCCTTGTACATATACACGGAATATCCCTTTAGCCCAGACCATAATATTTCATTCTCCTATTGGACAGCGGTCCACCGGCGCCAGGACCGCGCCTCCGGAGTCAGGTTCAAAGTCACCGTCAAGACATGTCTGTGCATGCCCGGCCTTGCCCAGGGATACGAGACAGAAATGTCGTTGGCACTAGTTTGTTCACCGTGCGTATAAATACGGCGCAGGTGAATACAGAAGCACTTAGTAACTAAAAGTTGAAGCCTCACCCACGATACAACGTGCGGTGAAGTATGGCCTGTTTGGCCCCAGAATAGAGCATTGAGACCGCGTGCGAATTAATAACTGAATTGTCAGAGTTTGGCGCTATACCGTCGAGTGCGACATATTTCTATTAAGTCATTAATAGTCTATTTGTGTATAGTGTATCGTGCGGCTAAAGTTCTACAGTGACCAGCATCCCCAACGCTTCCTCGTATTAGCTAGAGTTCTTATCCAGGCTGGGCTGCCTTCATGGCGCTTTCACCCGAGGAGACCTAGACGAGAGCCGTGTGGACATGTACACTGGATTAATCTACCCGACGACTGCATAGCCCTTTGCGGCTGGAATATATTTGCTTTGGTCCTGTGATTTATGGAGCGGAGAATCGCCGACGCCTGCACGTGTTGGATTTACCCCGCGAGGAGCCAAGTCGAGTCGGCGCCTCAGAGAGCCTGAGGCCGGCTAGCTTTCTTCACTGTGGAGCTACAGTCTACGGAGAACAGCTGTATTCGTCTGTGGATCAAGAGGCTATTGCACCGTCTCCTGTACCTGGAGTCTCCTTAGTCATCGTTGACCAGACTCTCTACTACCGACAGATCTTCTACCCCTGCTGGCTTACAACCAGGGGGACCCTTCCAGTATCTCCCGCTATATTACTAGTGTACCATAGATATAATTCCCTAAGATTCAGGTTGTATAATTACCTCCTGCGTAACCAGAGAATGGACATTCATTGTTGATTTGCCTACGCACATTCCTTTGCCTTACAAGTGCATTCAAAGTATAATCGAGAAGTATTATGTACCTTTTGCTGCAATAAATACTTAAAGACAACTTTGTGTAGAACCGGTTCATTGTGGGAAGTGTTCATTATATTTAGATATCATGTACTGTATGGCCAGTAATTAAAGTACATAAAGCGGTAGTGGTTTAATGATACCATACTTATCAATACAGTCAGGGAATTGTACCCCTCAGTTACAATTGGTCCTTCGAGCCGGAGGGTAACTAGTGTAATATTAATATATTGGTATTAATATTGACATGGCCTATGATGAACACTCCACAAAACGGTTCTCCTAAAGTAGATCGCCCGCAGCGTAGACGGCAGACACCTCAGTACTTAGAGGATTACGTTGCCAATATACTACCTAGCCTTCTACAGACGGTAAACGCGGAAAAAGTAGAAAGTAAAATTATGTCCGACCCTAACAACCAGGCTACCCCGCCAACAGAGGCCCTAGTGGGTTCTAATGTAACTGACCAAGCTCACGGTGGGGACCAGGAGGGAACTGACACGACTTTACCCCCAGACAATACCGAAGAAATAGTCCCCGATCAGCTCCGGGAGGAAGACAACCCTAAAGAGACGCGCACCCAGGGGATGGATCTCCTCGGTACGCAACAGGAGAACGGGTCTCCAACAAGTACTGCCGGGAGCCGATCGCCCCGAACGGCGTCTTCCCCCAGCGAGGCGGACAAGATGCTGGCGCAGGCACTCATCGCCACCCTGGCAGCCTCCACCGAACGCGATCGACTTCAAGCGCAACAGACGTGCGAGCGCGAACATTTCGCAGGCGAGCGAGAGCGCTTCCAGGCGCAACAAAGGAGTGAAGACGACCGAATAAGACTGGAGACCAGACGCCTCCAGACAGAAGAGAACATTGAGAGAAGCCGCGCCGACGTCGCAAATGCACAGCTCCACGCCGCCCATGCCAGCGCCAATGCCCAGCGCGACGTCGCCAACGCACAGCGCGAAGCAGCGCGCGACGCAGCCCATGCCCGGCGCGAGGCAGAGCGCGACCGGCTGCAGGCGGAGCTGATGGACAAACTGGTTGCCATGGCGACACCCCCTCACTCCGCACGGAGCTCCCAGAGATCGTCAAGACATGGGTCTAGGACACATTCCCCTACCCGACGAAGCGACCCGAGACCCCGCCAACAGGAGGATCCTGTCCACGTCTCGGAACCCCCTCCCCGGCCGGTCCATACGAGACCTAGCAACCGGGAAGAACCGGACCACGCCGAGAGACTGAACAGAAGACTCCAGGTCCTAGCAGAGGGAGAGGAGGAGGAGGAGGAGGAGTGTCAAGCCGACCAGCAGCAACGTGCTCTGGCCCAGGAGGCCCAGTACAGCCCCGACCAGCAGCAACGTACTCAGGACCAGGAGGTCCAGTACAGCCCAGAAGTTAGCCCCGAGGCCCTGCGCTACAAACCACAGACTCAACTCACGGGTGAGTTTGACGCACCGCCAGCCCCGAGGAACAGCACCTGGGTACCCGACCTTCGGTACCCACCAAGTACCAGCCCAAGACGACACGCAAGAGGAGACTCGCCTAGGAGGCCTCTCCCCCAACGCTCACCGATGTGCCAGTCATCCATGACATCATACATTGGCACACCGACGTTTCAAGACTTCACCCATGAGAATCGAGCACAGTATACGGAGCTCCGGATGTGCTTAGAGACAATGATGGTGGATGTCGCTGATGAACGCCACAAGTATGCAATATTACTGCAGCACCTGAAAGTGCCCCGGGCGCACAATATAGCGCTTGCCTATGCCACCTCTACGACCCCATACACCGCGGCTCTAGCAGCGCTGGACCAGAGATATGGACGTATATGGGATTACGTAATAGAAGAGATAAGGCATATTGACCGCTTACCCCCAGCAACAGACAATCGCTCACTAGACGACCTGTCTATAAAAGTACAGTCCCTGGTAGGGATGCTGGGAGCGCAACGAGAAAAGGGTATGCACGAGCTATACGCCAACTCTAACGTCGAGAGGATTTTAGAGAAGCTGCCGCCCGCCAGACAGGAGCGCTTCAGGCGGCAAAGAGACCACCGTGATCCTAACGGTCCAGAACCATCCCTCCTAGACTTGGCCGACTTCCTGGCGAGAGAAGTCAGCAGCCTACGATTGGATACGTTCGTGCGGAGCACGCCAAGCTCCAGAGAGGGACCTAGGAGAGTAAACGATGGCCGAAGATCGGTGACTGTTATGCACCAAGCCGAATCAGTACCGCAGCACCAGAACCACAACACCCCCTCGACGAAAGAGGACCAGTGGAAGATTGAGTGCCAGTACTGTGAGGGAGAACATCGGCTCTATCAGTGCGAATATTTCAAGAAGCTGACCACGGATGATGTGAGCCAGTGGGTCAAGGACCACCGCCGCTGCTTCCGCTGCGCGCGCAGCCACCTAGCAGCTGAGTGCCGCTTGAAAAAGAAGTGCAGCAGGTGCGGTGGCACCCACCTGGAGGTCCTGCATGACATCAACAAGCGTCAGCCAGGACAACCGAGTGGGCCCGTCGCGGTACTGTACCATGCCGAGGCGGTGGCACCAGAACCAAAGTTCCACCAGACCGCTCCCTGGTGTCCCGACTGCTACGGCAGACACTGGGAGTCAAGGTGCGACTCGCACCATATAGAGTCTACGTCACCACCCACAGGAGTGCTCCACATTGACCAGCACAGCGGGACCCCCCGTGTGCTCCTCAAAGTGGTCAGAGTGCTCCTGAGCCACGAGGACAAACTCATGGACACTTACGCCGTCCTTGATGACGGGTCAGAGAAGACCCTTCTGCTCGCGTCCGCTGCGGCCCAGCTGGGACTGCGGGGGAGCGAGAACCAAATGACGATTCGGACAATAAGAAGAGATTTAAAGACGATAAAGGGCGAGAATGTCTCCTTCACTATCGCAGCAAGCGGGCAGCCAGAGCGACGGTATAGGATTACAAATGTTTTCACCAGCCAAAAAATAGGACTATCACAGTACACCTACCCCATCCCACAGCTGATGGATAAATACGTGCACCTGCGTCAACTACCTATCCCGCTCATAGACGGCGCCACCCCGACCCTGCTGATAGGCTCCGACCATGCAGACCTCATCGTCCTGATAGACCGGGTCCATACCGGAACCCGAGGCTGTCCTGCAGCAGTCGAGACCCGCCTAGGGTGGACACTACAAGGCCCCCTCGCTAAATCTCTCAACCGAACAGCAGCCACTAGCTGCCTCCACTCCAGAGCGACAGAAGAAGACACCGGCCTCTCCCCCGTACAGCAGAGGCTATTGACATTAAGCGAGAGGCCCGTGAGAGAACCGTGGGTACCAGAGGGAGTTCGGAACTCCACCCCCCTCAGCTGCGCTTCAGACGTAGCTGACCTCGAACCCAGCACCCCAAGCGACTCCTTGACGGGGCGGCCGGGACCGGCCCCTCCTCACACGGGGTACAGAGCGAACAAGAGAAACAGACGGAGGAGGAGAAAGCACAGCCAAGCACAGATCAAAGCAGTCTCAGGCCCGCTTCCTCCTAAGCCCCCCTTCATCCCGTCCAGTCGTCATGACCATAGACCAGTCACCACCCCGAGCTGCGTGGCCGGCCGGCCGCGTAAGCAAAGTGACCACTGGTGCCGACGGAAAGGTCAGAGTGGCAGAAGTGCTCGGCCAAGGGCGGATCTACAACCGACCCGTGGCGAGGCTGATAGAGTCGCCAAGGCTCCCCGACTCGCCTAATGACGACCATGACCCCTGACTTTGTGAACTGCCCGACCCCTCACAGACATTGAGTAGTGGACAGTGCGGTTAATCTGTCTCTGCTTAGCTAATTAGGTGGGACTAATTAGGGGGCGGCTGTTACAAAGGGTCAGATTAAACCGAATATATATATTTATTGCCTGAGATCCATGTATAATATTTGTATATCGTTTGATATCCCTTGTATATTCTTTGTACATATATACGGAATATCCCTTTACCTAGTCTACTGGACAGACCATAATATTCGTTCTCCTATTGGAAGCGATCCCCTGGCGCCAGTGCCTTACCCCCTCGAGCTGACTTGAAAGCTACCGACATGACTTGTCTTAACATGCCCGCTTCTGCCCATGAATACGGCTACCAAAATACGAACGGCACTATTTGTCCACCGTACGTATAAATATGACCAGCAAATACAGAACTTCCTTTTCAGTTCGCCTTCAGTTCAGTCTGGTTCAGTTACCGAGTAAAGCCTCACCCACTACGCAACGTGTGGTGCAGAGTAGGGCTCGCATTGCCCCAAGATAGAGCCTCGTGTTATCCTAGTACGTTGGTTTAACGTATCGTTCTCTATTTATTAGTAAAGCCTTCATTACGAGTCAAAGACCACGTGAAGTGAGTAATTGTGCGTCTACATAGAGCACTTATTCCGCGTGCTAATAGGATAGTAGTAACGTCAAGTTCAACCGTGGCCTACCGCGCACCACGGAGGATTTACACCCCGCCAGCAGTGCCACTTTCCGGCAAGGATTATTATTCTTCATTGCTTTGACCAAGCTGCTGGAGCAGAGAACCGCCTACCCCGCTGCTACTGTGGGATCTACACCTGCCCGTGAAGACATCACTCAAGCCCGTCTCTGTCGTACCAGAGACTCCACGGCTTTCACCTACGCGGCACGCACCCTGGGACCAGGCTGCATTCCCCGCTGACACAAGGGTGATATCGCCTCCGTGGACCATTGACTTTCATAGAGCATTGCCCCCCCCTGCTGGCTTACAACCGGTAGTACACCCCCCCCTTCCCAGAATATCCCTAGATCTAATTACTTAATATTCATTATTGATTTGCCTGCACATTCTTTGCCTTATAAGCGCATCTAAAGTGACCAAAGTAATGTAATATCATACCCCCTTTGATGTAATAAATATTCTAAATGAGTATTTGAGTGGAAACCTGTTATTGTGGAAGTGTTGTCATCTAATATACCTTTGTACGGTATTGGCCAGTAATGTACAAGACGGTAGTGATTTAATGATATCAATACTTGATTAATACAGTCAGGGAATTGTACCCCTCAGTTATAATTAACTATTTAATGTCCAACTCGGGTTACACTTTCAAGTTTCCTAATTATATATAGAGCGAGATTAACAAAGTTTATCCAGGGAAATAGAGAGAGGTCTAAAAACTGTCTGGCTCCACTCTCTCATCACTCGGCCTGACCACCGGTACAATCTGCGTTATTTTCCTTCTAAACAAATGCTGTCACCCTGCCGCACCTGACAGTAATCAATGACGTCACCGTTATCCTGTCAAACTAAAAGTCCCTCGGCCTATCAGCCAAATATCACGTAAGAAACAAACTAACAACAAATAAATCATTCTTACCGATAGACATGGATTGTCTCAACATTTTAACTTCTGTAATAATAGTATCTATCTATTTATCCATCTATTTAAACACCATGAAATACAGGTCCAAAATGCTTTTCTATTAACTGAAATTACTCCTAATTACCAGACTAGGCATTTAGGCACCTATAATATGTATATGTAAGAGTTTATTTGTACAATGAAAGATACTACCACAATGACATATTGCAGGCAACTGCCCAGTATTTTAGAATTGAATGGGAGTTGAAGAAGTTGTTATTGTCTGGCCACACCTCAGGCTCTGCCAAGAGAGGTCTGGAGAAACACCAGAGTAGAGTCCCTTCTTGGCACAAATCCTACAGTTTCTCATTCTAGCTCTGGCTAGTTAGCCAAACAACTATGTAAATTCAATGGGGTCAAGTTCCTGTCTGTACAGGCTGACTTAAGCTCACAGAAATCGACTTTGGGTACAAAGTGGAATATATTTCAGTTGTCTTCAGTCATCTTGTAACAAAAGTAGCTTCACCGCATTGACATGAGAAACAAGAACAAAATAACTCACTATACCGATTCAACATAATCATTGATCAGTAATAAATAAGGTGTGGGTTCTATATAGCAGAATACAGTACATTGAAGATGGGATACCTATCAGAGGTATTCAGCATGAATAATGCTACTGTATTGGTCACACTAACTACCCCTATTCAGTACCATAATTGTTCCCTGCTATGTACATGTTTATAGGGTACTTCAGTCTCATCATATTGACTTTTCAATTGCAAATATATCATCAGGTGGATGTGGCCACTGTATCTCACTTGCTATACAAATGCGTATTACGTATATGACTGGGCCATTAGCTCTGGTATTTCCATTGTCACTGTATAGTTTAATCTGTAAATTGTTTGGGGGTAGGCAGGGAGGGGCACTGGGGTGCAGAGTTATTAGAAATTAGAAAATTACATTAACCAATATAAAATACATCATATCAACATTTTATGTTTAGGAAATCTTGAAATCACATCTGTAAAATGTATATTCATACAGGTGTTAAACCCTAAAATGATGTAGAAATCTGCTTTAATAAATCTATATACTCAACAGCGCATTCACACTGGACAGAAATCCAACTTCTGCCTATAAACCTATGCATTTAAAAATAGAATCTGCAAACCTAATTACATTAATATTGTCAGAACAGTATTATGTTTGTAGATGAAGTATTTCATGTTCTCGGCCATTTTCACATTGTTTAACAACCAGGAATTGCCTAAGATGTACTTTATTTGATCCATGCATGAATATGATTTTTTCAGTTTTTTCTCTAGCGGAGAAACCGGAGCATCCGCACAAGAACCAGCAGGTTCAGGGACAGTTTTTTTCCCACAAGCCACAAGACTTCTGAACAAGAACAGGAGATAACCCTATTAAAAAACTCTTGAACACAAACACCTCATAAAAACTCTTGAACACACACACACACACATCCTGCACTGCACCTTAACACAAACACACACACACACTTTCTGTAAATATGTAATATTTAATTTGACCTCATCTCGTTTTATATTTTATTTGATCTTACTACTACTACTTATTGTTACCATTCTTGTATTCATTGTTGTTTCTTAATTTTGCTATGTTGCAATGCCCCTGTATTGTTGTGTATTTGACAAATAAAGAACTAGAACTTCCCTTCCTCTAACTCAGTTCAGTTCAGTTCAGTTCAGTGTTGACTTGTATTAGTTCTTGTTGCAAATTACTGAAGTCAACATGCATTTTGTTATTGACAATACTGACGTTTGCATCAACTTCTTTTAATGTCACTATTTCTTTCATCATGTTATTTAGCGCTGATAATTTGTGCTTGCGTGCCTTTTCACGTTTAGCTGCTTGCTCCTGCATGGCTTTCTCCATCAATTTTACTATCCTTTTGCCACTGACTTCCATTCCATCCATATTGAATCACCAGTCGGCAGTCTGGCTTTCCACAATTAGTAAAATGTCAATCACCTGGCAAGCGTGCAAGCTAGACACGCGTCTAATTACTTTTACTTTCAATCCAGACCGCAAGCTACTATGCTTTTTTCCATTGACCACATTCTGTAACGTTAGTTATAGCTTCAATGGGATACGGCACCTTCAGGCAAATTATACAAGATACAGTAGTACGGCTTACTGGTTGACGTCTTCTTTCAGTCAAATTATACAAGATACAGCTTACTGGTTCACGTCTTCTTTTGTCAGGCCAGTCCAAATCCAAGTTCCGTTTTTAATGAGCACGTTTTTAGACTAAATGTAGTTCCCAAAACTCGTTGATGCCATAAGCTTCAGACGCTCTCAAACTTTGAATTCTCCCGTTCCACATCCACGCACAAGAAAGCCACTGACCATGACGTAGTATTAACTATTTAATGTCCAACTCGGGTTACACTTTCAAGTTTCCTAATTATATATAGAGCGAGATTAACAAAGTTTATCCAGGGAAATAGAGAGAGGTCTAAAAACTGTCTGGCTCCACTCTCTCATCACTCGGCCTGACCACCGGTACAATCTGCGTTATTTTCCTTCTAAACAAATGCTGTCACCCTGCCGCACCTGACAGTAATCAATGACATCACCGTTATCCTGTCAAACTAAAAGTCCCTCGGCCTATCAGCCAAATATCACGTAAGAAACAAACTAACAACAAAGAAATCATTCTTACCGATAGACATGGATTGTCTCAACATTTTAACTTCTGTAATAATAGTATCTATCTATTTATCCATCTATTTAAACACCATGAAATACAGGTCCAAAATGCTTTTCTATTAACTGAAATTACTCCTAATTACCAGACTAGGCATTTAGGCACCTATAATATGTATATGTAAGAGTTTATTTGTACAATGAAAGATACTACCACAATGACATATTGCAGGCAACTGCCCAGTATTTTAGAATTGAATGGGAGTTGAAGATGTTGTTATTGTCTGGCCACACCTCAGGCTCTGCCAAGAGAGGTCTGGAGAAACACCAGAGTAGAGTCCCTTCTTGGCACAAATCCTACAGTTTCTCATTCTAGCTCTGGCTAGTTAGCCAAACAACTATGTAAATTCAATGGGGTCAAGTTCCTGTCTGTACAGGCTGACTTAAGCTCACAGAAATCGACTTTGGGTACAAAGTGGAATATATTTCAGTTGTCTTCAGTCATCTTGTAACAAACGTAGCTTCACCGCATTGACATGAGAAACAAGAACAAAATAACTCACTATACCGATTCAACATAATCATTGATCAGTAATAAATAAGGTGTGGGTTCTATATAGCAGAATACAGTACATTGAAGATGGGATACCTATCAGAGGTATTCAGCATGAATAATGCTACTGTATTGGTCACACTAACTACCCCTATTCAGTACCCTAATTGTTCCCTGCTATGTACATGTTTATAGGGTACTTCAGTCTCATCATATTGACTTTTCAATTGCAAATATATCATCAGGTGGATTTGGCCACTGTATCTCACTTGCTATACAAATGCGTATTACGTATATGACTGGGCCATTAGCTCTGGTATTTCCATTGTCACTGTATAGTTTAATCTGTAAATTGTTTGGGGGTAGGCAGGGAGGGGCACTGGGGTGCAGAGTTATTAGAAATTAGAAAATTACATTAACCAATATAAAATACATCATATCAAGATTTTATGTTTAGGAAATCTTGAAATCACATCTGTAAAATGTATATTCATACAGGTGTTAAACCCTAAAATGATGTAGAAATCTGCTTTAATAAATCTATATACTCAACAGCGCATTCACACTGGACAGAAATCCAACTTCTGCCTATAAACCTATGCATTTAAAAATAGAATCTGCAAACCTAATTACATTAATATTGTCAGAACAGTATTATGTTTGTAGATGAAGTATTTCATGTTCTCGGCCATTTTCACATTGTTTAACAACCAGGAATTGCCTAAGATGTACTTTATTTGATCCATGCATGAATATGATTTTTTCAGTTTTTTCTCTAGCGGAGAAACCGGAGCATCCGCACAAGAACCAGCAGGTTCAGGGACAGTTTTTTTCCCACAAGCCACAAGACTTCTGAACAAGAACAGGAGATAACCCTATTAAAAAACTCTTGAACACAAACACCTCATAAAAACTCTTGAACACACACACACACACATCCTGCACTGCACCTTAACACACACACACACACTTTCTGTAAATATGTAATATTTAATTTGACCTCATCTCGTTTTATATTTTATTTTATCTTACTACTACTACTTATTGCTATCATTCTTGTATGAATGAATGAATGAATGAATGAATGAATGAATGAATGAATGAATGAATGAATGAAAACTTTATTTAACAGATTGCAGAATGGGTACAATACAGTACGGCTCAATACATACAATTGTTAAGGGGATGCAGACCTGAGAAAGACGTTTGTCTTGTTTCCATCAGGGTCCCCCATTTTCAATTCATATATTCATTGTTGTTTCTCAATTTTGCACTGTTGCAATGCCCCTGTATTGTTGTGTATTTGACAAATAAAGAACTTGAACTTCCCTTCCTCTAACTCAGTTCAGTTCAGTTCAGTGTTGACTTGTATTAGTTCTTGTTGCAAATTACTGAAGTCAACATGCATTTTGTTATTGACAATACTGACGTTTGCATCAACTTCTTTTAATGTCACTATTTCTTTCATCATGTTATTTAGCGCTGATAATTTGTGCTTGCGTGCCTTTTCACGTTTAGCTGCTTGCTCCTGCATGGCTTTCTCCGTCAATTTTACTATCCTTTTGCCACTGACTTCCATTCCATCCATATTGAATCACCAGTCGGCAGTCGGGCTTTCCACAATTAGTAAAATGTCAATCACCTGGCGAGCGTGCAAGCTAGACACGCGTCTAATTACTTTTACTTTCAATCCAGACCGCAAGCTACTATGCTTTTTTCCATTGACCACATTCTGTAACGTTAGTTATAGCTTCAATGGGATACGGCACCTTCAGGCAAATTATACAAGATACAGCTTACTGGTTCACGTCTTCTTTTGTCAGGCCAGTCCAAATCCAAGTTCCGTTTTTAATGAGCACGTTTTTAGACTAAATGTAGTTCCCAAAACTCGTTGATGCCATAAGCTTCAGACGCTCTCAAACTTTGAATTCTCCCGTTCCACATCCACGCACAAGAAAGCCACTGACCATGACGTAGTATTAACTATTTAATGTCCAACTCGGGTTACACTTTCAAGTTTCCTAATTATATATAGAGCGAGATTAACAAAGTTTATCCAGGGAAATAGAGAGAGGTCTAAAAACTGTCTGGCTCCACTCTCTCATCACTCGGCCTGACCACCGGTACAATCTGCGTTATTTTCCATCTAAACAAATGCTGTCACCCTGCCGCACCTGACAGTAATCAATGACCTCACCGTTATCCTGTCAAACTAAAAGTCCCTCGGCCTATCAGCCAAATATCACGTAAGAAACAAACTAACAACAAAGAAATCATTCTTACCGATAGACATGGATTGTCTCAACATTTTAACTTCTGTAATAATAGTATCTATCTATTTATCCATCTATTTAAACACCATGAAATACAGGTCCAAAATGCTTTTCTATTAACTGAAATTACTCCTAATTACCAGACTAGGCATTTAGGCACCTATAATATGTATATGTAAGAGTTTATTTGTACAATGAAAGATACTACCACAATGACATATTGCAGGCAACTGCCCAGTATTTTAGAATTGAATGGGAGTTGAAGATGTTGTTATTGTCTGGCCACACCTCAGGCTCTGCCAAGAGAGGTCTGGAGAAACACCAGAGTAGAGTCCCTTCTTGGCACAAATCCTACAGTTTCTCATTCTAGCTCTGGCTAGTTAGCCAAACAACTATGTAAATTCAATGGGGTCAAGTTCCTGTCTGTACAGGCTGACTTAAGCTCACAGAAATCGACTTTGGGTACAAAGTGGAATATATTTCAGTTGTCTTCAGTCATCTTGTAACAAACGTAGCTTCACCGCATTGACATGAGAAACAAGAACAAAATAACTCACTATACCGATTCAACATAATCATTGATCAGTAATAAATAAGGTGTGGGTTCTATATAGCAGAATACAGTACATTGAAGATGGGATACCTATCAGAGGTATTCAGCATGAATAATGCTACTGTATTGGTCACACTAACTACCCCTATTCAGTACCCTAATTGTTCCCTGCTATGTACATGTTTATAGGGTACTTCAGTCTCATCATATTGACTTTTCAATTGCAAATATATCATCAGGTGGATTTGGCCACTGTATCTCACTTGCTATACAAATGCGTATTACGTATATGACTGGGCCATTAGCTCTGGTATTTCCATTGTCACTGTATAGTTTAATCTGTAAATTGTTTGGGGGTAGGCAGGGAGGGGCACTGGGGTGCAGAGTTATTAGAAATTAGAAAATTACATTAACCAATATAAAATACATCATATCAAGATTTTATGTTTAGGAAATCTTGAAATCACATCTGTAAAATGTATATTCATACAGGTGTTAAACCCTAAAATGATGTAGAAATCTGCTTTAATAAATCTATATACTCAACAGCGCATTCACACTGGACAGAAATCCAACTTCTGCCTATAAACCTATGCATTTAAAAATAGAATCTGCAAACCTAATTACATTAATATTGTCAGAACAGTATTATGTTTGTAGATGAAGTATTTCATGTTCTCGGCCATTTTCACATTGTTTAACAACCAGGAATTGCCTAAGATGTACTTTATTTGATCCATGCATGAATATGATTTTTTCAGTTTTTTCTCTAGCGGAGAAACCGGAGCATCCGCACAAGAACCAGCAGGTTCAGGGACAGTTTTTTTCCCACAAGCCACAAGACTTCTGAACAAGAACAGGAGATAACCCTATTAAAAAACTCTTGAACACAAACACCTCATAAAAACTCTTGAACACACACACACACACATCCTGCACTGCACCTTAACACACACACACACACTTTCTGTAAATATGTAATATTTAATTTGACCTCATCTCGTTTTATATTTTATTTTATCTTACTACTACTACTTATTGCTATCATTCTTGTATGAATGAATGAATGAATGAATGAATGAATGAATGAATGAATGAATGAAAACTTTATTTAACAGATTGCAGAATGGGTACAATACAGTACGGCTCAATACATACAATTGTTAAGGGGATGCAGACCTGAGAAAGACGTTTGTCTTGTTTCCATCAGGGTCCCCCATTTTCAATTCATATATTCATTGTTGTTTCTCAATTTTGCACTGTTGCAATGCCCCTGTATTGTTGTGTATTTGACAAATAAAGAACTTGAACTTCCCTTCCTCTAACTCAGTTCAGTTCAGTTCAGTGTTGACTTGTATTAGTTCTTGTTGCAAATTACTGAAGTCAACATGCATTTTGTTATTGACAATACTGACGTTTGCATCAACTTCTTTTAATGTCACTATTTCTTTCATCATGTTATTTAGCGCTGATAATTTGTGCTTGCGTGCCTTTTCACGTTTAGCTGCTTGCTCCTGCATGGCTTTCTCCGTCAATTTTACTATCCTTTTGCCACTGACTTCCATTCCATCCATATTGAATCACCAGTCGGCAGTCGGGCTTTCCACAATTAGTAAAATGTCAATCACCTGGCGAGCGTGCAAGCTAGACACGCGTCTAATTACTTTTACTTTCAATCCAGACCGCAAGCTACTATGCTTTTTTCCATTGACCACATTCTGTAACGTTAGTTATAGCTTCAATGGGATACGGCACCTTCAGGCAAATTATACAAGATACAGCTTACTGGTTCACGTCTTCTTTTGTCAGGCCAGTCCAAATCCAAGTTCCGATTTTAATGAGCACCTTTTTAGACTAAATGTAGTTCCCAAAACTCGTTGATGCCATAAGCTTCAGACGCTCTCAAACTTTGAATTCTCCCGTTCCACATCCACGCACAAGAAAGCCACTGACCATGACGTAGTATTAACTATTTAATGTCCAACTCGGGTTACACTTTCAAGTTTCCTAATTATATATAGAGCGAGATTAACAAAGTTTATCCAGGGAAATAGAGAGAGGTCTAAAAACTGTCTGGCTCCACTCTCTCATCACTCGGCCTGACCACCGGTACAATCTGCGTTATTTTCCATCTAAACAAATGCTGTCACCCTGCCGCACCTGACAGTAATCAATGACCTCACCGTTATCCTGTCAAACTAAAAGTCCCTCGGCCTATCAGCCAAATATCACGTAAGAAACAAACTAACAACAAAGAAATCATTCTTACCGATAGACATGGATTGTCTCAACATTTTAACTTCTGTAATAATAGTATCTATCTATTTATCCATCTATTTAAACACCATGAAATACAGGTCCAAAATGCTTTTCTATTAACTGAAATTACTCCTAATTACCAGACTAGGCATTTAGGCACCTATAATATGTATATGTAAGAGTTTATTTGTACAATGAAAGATACTACCACAATGACATATTGCAGGCAACTGCCCAGTATTTTAGAATTGAATGGGAGTTGTAGAGGTTGTTATTGTCTGGCCACACCTCAGGCTCTGCCAAGAGAGGTCTGGAGAAACACCAGAGTAGAGTCCCTTCTTGCAGTGTGCGAACCATAGCATGGTCTTTGGGTGAGCCGGCGCGCGGACTGTTGGAGGATACTGTGATCGCAGCCTGTAGCCTGTAGGCCTTGTGTATGTATGTATGTGACAAATAAACCTCTTGAATCCTGTCATATATTCAATCAGTTTCAGTAACTACAGAACACATAATACTAGACAACTCACTTGTTGAGGTCCGGCCGTCTGGACGGTCTGGGCTTCCACGGCACGGTCACCGGGCGTTGTAATACTAATAATAGTCCCCACCGGAGCAGCACCAAGCAGGTGTAATTGTAACGGCGTCGCCTGTATGATCCCGCGGCCCGCCCCCTGCTGCTCTGTCAGCTTCACTATCTTCGTGAAACCAAAATTGGTTAGGCTTACTTGTTTTCGTTTAGACATTATGCATTCCTGAGTGACCTTATTTACTGGCTGTCAAAACGATCACTGTGTCAACAAGTCACAGCACAGGTTACAAAGTGGGTCAAGTTTGATTTGAGCCGTGCGTGCAGGCTGCAGCGCTCCGAATGGTAATTGCAAGAATAGCATGCATGTTGCCATATTACGTGTGAATTAGTGCGCAAATCATTAATCATACATCCAAAATAGCATACGTTTATTATTATACACGTGATGATACAGAAAATTACAGAAAAATTAGAAATGCATGGCAAAAGTAGCATTTATTTTCAGTAATTTAGAGATCCCCAGGGGAGCTTTAGAGACCCCCAGGGGAGCTGATGTCTGATCTAGGGGAGCTATAGCGGACCGAGCTCCCCCCGTGGATCGCACCCTGCCTTCTTGGCACAAATCCTACAGTTTCTCATTCTAGCTCTGGCTAGTTAGCCAAACAACTATGTAAATTCAATGGGGTCAAGTTCCTGTCTGTACAGGCTTACTCAAGCTCACAGAAATCGACTTTGGGTACAAAGTGGAATATATTTCAGTTGTCTTCAGTCATCTTGTAACGAAAGTAGCTTCACCGCATTGACATGAGAAACAAGAACAAAATAACTCACTATACCGATTCAACATAATCATTGATAAGTAATAAATAAGGTGTGGGTTCTATGGATATAGCAGAATACAGGACATTGAAGATGGTTTACCTATCCTATGAATAATGCTACAGTATTGGTCACCCTAACTACCCCCATTCAGTACCCTAATTGTTCCCTGCTATGCACATGTTTATAGGGTACTTCAGTCTCATCATATTGACCTTTCAATTGCAAATATATCATCAGGTGGATGTGGCCACTGTATCTCACTTGCTATACAAATGTGTATTACGTATATGACTGGGCCATTGGCTCTGGTATTTCCATTGTCACTGTATAGTTTCATCTGTAAATTGTTTGGGGGTAGGCAGGAAGGGGCACTGGGGTGCAGAGTCATTAGAAATGTATTTAGAAATATATTGTGAATTACATTAACCAATATAAAATACATCATGTCAACATTTTATGTTTAGGAAATCTTGAAATCACATCTGTAAAACAATATCCTGACCTGACAAATGTTTTTGTAATCTGGTGGCTTAATCCAAGAATCACAGTTTCAGTCACCAGCTAACTGATAGTCAATAATACAATGTTGATTCTTGTTTCCCACATTAAACGTGAGCACTAGTCTCTTCTTAAACATCTTTGGCATGTATTGCCACAAGCAGAGTGTGCACATAGTTTGCAATAGCAACAGCATCAAGATTTACAGGTTATTCCATGATTGTAACTTGAAGTTGAAGTAAATTGAAATCAATGGATTTGAACAGCCAATGTGGGGATCAGTGCTTATTTTATTTGATCAAAACAAATGTTAATATTTCCCATTGGTCATCATTGGGTTGAAATGGAACAGGGAAACTATTTATTTCTTCGGTAGGCCTGGGAATGCTGATCCAACATTGGGAAATTAATTTATCAATATCAAATATCAAATACATCACGTCAACATTTGATAACATAAATGTTTCATAAATCTTGAAAATAAATCTGCAACCAGATTACTCCCGGTTCGACAATACCTTGCTGTGACAAATTCATTTTTTGTAATCTGATGCAATAATCCAAGAATCACAATTTCAGTCACCAGCCAACTGGATGGTCAGTAATGTAAGTAATGTCAGACTCAATGCTTATGCAAAATGCAAAATCCATAGAATACATCAAATCAATACATTTCCTAAAGACACTTAAATTAAAAGTCTCATTGAGGATTATATTTGATTTGTAACCTGAAATATGTCAATATTGGATTCAGGATTTGGGCTTAATTCTGATCACCCAGTATCTTGTAAGAGAGAAGATTGAAATAATGAAAGTACAATAAGTACAAATAAAACAAAAATATATACAGGTGCAAATACTGCACACATACATTATTGATTGTACAAAGTGTAGCATAATAGTTTTCTTCCAAGATGATTATAAGAGGTTTTATCACCTGGTGTTTGATGGATGGGGTGTCTATTCTGATTGACCAATCAGTTCAAAGAAGCTAACTGCTCAACTATTGGGTATAATAACAGGGCTGTTTTCCTGACTGAAGTACTCATTCAACCAAAAACACTGGATAGTCTGCTGTTTGACTTGACCTCCTCTCTGTGGCAGAACACATTCTCTACTGGAACAAGACTTTATACTAAAACCATCTGGATCAAAACTTGCTTATGATAACACATAGCAGACTTTTGATACCACAACATCAGTAAGTACAATTATTTATTTGATTGTTTCCGTTTCAGAGCCTCTCTTATGTTCTGCTTATTTCCTGTCTAAATATGCCCTCTAATATTTTGAATCTCTGTTGTTTATTTCTCTGTCCATTTTGTCTGTATTTTAGCTAATGCTGACTAGTTTTTAATACCCATCCATGGAGCAGATTCACTTTCATCAAGCCCTGCTTGATACTGCACTGCCCATCAGTCTCTCTGATGTGTGGGTTGTAATTGAGTGGGGATAAGGAAGGTGGTGCTATTGCTGACCACACCTCAGGTTCTGCCAAGAGAGGTCTGGAGAATGTCACACTATAATTAGTTACTAAACTCCAACTACAACCCACACATCAGACAAACAAAATACATAAACAAAGTGCAATACGGAATTAAAGATTCTACCTTAAATCACATGTTTGAAACGTACAAATTCAACCAAATCAAATCTGAAACGTTCATTGTGATTCTCTCTATTCCAGATACAATTGTTCCCCAACAACAAATAATGGCTGAGTCAAGGCCTCACTGCTGTGACCAATGTGGAAAGAGCTTCGTCAAAAAGTGTCAACTTCAAATACACCAGCGTATTCATACAGGAGAGAAGCCCTACCACTGTGACCAGTGTGGGGAGAGCTTCAATCTGTCTGGAAACTTAAAGAGGCACCAGCGTATTCATACAGGAGAAAAGCCCTACCACTGTGACCAATGTGGGAAGAGCTTCAATCATTCTAACAGCTTAAAGAGTCACCAGCGTATTCATACAGGAGAGAAGCCCTATCCCTGTGACCAGTGTGGGAAGAGCTTCAGAGACTTTGGTAACTTAAAGAGACACCAGAACATTCATACAGGGGAGAAGCACTATCCATGTAACAAGTGTGGGAAGAGCTTCAGAGACTTTGGTAACTTAAAGAGACACCAGAACATTCATACAAGAGAGAAGCTCTATCCCTGTGACCAGTGTGGGGAGAGCTTCAATCAGTCTGGCAGCTTAAAGAGTCACCAGCGTATTCATACAGGAGAGAAGCCCTATCCCTGTGACCAGTGTGGGGAGAGCTTCAATCAGTCTGGACACTTAAAGAGTCACCAGCGTATTCATACAGGAGAGAAGCCATACCACTGTGACCAGTGTGGGGAGAGCTTCAATCTGTCTGGAAACTTAAAGAGGCACCAGCGTATTCATACAGGAGAGAAGCCCTACCACTGTGACCAGTGTGGGAAGAGCTTCAATCATTCTAACAGCTTAAAGAGTCACCAGCGTATTCATACAGGAGAGAAGCCCTATCCCTGTGACCAGTGTGGGAAGAGCTTCAATCAGTCTGGCACCTTAAAGATACACCAGCATATTCATACAGGAGAGAAGCCCTATCCCTGTGACCAGTGTGGGAAGAGCTTCAGAAACTTTAGTAACTTAAAGAGACACCAGACATTCATACAGGGGCGAAGCTCTATCCATGTGACCAGTGTGGGAAGAGCTTCAGTCGGTCTGGCAGCTTAAAGAGTCACCAGCGTATGCATTCAGGAGAGATCCCTACCACTGTGACCAATGTGGAAAGAGATTCAGACATTTGAGTCACTTAAAAAGACACCAGAACATCCATACAGGAGAGAAGCACTATCCCTGTGACCAGTGTGGGAAGAGCTTCAGTACATTTTACATCTTAAAGATACACCAGTATATTCATACAGGTGTTAAACCCTAAAATGATGTAGAAATCTGCTTTAATAAATCTATATACTCAACAGCGCATTCATACTGGACAGAAATCCAACTTCTGCCTATAAACCTATGCATTTAAAAATAGAATCTGCAAACCTAATTACATTAATATTGTCACAACAGTATTATGTCTGTAGATGAAGTATTGCATGTTCTCTTGGCCATTTTCACATTGTTTAACAACCAGGAATTGCCTAAGATGTACTTTATTTGATCCATGCATGAATATGATTTTTTCAGTTTTTTCTCTAGCGGAGAAACCGGAGCATCCGCACAAGAACCAGCACGTTCAGGGACAGTTTTTTTCCCACAAGCCACAAGACATCTGAACAAGAACAGGAGATAACCCTATTAAAAAACTCTTGAACACAAACACCTCATAAAACTCTTGAACACACACACACACATCATGCACCTTAACATGCACATACGCTTTCTGTAAATATGTAATATTTAATTTTACCTCATCTCGTTTTATATTTTATTTTTATCTTACTACTATTACTTATTGTTACCATTCTTGTATTCATTGTTGTTTCTTAATTTTGCACTGTTGCAATGCCCCTGTATTGTTGTGTATTTGACAAATAAAGAACTTCCCTTCCTCTAACTCACCTGGCTATCTGTCTACACACAGAACTATTTACAAATAAAACACAACAACACTGATGACATACCAGAGCCAATGGCTCGGGCATAACGTAATAAGCATTTGTAAAGCAGTGGGATACACTCCTCCTAATTGTTTTGCAATTAAAAAGCAGACTGGAGCACCCTACAGGTGGTTTAATGGCTCTGAATACTGTACACACAGGTGTGCCCATGCTGAAATGATGGTAATATTGTTCTCACTGAATAGCTACCCAAATACCTCTGATAGGCAATAGATTAACATTGAACTTAAATTTGCCTCTGATTAGCTTACCCAGTATATTGTAAGAGAGAGAACATTGCTATATCTGAAGTAAAATATGTACAAACTCAAATATATGCAGGTGGAGATATCGCAGTTATGCATAGTGATTGTACAAAGTGTAGCCTAATAGTTGACTTCCAAGATGATTAGAAGAGGAAATATCACCTTGTGTTTCAATTCATTTAAAAAAACTATTAGTCCTGCAAGGGACAATTTAAGGCATGAATACGGCAAACAGCTGCACTTATACACATCCAAGACAGAACAAGAGACATACATGACACTATTAAAGCACAAGAAACATGACACTGTTAGAACAGGATCCTTATATAGCTGAGCTGTCAAGTCTAATAAATAAATTCGGTCTGTACAAAAAAAGTGGGGTCAAAAGGTGCATATTAGTGAACTGACCATTCCTTGCACTGTGGCCATTCACCAGTCGAATGGCCTCTGGAACAAAACCAAACATCCTTATGTTTGTTTTACAGGCGGGCTGTCTAAAGCGCTTTCCTGATGGCAACATGTCAAAACACACACATGTGTGGAGTCACTAATTATCTTATGTGCTTTCTTGAGCACTTGAGCACTGTTTGTGTTTTGCCGATCATTTTTGAGCTAAGGTTGACAACACCTTGCAGTCTGTCCTTGTCTCTTTGACAGAGGGATGTGAACCAACATACAAATGAAAAGGTTAGAATACTTTGAATAAAGGAGGAATAAAACGTTGCCAGGATTTTCAGTCAGCTTGTATCGAAAGTAGCTTCACAGCATGAGAAACAAGAACGAAATAACTCACTATACTGATTCAACATCATGATAAGTAAGAAATAAGGCATGGGTTCTATGAGATATAGCAGAATACAGGACATTGAAGATGAGATACCTATCAGAGGTATTCAGCATGAATAATGCTACTGTATTGGTCACACTAACTACCCCTATTCAGTACCCTTATTGTTCCCTGCTATGTACATGTTTATAGGGTACTTCAGTCTCATCATTGACTTTCAATTGCAAATCTATCATGAGGTGGATGTGGCCACTGTATCTCACTTGCTATACAAATGCTTATTACGTATGACTGGGCCATTGGCTCTGGTATTTCCATTGTCACTATAGTTTCATGTGTAAATTGTTTGGGGGTAGGCAGGGAGGGGCACTCTGGTACAGAGTCATTAGAAATGTATTTTTAAATATATTGTGAATGACATTAACCAATATAAAATACATCATGTCAACATTTAATGTTTTGCAAATCTTGAAATCACATCTGTAAAACAGTATCCTGACCTGACAAATGTTTTTGTAATCTGGTGGCTTAATCCAAGAATCACAGTTTCAGTCACCAGCTAATTGATGGTCAATAATACATTGTTGATTCTTGTTTCCCACGTTAAACTTGAGCACTAGTCTATTTGGTTTCGTTTTTATTCTGAGACTCAATGTTTAACTATTACCATGGAATAAATAAAATCAAACATCTTAAACATCTTTGGCCTGTATTGCCACAAGCTTTGTTACAGAGTATTTGGAGCAATGTGTCCACATAGTTTGCAATAGCAGCATCAAGACGTACAGGTGATTTCAAGTAAATTTCAATCAAATCAATGGATTTGAACAGCCAATGTGGGGATCGGTGCTTATTTTATTTGATCAAAATAAATGTTAATATTTCCCATTGGTCAGCATTGGGTTGAAATGGAACATAGCCGCATTATATGGGAAACTATTTCTTCCTGTGTTCGGTAGGCCTGGGAATGCTGATCCAACATTGTGAAATTAATGTATCAATATCAAATATCAAATACATCACGTCAACATTTGATCAAATAAATGTTTCATGAATCTTGAAAATAAATCTGCAACCCGATTACTCCCTGTTCGACAATATCTTGCTCTGATAGATAAATTTTTTTGTAATCTGATGCCATAATCCAAGAATCACAATTTCAGTCACCAGCCAACTGGATGGTCAGTAATGTAAGTAATGTCAGACTCAAAAACCATGGATACATTAAATCAATACATTTCCTAAATAAACTTAAAATAAAAGTCTCACTGAGGATTATCTTTGATTTGGAAAAATTCTGATCACCCAGTATCTTGTAAGAGAGATGATTGAAATAATGAAAGTACAATAAGTACAAATAAAACAAAAATATACATAGGTGCAAATACTGCACACATACATTATTGATTGTACAAAGTGTAGCATAATAGTTGTCTTCCAATATGATTATAAGAGGTTTTATCACCTTTTGTTTGATGGATGGGGTGTCTATTCTGATTGACCAATCAGTTCAAAGAAGCTAACTGCTCAACTATTGGGTATAAGAACAGGGCTGTTTTCCTGACTGAAGTACTCATTCAACCAAAAACACTGGATAGTCTGCTGTTTGACTCGACCTCCTCTCTGTGGCAGAACACATTCTCTACTGGAACAAGACTTTATACTAAAACCATCTGGATCAAAACTTGCTTATGATTACATATAGCAGACTTTTGATACCACAAAGTCAGTAAGTACAATTATTTATTTGATTCCGTTTAAGAGCCTCTCTTATGTTCTGCTTATTTACTGTCTAAATATGCCCTCTAATATTTAGAATCTCTGTTGTTTATTTCTCTGTCCATTTTGTTGTGCACAGTATTTTAGCTAATGCTGACTAGTTTTTAATACCCATCCATGGAGCAGATTTACTTTCAAGCCCTGCTTGATACTGCACTGCCCATCAGTTTCTCTGATGTGTGGGTTGTAATTGAGTGGGGATAAGGAAGGTGGTGCTATTGCTGACCACACCTCAGAATCTGCCAAGAGAGGCCTGGAGAACATCACACTATAATTAGTTACTAAACTACAACTACAACCCACACATCAGAATATATAAACACGTGCAATACGGAATTACAGATTCTACCTTCTAAATCACATTTTTGAAACCACAAATTCAAACCAAAACACAATCTGAAATGTTCATTGGAGTGCTTCTCTCTATTCCAGATACAATTGTTCCCCAACAACAAATAATGGCTGAGTCAAGGCTTTACTGCTGTGACCAATGTGGAAAGAGCTTCGTCAAAAAGTATAATCTTCAAATACACCAGTTTATTCATACAGGAGAGAAGCCCTACCACTGTGACCAGTGTGGGAAGAGCTTCAATGAGTCTGGAAGCTTAAAGAAACACCAGCGTATTCATACAGGAGAGAAGCCCTATCCCTGTGACCAGTGTGGGGAGAGCTTCAATCAGTCTGGAAACTTAAAGAGGCACCAGCGTATTCATACAGGAGAGAAGCCCTACCACTGTGACCAGTGTGGGGAGAGCTTCAATCTGTCTCGAAACTTAAAGAGGCACCAGCGTATTCATACAGGAGAGAAGCCCTACCACTGTGACCAATGTGGGAAGAGCTTCAATCATTTTAACAGCTTAAAGAGTCACCAGCGTATTCATACAGGAGAGAAGCCCTATCCCTGTGACCAGTGTGGGAAGAGCTTCAATCAGTCTGGCACCTTAAAGATACACCAGCGTATTCATACAGGAGAGAAGCCCTATCACTGTGACCAGTGTGGGAAGAGCTTCAGAGACTTTAGTCACTTAAAGAGACACCAGAACATTCATACAGGAGAGAAGCTCTATCCATGTGACAAGTGTGGGAAGAGTTTCAGACACGTTAGTAACTTGAAGAGACACCAGAACATTCATACAAGAGAAAAACCACCTGTGACCAGTGTGGGAAGAGCTTCAGTACATTTTACATCTTAAAGATACACCAGTATATTCATACAGGTGTTAAACCATAAAATGATGTAGAAATCTGCTTTAATAAATCTATATACTCAACAGCGCATTCACACTGGACAGAAATTCAACTTCTGCCTATAAACCTATGCATTTAAAAATAGAATCTGCAAACCTAATTACATTAATATTGTCAGAACAGTATTATGTTTGTAGATGAAGTATTTCATGTTCTCTTGGCCATTTTCACATTGTTTAACAACCAGGAATTGCCTAAGATGTACTTTATTTGATCCATGCATGAATCTGATTTTTTCAGTTTTTTCTCTAGCGGAGAAACCGGAGCATCCGCACAAGAACCAGCACGTTCAGGGACAGTTTTTTTCCCACAAGCCACAAGACATCTGAACAAGAACAGGAGATAACCCTATTAAAAAACTCTTGAACACAAACACCTCATAAAACTCTTGAACACACACACACACATCATGCACCTTAACATGCACATACACTTTCTGTAAATATGTAATATTTAATTTTACCTCATCTCGTTTTATATTTTATTTTATCTTACTACTACTACTTATTGTTACCATTCTTGTAATCATTGTTGTTTCTTAATTTTGCACTGTTGCAATGCCCCTGTATTGTTGTGTATTTGACAAATAAAGAACTTGAACTTCCCTTCCTCTAACTCAGTGCTGCCCAAACTTAATCTACCTGGCTATCTGTCTACCCACAGAACTATTTACAAATAAAACACAACAACACTGATGACATACCAGAGCCAATGGCCTGGGCATAACGTAATAAGCATTTGTAAAGCAGTCGGATACACTCCTCCTAATTGTTTTGCAATTAAAAAGTCAATGGGAGCAGACTGGAGCACCCTACAGGTGGTTTAATGTCTCTGAATAATGTACACACAGGTGTGCCCATGCTGAAATGATGGTAATATTGTTCTCACTGAATAGCTACCCAAATACCTCTGATGGGCAATAGATTAACATTGAACTTCAATTTGCCTCTGATTAGCTTACCCAGTATATTGTAAGAGAGAGAAGATTGCTATATCTGAAGTAAAATATGTACAAACTCAAATATATGCAGGTGGAGATATCGCAGTTATGCATAGTGATTGTACAAAGTGTAGCCTAATAGTTGACTTCCAAGATGATTAGAAGAGGAAATATCACCTTGTGTTTCAATTCATTAAAAAAAACTATTAGTCCTGCAAGGGACAATTTAAAGGTGCTATGCATTATAAATGTCATTTTTCAGTCTCTAGCATTGTATTATAGTAATAGGAGTTCGTATCAATGTGTTTTTGGGCCTAAATACTATATTGGCGAATTCCTCAGCTACAGCCCATCCCCTCTTTGCCTCTAGTAAATCAGGTCATGTTGATTTGACGACCTGGTGCACGTCACAGGGCGCTGTTTATAGCGCACGGTGATGTGATTGGCTCTGTGGTTTTAGTAATGCCCGCCTCCATTCTTGCTACCTGCAGGGTGGAAGGTTTGTCCAGAAGATCACTAATCAGCTGAAGCCTGATGCGGTTCCCTCGGTCTTCGACAGACAGACCGGCGTTAGCTCTCGGGACTCGATTTTCAGTCAGCTTGTATCGAAAGTAGCTTCACTGCATGAGAAACAAGAACAAAATAACTCACTATACTGATTCAACATCATGAGGGGCACTCTGGTACAGAGTCATTAGAAATGTATTTTTAAATATATTGTGAATGACATTAACCAATATAAAATACATCATGTCAACATTTCATGTTTTGCAAATCTTGAAATCATATCTGTAAAACAATATCCTGACCTGACAAATGTTTTTGTAATCTGGTGGCTTAATCCAAGAATCACAGTTTCAGTCACCAGCTAACTGATGGTCAATAATACAATGTTGATTCTTGTTTCCCACGTTAAACTTGAGCACTAGTCTCTTTGGTTTCATTTGTATTCTGAGACTCAATGTTTAACAAATACCATGGAATAAATCAAATCAAACATCTTAAACATCTTTGGCCTGTATTGCCACAAGCTTCGTTACAGAGTATTTGGAGCAACGTGTCCACATAGTTTGCAATAGCAGCATCAAGACGTACAGGTGATTCCAAGTTCAAGTACATTTAAATCAATGGATTTGAACAGCCAATGTGGGGATCTGTGCTTATTTTATTTGATTAAAATAAATGTTAATATTTCCCATTGGTCAGCATTGGGTTGAAATGGAACATAGCCGCATTATATGGGAAACTATTTCTTCCTGTGTTCGGTAGGCTTGGGAATGCTGATCCAACATTGTGAAATTAATGTATCAATATCAAATATCAAATACATCACGTCAACATTTGATCAAATAAATGTTTCATGAATCTTGAAAATAAATCTGCAACCAGATTACTCCCTGTTCGACAATATCTTGTTCTGATAAATAATGTTTTATGTAATCTGATGCCATAATCCAATAATCACAATTTCAGTCACCAGCCAACTGGATTGTCAGTAATGTAAGTAATGTCAGACTCAAAAACCATGGAATACATAAAATCAATACATTTCCTAAATACACTTAAAATAAAATTCTCACTGAGGATTATCTTTGATTTGGAAAAATTCTGATCATCCAGTATCTTGTAAAAGAGAGGAGATTTAAATAATGAAAGTACAATAAGTCCAAATATAAAAACAAAAATATACATAGGTGCAAATACTGCACACATACATTATTGATTGTACAAAGTGTATATAGTTGTCTTCCAAGATGATTATAAGAGGTTTTATCACCATTTGTTTGATGGATGGGGTGTCTATTCTGAATCAGTTCAAAGCAGCTAACTGCTCAACTATTGGCTCTGTTGTATAAGAACAGGGCTGTTTTCCTGACTGAATTACTCATTCAACCAAAAAGTCTGGATAGTGTGCTGGTTGACGGAACACAGAACACATTCTCTACTGGAACAAGAATTTATACTAAAACCATCTGTATACACATATAAAAGAGTACTATACTAGCTACTACTTTATACTAAAACCATCTGGATCGCTTCTGATAGCATAGCAGACTTTTGATACCACAACATCAGTAAGTACAATTATTTATTTGATTGTTTCCATTGCAGAGCCTCTCTTATTTTCTGCTTATTTCCTGTCTAAATATGCCGTCTAATATTTTGAATATCTGTTTATTTCTCTTCAATATATGTATATGTAAAGTCACTAATTATCTTATGTGCTTACTTGAGCACTGTTTGTGTTTTGCCGATAATTTTTGAGCTAAGGTTGACAACACCTTGTAGTCTGTCCTTGTCTCTTTGACAGAGGGATGTGAACCAACATACAAATGAAAAGGTTAGAATACTTTGAATAAAGGAAGAATAAAACGTTGCCAGAATTTTCAGTCAGCTTGTATCGAAAGTAGCTTCACAGCATGAGAAACAAGAACGAAATAACTCACTATACTGATTCAACATCATGATAAGTAAGAAATAAGGCATGGGTTCTATGAGATATAGCAGAATACAGGACATTGAAGATGAGATACCTATCAGAGGTATTCAGCATGAATAATGCTACTGTATTGGTCACACTAACTACCCCTATTCAGTACCCTTATTGTTCCCTGCTATGTACATGTTTATAGGGTACTTCAGTCTCATCATTGACTTTCAATTGCAAATCTATCATGAGGTGGATGTGGCCACTGTATCTCACTTGCTATACAAATGCTTATTACGTATGACTGGGCCATTGGCTCTGGTATTTCCATTGTCACTATAGTTTCATGTGTAAATTGTTTGGGGGTAGGCAGGGAGGGGCACTCTGGTACAGAGTCATTAGAAATGTATTTTTAAATATATTGTGAATGACATTAACCAATATAAAATACATCATGTCAACATTTAATGTTTTGCAAATCTTGAAATCACATCTGTAAAACAGTATCCTGACCTGACAAATGTTTTTGTAATCTGGTGGCTTAATCCAAGAATCACAGTTTCAGTCACCAGCTAATTGATGGTCAATAATACATTGTTGATTCTTGTTTCCCACGTTAAACTTGAGCACTAGTCTCTTTGGTTTCGTTTTTATTCTGAGACTCAATGTTTAACTATTACCATGGAATAAATAAAATCAAACATCTTAAACATCTTTGGCCTGTATTGCCACAAGCTTTGTTACAGAGTATTTGGAGCAATGTGTCCACATAGTTTGCAATAGCAGCATCAAGACGTACAGGTGATTTCAAGTAAATTTAAATCAATGGATTTGAACAGCCAATGTGGGGATCGGTGCTTATTTTATTTGATCAAAATAAATGTTAATATTTCCCATTGGTCAGCATTGGGTTGAAATGGAACATAGCCGCATTATATGGGAAACTATTTCTTCCTGTGTTCGGTAGGCCTGGGAATGCTGATCCAACATTGTGAAATTAATGTATCAATATCAAATATCAAATACATCACGTCAACATTTGATCAAATAAATGTTTCATGAATCTTGAAAATAAATCTGCAACCCGGTTACTCCCTGTTCGACAATATCTTGCTCTGATAGATACATTTTTTTGTAATCTGATGCCATAATCCAAGAATCACAATTTCAGTCACCAGCCAACTGGATGGTCAGTAATGTAAGTAATGTCAGACTCAAAAACCATGGATACATTAAATCAATACATTTCCTAAATAAACTTAAAATAAAAGTCTCACTGAGGATTATCTTTGATTTGGAAAAATTCTGATCACCCAGTATCTTGTAAGAGAGATGATTGAAATAATGAAAGTACAATAAGTACAAATAAAACAAAAATATACATAGGTGCAAATACTGCACACATACATTATTGATTGTACAAAGTGTAGCATAATAGTTGTCTTCCAATATGATTATAAGAGGTTTTATCACCTTTTGTTTGATGGATGGGGTGTCTATTCTGATTGACCAATCAGTTCAAAGAAGCTAACTGCTCAACTATTGGGTATAAGAACAGGGCTGTTTTCCTGACTGAAGTACTCATTCAACCAAAAACACTGGATAGTCTGCTGTTTGACTCGACCTCCTCTCTGTGGCAGAACACATTCTCTACTGGAACAAGACTTTATACTAAAACCATCTGGATCAAAACTTGCTTATGATTACATATAGCAGACTTTTGATACCACAAAGTCAGTAAGTACAATTATTTATTTGATTCCGTTTAAGAGCCTCTCTTATGTTCTGCTTATTTACTGTCTAAATATGCCCTCTAATATTTAGAATCTCTGTTGTTTATTTCTCTGTCCATTTTGTTGTGCACAGTATTTTAGCTAATGCTGACTAGTTTTTAATACCCATCCATGGAGCAGATTTACTTTCAAGCCCTGCTTGATACTGCACTGCCCATCAGTTTCTCTGATGTGTGGGTTGTAATTGAGTGGGGATAAGGAAGGTGGTGCTATTGCTGACCACACCTCAGAATCTGCCAAGAGAGGCCTGGAGAACATCACACTATAATTAGTTACTAAACTACAACTACAACCCACACATCAGAATATATAAACAAGTGCAATACGGAATTACAGATTCTACCTTCTAAATCACATTTTTGAAACCACAAATTCAAACCAAAACACAATCTGAAATGTTCATTGGAGTGCTTCTCTCTATTCCAGATACAATTGTTCCCCAACAACAAATAATGGCTGAGTCAAGGCTTTACTGCTGTGACCAATGTGGAAAGAGCTTCGTCAAAAAGTATAATCTTCAAATACACCAGTTTATTCATACAGGAGAGAAGCCCTACCACTGTGACCAGTGTGGGAAGAGCTTCAATGAGTCTGGAAGCTTAAAGAAACACCAGCGTATTCATACAGGAGAGAAGCCCTATCCCTGTGACCAGTGTGGGGAGAGCTTCAATCAGTCTGGAAACTTAAAGAGGCACCAGCGTATTCATACAGGAGAGAAGCCCTACCACTGTGACCAGTGTGGGGAGAGCTTCAATCTGTCTCGAAACTTAAAGAGGCACCAGCGTATTCATACAGGAGAGAAGCCCTACCACTGTGACCAATGTGGGAAGAGCTTCAATCATTTTAACAGCTTAAAGAGTCACCAGCGTATTCATACAGGAGAGAAGCCCTATCCCTGTGACCAGTGTGGGAAGAGCTTCAATCAGTCTGGCACCTTAAAGATACACCAGCGTATTCATACAGGAGAGAAGCCCTACCACTGTGACCAGTGTGGGGAGAGCTTCAATCTGTCTCGAAACTTAAAGAGGCACCAGCGTATTCATACAGGAGAGAAGCCCTACCACTGTGACCAATGTGGGAAGAGCTTCAATCATTTTAACAGCTTAAAGAGTCACCAGCGTATTCATACAGGAGAGAAGCCCTATCCCTGTGACCAGTGTGGGAAGAGCTTCAATCAGTCTGGCACCTTAAAGATACACCAGCGTATTCATACAGGAGAGAAGCCCTATCACTGTGACCAGTGTGGGAAGAGCTTCAGAGACTTTAGTCACTTAAAGAGACACCAGAACATTCATACAGGAGAGAAGCTCTATCCATGTGACAAGTGTGGGAAGAGTTTCAGACACGTTAGTAACTTGAAGAGACACCAGAACATTCATACAAGAGAAAAACCACCTGTGACCAGTGTGGGAAGAGCTTCAGTACATTTTACATCTTAAAGATACACCAGTATATTCATACAGGTGTTAAACCATAAAATGATGTAGAAATCTGCTTTAATAAATCTATATACTCAACAGCGCATTCACACTGGACAGAAATTCAACTTCTGCCTATAAACCTATGCATTTAAAAATAGAATCTGCAAACCTAATTACATTAATATTGTCAGAACAGTATTATGTTTGTAGATGAAGTATTTCATGTTCTCTTGGCCATTTTCACATTGTTTAACAACCAGGAATTGCCTAAGATGTACTTTATTTGATCCATGCATGAATCTGATTTTTTCAGTTTTTTCTCTAGCGGAGAAACCGGAGCATCCGCACAAGAACCAGCACGTTCAGGGACAGTTTTTTTCCCACAAGCCACAAGACATCTGAACAAGAACAGGAGATAACCCTATTAAAAAACTCTTGAACACAAACACCTCATAAAACTCTTGAACACACACACACACATCATGCACCTTAACATGCACATACACTTTCTGTAAATATGTAATATTTAATTTTACCTCATCTCGTTTTATATTTTATTTTATCTTACTACTACTACTTATTGTTACCATTCTTGTAATCATTGTTGTTTCTTAATTTTGCACTGTTGCAATGCCCCTGTATTGTTGTGTATTTGACAAATAAAGAACTTGAACTTCCCTTCCTCTAACTCAGTGCTGCCCAAACTTAATCTACCTGGCTATCTGTCTACCCACAGAACTATTTACAAATAAAACACAACAACACTGATGACATACCAGAGCCAATGGCCTGGGCATAACGTAATAAGCATTTGTAAAGCAGTCGGATACACTCCTCCTAATTGTTTTGCAATTAAAAAGTCAATGGGAGCAGACTGGAGCACCCTACAGGTGGTTTAATGTCTCTGAATAATGTACACACAGGTGTGCCCATGCTGAAATGATGGTAATATTGTTCTCACTGAATAGCTACCCAAATACCTCTGATGGGCAATAGATTAACATTGAACTTCAATTTGCCTCTGATTAGCTTACCCAGTATATTGTAAGAGAGAGAAGATTGCTATATCTGAAGTAAAATATGTACAAACTCAAATATATGCAGGTGGAGATATCGCAGTTATGCATAGTGATTGTACAAAGTGTAGCCTAATAGTTGACTTCCAAGATGATTAGAAGAGGAAATATCACCTTGTGTTTCAATTCATTAAAAAAAACTATTAGTCCTGCAAGGGACAATTTAAAGGTGCTATGCATTATAAATGTCATTTTTCAGTCTCTAGCATTGTATTATAGTAATAGGAGTTCGTATCAATGTGTTTTTGGGCCTAAATACTATATTGGCGAATTCCTCAGCTACAGCCCATCCCCTCTTTGCCTCTAGTAAATCAGGTCATGTTGATTTGACGACCTGGTGCACGTCACAGGGCGCTGTTTATACCGCACGGTGATGTGATTGGCTCTGTGGTTTTAGTAATGCCCGCCTCCATTCTTGCTACCTGCAGGGTGGAAGGTTTGTCCAGAAGATCACTAATCAGCTGAAACCTGATGCGGTTAGCTCTCGGGACTCGGGAGCGATCGCTAGCTACTTAGCACCAGCCGGGGCCGGCGTTAGCAACCGGGAGCGTCGTTGAGCATTCAGCCTGCTGGCTACCTAGATCCACTTCAACCAGCGTCGCGGAGCATTCAGCCTGCTGGCTACACAGCTTGTCGGTGTGCTAATAGCCTCTGCAAGCTAACGGTAGCTGGCTAAACAGCTTGTCGGTGTGCTGGAGCCTTTGCAAGCTAACGGTAGCTGGCTACACAGCTTGTCGGTGTGCTGGAGCCTCTGCAAGCTAACGTTAGCTGGCTCCAGGCTATTAGCACATCGACAAGCTGCTGGAGCTCCCGACGCTCGGCTGGTTGAAGTGGATCTAGGTAGCCAGCAGGCTGAATGCTCCGCGACGCTCCCGTTTGCTATCATGTGCAGGTCCTCTTCTCAGACCTGTGTGGCAAAGCACTGCACACGCATCATGCAAGCTACACATCGCTGCATGTTGATCAATGGTGGCCCACTCGGTGCATCACAGTGGGCTACTATTGTGCTAACAACAACCGCGGTGTCCGGCTTATCGGCCGGCATGAGTGCTCGATTTGGGGTGGTTCTCTCCTCCTTGTGTGCCCCCGTTCTCGCGGGTGTCCTGCCGGGGAGCTTGTGGACGAGACAACAGCGGCGGCCGTAGCGTTAGTTAGCTCATAGCTATTGTGTACCACTAGCGTTACGGCGGGCTCAAGCACCCTACGGCTGCCGCCGTTGTCGCGTCCATGGGCTCCCCGGCAGGGTACCCGTGGGGACGGGGGTGTACAGAGAGGAGAGAACCATTTTGTGTCGGGCGTGCATGCCGGCCAGCGAGCCGGACGTCGGGATATGTTGTTAGCACAATAGCTACCAAGCTAAGCTATGTTAGCTTCTAACGGTGTATACACAATATGTACAACGACACAATGATTTACATTATTACAAATATGGTAACGTGGTTGTGGCTTTTACAAATAGTGGTAACATATATATAGATAGACAGTACTGCTACATCTCTATATTTATGACATACCATATTTGTATTGCTTCAGTACTGCTATGATGGAGACCAGAGAAAGACTTTCGTCTTGTTTACATCAGGGTCCCCCAATTTCAATTCATGGTAACATATTATATATATATAGATAGACAGTACTGCTACATCTCTATATTTATGACATACCATATTTGTATGTAACCTGAAACCTAATCTCTGACGGGGAGATGGGCGGAGCTATTTGGTGGGTGGCTGTCACTCAAAGCATTCTGCTAGTATGGGTGGAGCCAAGCCAATAATAGCCTGCTTTCATGAGGCTGAAAAATGCTGGTTTTGAGTACAAGATTAGAAATATAAAACAATGATTATTTTTGGAATACAAATTACAGATGTGTTACATAGACTCACAGGAAGTGTGTAAAGTTGCCCAAATAGTGCTAGGAATAGCAGTGCATAACCCCTTTAAGGGGAGACACTGCAGGTGAATAGGGTAATTTTTTTTTACTAATAGATATCACAATGAAACTTCCCCAGTTGATTACTTATACTAAGACAAGACTTTTTTGTATTACAAGTTTTCTGAAATTGTATGTTTAAATATGCAAATGATGCATGATCTACTTAAATATGCACTAATTTGCATATAATTCCAGGACAGAAATCTGAACATTGGATAAAGCCATTTTCAAAATTATAGTTTCATTTTGTTGACATATTAGAGCCAAAGGTTATTACAGAGGGGATTTTGGATATCTCTTTTTATCACTCCATAAATCAGAAAATACTCCATTCAGTCCATTTTTATGGTAAAATTCCATATTTCGCCATGTTTTTAGGAATAAAATGTGATATAAATCAGGGTATGAATGCGATATCAACAAACCCTTCTGTAAATACCTTCAGAACATAGATATGAATATAACTGGAAGTTTTGGTGTATGTGAGTGCTACTGAAGTGGAGATTTCTGGCTCAGAGTATGAGGAAAAACTCTTAAAAATCTCAAAATCAACAAAAAAAGTATATTTGACTATTCACCTGCAGTGTCTCGCCTTAAGGCATGAATACGGCAAACAGCTGCACTTATACACATCCAAGACAGAACAAGAGACATACATGACACTATTAAAGCACAAGAAACATGACACTGTTAGAGCAGGATCCTTATATAGCTGAGCTGTCAAGTCTAATAAATAAATTCGGTCTGTACAAAAAAAGTGGGGTCAAAAGGTGCATATTAGTGAACTGACCATTCCTTGCACTGTGGCTATTCACCAGTCGAATTGCCTCTGGAACAAAACCAAACTTTCTTCTGTTTGTTTTACAGGCAGGCTGTCTAAAGCGCTTTCCTGATGGCAACATGTCAAAACACACAAGAAGGACATGTGTGGAGTCACTAATTATCGTATGTGCTTTCTTGAGCACTTGAGCACTGTTTGTGTTTTGCAGATCATTTTTGAGCTAAGGTTGACAACACCTTGCAGTCTGTCCTTGTCTCTTTGACAGAGGGATGTGAACCAACATACAAATGAAAAGGTTAGAATACTTTGAATAAAGGAAGAATAAAACGTTGCCAGCATTTTCAGTCAGCTTGTATCGAAAGTAGCTTCACCGCATGAGAAACAAGAACGAAATAACTCACTATACTGATTCAACATCATGATAAGTAAGAAATAAGGCATGGGTTCTATGGAGATATAACAGAATACAGGACATTGAAGATGGGATACCTATCAGAGGTATTCAGCATGAATAATGCTACTGTATTGGTCACACTAACTACCCTTATTCAGTACCCTTATTGTTCCCTGCTATGTTTATAGGGTACTTCAGTCTCAATATTGACTTTTCAATTGCAAATCTATCATGAGGTGGATGTGGTCATTATCTCACTTGCTATACAAATGCTTATTGCGTATGACTGGGCCATTGGCGCTGGTATTTCCATTGTCACTGTATAGTTTCATGTGTAAATTGTTTGGGGGTAGGCAGGAAGGGGCACTCGGGTACAGAGTCATTACAAATGTATTTTGAAATATATTGAAGAGGTTGTTATTGTCTGGCCACACCTCAGGCTCTGCCAAGAGAGGTCTGGAGAAACACCAGAGTAGAGTCCCTTCTTGGCACAAATCCTACAGTTTCTCATTCTAGCTCTGGCTAGTTAGCCAAACAACTATATTTCAATTCAATGGGGTCAAGGTCCTGTCTGTACAGACTGACTTAAGCTCACAGAAATCGACTTTGGGTACAAAGTGGAATATATTTCAGTTGTCTTCAGTCATCTTGTAACGAAAGTAGCTTCACCGCATGGACATGAGAAACAAGAACGAAATAACTCACTATACTGATTCAACATCATGATATGTAAGAAATAAGGCATGGGTTCTATGGAGATATAGCAGAATACAGGACATTGAAGATGAGATACCTATCAGAGGTAATCCTATGAATAATGCTACTGTATTGGTCACACTAACTACCCCTATTCAGTACCCCTATTGTTCCCTGCTATGTACATGTTTATAGGGTACTTCAGTCTCATCATTGACTTTTCAATTACAAATCTATCATGAGGTGGATGGGAGTTGAAGAGGTTGTTATTGTCTGGCCACACCTCAGGCTCTGCCAAGAGAGGTTTGATTGCTTGATTGAAAAGTTTATTAACAGATTGCAGAATGGGTACAGTACAGTACAGCTCAATACATACAATTGTTAAGAGGATGCAGACCTGAGAAAGACTTTCGTCTTGTTTCCATCAGGGTCCCCCATTTTCAATTCATCATATGACACACATGACATACAGATAGACAGTACTGCTACATCTATACATTTATGACATACCAGATTTTCAAATACAGTACTGTTTGTGATACTAAAAAAATCCAGAAAAAGAGTATATACATTTGACATAGAAACTGTGCATTGGGGGAGGTTGGGTAGGTGGGGTGGGGCTGTACATTGGAGGTGGGGGGGGGGGGGGGTTGGGTAGGGGGGGGGGACACTGTACATTGGAATACTGACATACATTTGACATGGAAACTGTACATTGGAGGAGGTTGGGTAGGTGGGGTGGGGTTGGGTGGGGCTGTACATTGGAATACTGACAAAGCCATGCTTGGTCTTTATTGTACAACTGGGTTAGGACATTTGTATGGGCCAGTTTTGAATTGCAGTCTCCCGTAGGTGTTCTTTGAGAGTGTTTTTGAAGGTGGGTAGTGATTTACATTCCTTTACAGCTTTGGGTAGGGCGTTCCACATTGTTGTGGCATAATTGCGAAACGTGTTTAGTCCCTTGTTTGAGCCAAATCTGGGTTTTACATGATTTGTGGAGCTCCCTCTGGTGTTGTGATCGTGGTATTCACTGACCTTTGGGAAGTATTTTGACATGTACATGGGTACCTTGGTCGTGTAGTGTATCTTGTAGACCAGGCCCATTGCAAGTTGCTGTACTCTGTTGTCTACTCTAAGCCATCCTAGGTTGGCAAAGTGTGCAGGGGTGAGGTGGGTTCTAGGAGTCAGGTCAAGCAGTAGTCTGACTAGTTTGTTTTGAGATGTTTGTAATTTGGTTTTTAGTGCCTTTGAGGTGCTTTGGTACCATGAGGTGCAAGCATAGTCGTAGTACCCTTGAATGAGGTCTGGAGAAACACCAGAGTAGAGTCCTTTCTTGGCACAAATCCCACAGTTTCTCATTGTAGCTCTGGCTAGTTAGCCAAAAAAACAATATAAATTCAATGGGGTCAAGTTCCTGTCTGTACAGGCTGACTTAAGCTCACAGAAATTTACTTTGGGTACAAAGTGGAATATATTTCAGTTGTCTTCAGTCAGCTTGTATCCAAAGTAGCTTTGACCGCTTTGACATGAGAAACAAGAACGAAAACAGGTATTTCCATTGTCACTGTATAGTTTCATGTGTAAATTGTTTGGGGGTAGGCAGGGAGGGGCACTGGGGTGCATAGTCATTAGAAATGTATTTTGAAATAGATTGTGAATTACATTAATTAATATAAAATACATCATGTCAACATTTTTTGTTTTGCAAATCTTGAAATCACATCTGCAAAACAATATACTGACCTGGCAAATGTTTTGTAATCTGGTGGCTTAATACAAGAATCGCAGTTTTAGTCACCAGCTAACTGATGGTCAATAATACAATGTTGATTCTTGTTTCCCACGTTAAACTTGAGCACTAGTCTCTTTGGTTTCATTTTTATTCTGAGACTCAATGTTTAACAAATACCATGGAATAAATCAAATCAATACATTCCTAAAGACACATAATCAAAAGTCCCACTGAGGATTATGTCTGATTTGGAACCTGAAATATGGCAAATTCATTCTATTTTCAATATAAAAAAAATTGGGTTAAGTGATAACCCAGTATGTTGTAAGAGAGAGATGATTTATATAATTAAAGTACAATAGGTACAAATAAAAATATATACTGTATATGCAAGTGCAGATACTGAACAGATACATAGTGATTGTACAAAGTGATGTCTTCCAAGTTGATCAGAAAGGAAATAACAGTTTAATGGAGGAAGTGTCTGGAGGAAGAGTCTGATTGGCCAATCAGTTCCAAGCAGCTAAATGCTCAACTATTTTCTCTCTTGTATAAGAACAGGGCTGTTATCCTGACTGAAGTACTCATTCAACCATAAAGACTGGATAGTCTGCTGGTTGACTTGAACGCTTCTCTGTGGCAGAACACATTGTCTACTAGACCAAGACTTTCTACTTAAATCCATCTGGATCAAAACGTGCTTCTGGAAACAGAGATCAGACTGTGGACAACACAACAGCTGTAAGTACAATCATTTATTAGATTGTTTTCATTGCATTGCACAGCCTCTCTTATTTTCTGTGTTTCTAAGAATACCAGTCAAAACGTGCTAATACTGTTGTTTATTTGTCTTCAATATAATATGTATATGTAAGAGTTTATTTGTACAACGACAGATACTACCACAATGACATATTGCAGGCAACTGCCCAGTATTTTAGAATGAATGGGAGTTGAAGAGGTTGTTATTGTCTGGCCACACCTCAGGCTCTGCCAAGAGAGGTCTGGAGAAACACCAGAGTAGAGTCCTTTCTTGGCACACATCCTACAGTTTCTCATTCTAGCTCTGGCTAGTTAGCCAAAAAAACAATATAAATTCAATGGGGAGCACCAGTCTCTTTGGTTTCATTTTTATTCTGAGACTCAATGTTTACCAAATACCATGGAATAAATCAAATCAAACATCTTAAACATCTTTGGCCTGTATTGCCACAAGCTTCGTTACAGAGTATTTTGAGCAACGTGTCCACATAGTTTGCAATAACAGCATCAAGACGTACAGGTGATTCCAAGTTCAAGTACATTTAAATCAATGGATTTGAACAGCCAATGTTGGGATCGGTGCTTATTTTATTTGATCAAAATACATTTTAATATTTCCCATTGGTCAGCATTGGGTTGAAATGGAACATAGCCGCATTATATGGGAAACTATTTCTTCCTGTGTTCGGTAGGCCTGGGAATGCTGATCCAACATTGTGAAATTAATTTATCAATATCAAATATCAAATACATCACGTCAACATTTGATAAAATAAATGTTTCATTAATGTTGAAAATAAATCTGCAACCAGATTACACCCTGTTCGACAATATCTTGCTCTGATAAATAATTTTTTTTGTAATCTGATGCCATAATCCAAGAATCACAATTTCAGTCACCAGCCAACTGGATGGTCAGTAATGTAAGTAATGTCAGACTCAATGTTTATCAAAAACCATGGAATACATTAAATCAATACATTTCCTAAATACACTTAAAATAAAAGTCTCACTGAGGATTATCTTTGATTTGGAAAAATTCTGATCATCCAGTATCTTGTAAACGAGGAGATTTAAATAATGAAAGTACAATAAGTACAAATATAAAAACTAAAATATTATAGGTGCAAATACTGCACACATACATTATTGATTGTACAAAGTGTAGCATAATAGTTGTCTTCCAAGATGATTATAAGAGGTTTTATCACCTTTTGGTTGATGGATGGGGTGTCTATTCTGATTGGCCAATCAGTTCAAAGCAGCTAACTGCTCAACTATTGGCTCTGTTGTATAAGAACAGGGCTGTTTTCCTGACTGAAGTACAACCAAAAAGTCTGGATAGTATGCTGGTTGACAGAACACAGAACACATTCTCTACTGGAACAAGAATTTATACTAAAACCATCTGTATACAAATATAAAAGAGTACTATAGCTACTAATTTATACTAAAACCATCTGGATCAAAACTTGCTTCTGATAACATACAGTAGCAGACTTTTGATACCACAACATCAGTAAGTACAATTATTTATTTGATTGTTTCCATTGCAGAGCCTCTCTTATTTTCTGCTTTTTTACATTTACATTTAGTCATTTAGCTGACGCTTTTATCCAAAGCAACTTACAAGTTCTGTACGACAGGTCATCAGGAAGGGTACAACTCTATCAGCTGAGTAACAATGTTCCTCAAAGTGTTGCGTGTTACAGTGTAGGTTAGTTTAATAGGACATGTGCATGACAGTAAGGTTAGTTAGGGTTAGATTTTTTTCTTCTTTTTTTCATTATTTCAGATAATGGTTGAAGAAGTGCGTCTTTAGTCGACAGCGAAAGATTGGACGGGATTCGGCTGTCCTAACTGGGGTGGGTAGTTCATTCCACCATTGTGGGGCAAGGACTGAGAATAGGCGGCTTCTCTTTGATGACCCTCCCGGAGCTTGGATAGGAGTAGGTCTGAGGCGGCCAGAAGATGCAGAGCGTAGGGGTCTTGAGGGTGTGTAGTTAGAGACCATTGACTGGAGGTAGGCGGGAGTGGTGCTTATTTCCTGTCTAAATATGCTGTCTAATATTTTGAATCTCTGTTTATTTCTCTTCAATATATGTATATGTAAAGGTATATTTGTACAGTTAAGACCACAATGACATATTGCAGATAAGTGTCCATTTAGTTGTGCACAATATTTTAGCTAATGCTGACTAGTTTTTATTACCCATCCATGGAGCAGATTCACTTTCAAGCCCTGCTTGATACTGCACTGCCCATCAGTTTCTCTGATGTGTGGGTTGTAATTGAGTGTGGATAAGGAAGGTGGTGCTATTGCTGGCCACACCTCAGGCTCTGCCAAGAGAGGTCTGAAGAATGTCACACTATAATTAGTTACTAAACTCCAACTACAACCCACACATCAGACCAAAACAAAATATATAAACAAAGTGCAATACGGAATTAATGATTCTACCTTAAATCACATGTTTGAAACTTCAATTCAACCAAACCAAATCTGAAATGTTCATTGTGATTCTCTCTATTCCAGATACAATTGTTCCCCAACAACAAATAATGGCTGAGTCAAGGCCTCACTGCTGTGACCAATGTGGAAAGAGCTTCGTCAAAAACCGTCAACTTCAAATACACCAGCGTATTCATACAGGAGAGAAGCCCTACCACTGTGACCAATGTGGGGAGAGCTTCAATGTGTCTGGAAGCTTAAGGAAACACCAGCATATTCATACAGGAGAGAAGCCCTATCCCTGTGACCAGTGTGGGAAGAGCTTCAGAGACTTTAGTAACTTGAAGAGACACCAAAACATTCATACAGGAGAGAAGGACTATCATTGTGACCGATGTGGGAAGAGCTTCATTCAGTCTGGCAGCTTAAAGAGTCACCAGCGTATTCATACAGGAGAGAAGCCCTACCACTGTGACCAGTGTGGGAAGAGCTCAATCTGTCTGGAAGCTTAAAGAAACACCAGCGTATTCATACAGGAGAGAAGCCCTATCCATGTGACCAGTGTGGGAAGAGCTTCAATCAGTCTGGAAGCTTAAAGAAACACCAGCATATTCATACAGGAGAGAAGCCCTATCCCTGTGACCAGTGTGGGAAGAGCTTCAGAGACTTTAGTAACTTGAAGAGTCACCAGCGTATTCATACAGGAGAGAAGGACTATCATTGTGACCGATGTGGGAAGAGCTTCATTCAGTCTGGCAGCTTAAAGAGTCACCAGCGTATTCATACAGGAGAGAAGCCCTACCACTGTGACCGGTGTGGGAAGAGCTTCAATCAGTCTGGAAACTTAAAGAGTCACCAGCCTTCGTCATACCTACCACTGTGACGAATGTGCAAAGAGATTCAGACATTTGAGTCACTTAAAAAGACACCAGAACATCCATACAGGAGAGAAGCACTATCCCTGTGACCAGTGTGGGAAGAGCTTCAGTATATTTTACATCTTAAAGATACACCAGTATATCCATACAGGTGTTAAACCCTAAAATGATGTAGAAATCTGCTTTAATAAATCTATATACTCAACAGCGCATTCATACTGGACAGAAATCCAACTTCTGCCTATAAACCTATGCATTTAAAAATAGAATCTGCAAACCACATTAATATTGTCAGAACAGTATTATGTCTGTAGATGAAGTATTTCATGTTCTCTTGGCCATTTTCACCTTGTTTAACAACCAGGAATGGCCTAAGATGTACTTTATTTGATCCATGCATGAATATGATTTTTTCTGTTTTTTCTCTAGCGGAGAAACCGGAGCATCCGCACAAGAACCAGCAGGTTCAGGGACAGTTTTTCCCCACAAGCCACAAGACTTCTGAACAAGAACAGGAGATAACCATATTAAAAAACTCTTGAACACAAACATCTCATAAAAACTCTTGAACACACACACACACACATCCTGCACCTTAACATGCACATACACTTTCTGTAAATATGTCATATTTAATTTTACCTCATCTCGTTTTATATTTTATTTTATCTTACTACTACTACTTATTGTTACCATTCTTGTATTCATTGTTGTTTCTTAATTTTGCACTGTTGCAATGCCCCTGTATTGTTGTGTATTTGACAAAAGAACTTGAACTTCCCTTCCTCTAACTCAGTGCTGCCAAACTGGCCCCGAATGGCCTCTGGAACTAAACCAAACTTCCTTCTGTTTGTTTTACAGGCAGGCTGTCTAAAGCGCTTTCCTGATGGTAACATGTCAAAACACACATGAAGGACATGTGTGATAGATAGATAGATAGATAGATAGATAGATAGATAGATAGATAGATAGATAGATAGATAGATAGATAGATAGATAGATAGATAGATAGATATATAAATAGATAGATAGATAGATAGATAGATAGATAGATAGATAGATAGATAGATAGATAGATAGATAGATAGATAGATAGATAGATAGATAGATAGATAGATAGATTTAGCTGACGCTTTTATCCAAAAGTTGTATCCAAAATGTTTATATAAAAAAATTACTCAGCGAGAGCCGTCTTCATAGCATGTATTTCTAGACTTCTTTTTTGTTCTGCTTCAAACCTCATTTCTTCAGCTTGTAGTTGAGCCTCCTTGCATCGTTTTTGTGCTAACCAGTCTACTTCTTCCTGCTCAAGAGCTAACCTTTCATTTAAAGCGGTGGCCTTTACTTGTAGAGCCGCACGCTCCATCTCTGCATTCAGTCTGATTGCGTTTGTTGAGCGACAGCTTGATGAGCATTTACTTATTACTGTTCCAGACTTAGATTTAGTATCCATAGGTTTTACCTGATTGTTACACTCTTCAGCTTGCTCAGATCGTTTTGTGACCTCTTTCATCCATTCCTCACATTTACAGAAGAATAAATTCAGTGATTCAATTTTAGGCTCAAAATTCTTCTGATCATCTTCATATTCTTCCTCTGACATAAAACGACCCAGTTCAGTGTTGACTTGTATTAGTTCTTGTTGCAAATTACTGAAGTCAACATGCATTTTGTTATTGACAATGCTGACGTTTGCATCAACTTCTTTTAATGTCACTATTTCTTTCATCATGTTATTTAGCGCTGATAATTTGTGCTTGCGTGCCTTTTCACGTTTAGCTGCTTGCTCCTGCATGGCTTTCTCCATCAATTTTACTATCCTTTTGCCACTGACTTCCATTCCATCCATATTGAATCACCAGTCGGACTTTCCACAATTAGTAAAATGTCAATCACCTGGCGACAGCGCGCAAGCTAGACGCGCGTTTAATTACTTTTACTTTCAATCCAGACCGCAAGCTACTATGCTTTTTTCCATTGACCACATTCTGTAACGTTAGTTATAACTTCAATGGGATACAGCACTTTCAGGCAAATTATACAAGATACAGTAGTACGGCTTACTGGTTGACGTCTTCTTTCAGGCAAATTATACAAGATACAGCTTACTGGTTGACGTCTTCTTTTGTCTGGCCAGTCCAAATCCAAGTTCCGTTTTAATGAGCACGTTTTTAGACGAAATGTAGTTCCCAAAACTCGTTGATGCCATAAGCTTCAGACGCTCTCAAACTTTGAATTCTCCCGTTCCACATCCACGCACAAGAAAGCCACTGACCACGACGTAGTATTAACTATTTAATGTCCAACTCGGGTTACACTTTCAAGTTTCCTAATTATATATAGAGCGATATTAACAAAGTTTATCCAGGGAAATAGAGAGAGGTCTAAAAACTGTCTGGCTCCACTGTCTCATCACTCGGCCTGACCACCGGTACAATCTGCGTTATTTTCCTTCTAAACAAATGCTGTCACCCTGCCGCACCTGACAGTAATCAATGACATCACCGTTATCCTGTCAAACTAAAAGTCCCTCGGCCTATCAGCCAAATATCACGTAAGAAACAAACTAACAACAAATAAATCATTCTTACCGATAGACATGGATTGTCTCAACATTTTAACTTCTGTAATAATAGTATCTATCTATTTATCCATCTATTTAAACACCATGAAATACAGGTCCAAAATGCTTTTCTATTAACTGAAATTACTCCTAATTACCAGACTAGGCATTTAGGCACCTATAATATGTGTATATGTATATGTAAGAGTTTTGTACAACGACAGATACTACCACAATGACATATTGCAGGCAACTGCCCAGTATTTTAGAATGAATGGGAGTTGAAGAGGTTGTTATTGTCTGGCCACACCTCAGGCTCTGCCAAGAGAGGTCTGGAGAAACACCAGAGTAGAGTCCTTTCTTGGCACACATCCTACAGTTTCTCATTCTAGCTCTGGCTAGTTAGCCAAAAAAACAATATAAATTCAATGGGGAGCACCAGTCTCTTTGGTTTCATTTTTATTCTGAGACTCAATGTTTACCAAATACCATGGAATAAATCAAATCAAACATCTTAAACATCTTTGGCCTGTATTGCCACAAGCTTCGTTACAGAGTATTTTGAGCAACGTGTCCACATAGTTTGCAATAACAGCATCAAGACGTACAGGTGATTCCAAGTTCAAGTACATTTAAATCAATGGATTTGAACAGCCAATGTTGGGATCGGTGCTTATTTTATTTGATCAAAATACATTTTAATATTTCCCATTGGTCAGCATTGGGTTGAAATGGAACATAGCCGCATTATATGGGAAACTATTTCTTCCTGTGTTCGGTAGGCCTGGGAATGCTGATCCAACATTGTGAAATTAATTTATCAATATCAAATATCAAATACATCACGTCAACATTTGATAAAATAAATGTTTCATTAATGTTGAAAATAAATCTGCAACCAGATTACACCCTGTTCGACAATATCTTGCTCTGATAAATAATTTTTTTTGTAATCTGATGCCATAATCCAAGAATCACAATTTCAGTCACCAGCCAACTGGATGGTCAGTAATGTAAGTAATGTCAGACTCAATGTTTATCAAAAACCATGGAATACATTAAATCAATACATTTCCTAAATACACTTAAAATAAAAGTCTCACTGAGGATTATCTTTGATTTGGAAAAATTCTGATCATCCAGTATCTTGTAAACGAGGAGATTTAAATAATGAAAGTACAATAAGTACAAATATAAAAACTAAAATATTATAGGTGCAAATACTGCACACATACATTATTGATTGTACAAAGTGTAGCATAATAGTTGTCTTCCAAGATGATTATAAGAGGTTTTATCACCTTTTGGTTGATGGATGGGGTGTCTATTCTGATTGGCCAATCAGTTCAAAGCAGCTAACTGCTCAACTATTGGCTCTGTTGTATAAGAACAGGGCTGTTTTCCTGACTGAAGTACAACCAAAAAGTCTGGATAGTATGCTGGTTGACAGAACACAGAACACATTCTCTACTGGAACAAGAATTTATACTAAAACCATCTGTATACAAATATAAAAGAGTACTATAGCTACTAATTTATACTAAAACCATCTGGATCAAAACTTGCTTCTGATAACATAGCAGACTTTTGATACCACAACATCAGTAAGTACAATTATTTATTTGATTGTTTCCATTGCAGAGCCTCTCTTATTTTCTGCTTTTTTACATTTACATTTAGTCATTTAGCTGACGCTTTTATCCAAAGCAACTTACAAGTTCTGTACGACAGGTCATCAGGAAGGGTACAACTCTATCAGCTGAGTAACAATGTTCCTCAAAGTGTTGCGTGTTACAGTGTAGGTTAGTTTAATAGGACATGTGCATGACAGTAAGGTTAGTTAGGGTTAGATTTTTTTCTTCTTTTTTTCATTATTTCAGATAATGGTTGAAGAAGTGCGTCTTTAGTCGACAGCGAAAGATTGGACGGGATTCGGCTGTCCTAACTGGGGTGGGTAGTTCATTCCACCATTGTGGGGCAAGGACTGAGAATAGGCGGCTTCTCTTTGATGACCCTCCCGGAGCTTGGATAGGAGTAGGTCTGAGGCGGCCAGAAGATGCAGAGCGTAGGGGTCTTGAGGGTGTGTAGTTAGAGACCATTGACTGGAGGTAGGCGGGAGTGGTGCTTATTTCCTGTCTAAATATGCTGTCTAATATTTTGAATCTCTGTTTATTTCTCTTCAATATATGTATATGTAAAGGTATATTTGTACAGTTAAGACCACAATGACATATTGCAGATAAGTGTCCATTTAGTTGTGCACAATATTTTAGCTAATGCTGACTAGTTTTTATTACCCATCCATGGAACAGATTCACTTTCAAGCCCTGCTTGATACTGCACTGCCCATCAGTTTCTCTGATGTGTGGGTTGTAATTGAGTGTGGATAAGGAAGGTGGTGCTATTGCTGGCCACACCTCAGGCTCTGCCAAGAGAGGTCTGAAGAATGTCACACTATAATTAGTTACTAAACTCCAACTACAACCCACACATCAGACCAAAACAAAATATATAAACAAAGTGCAATACGGAATTAATGATTCTACCTTAAATCACATGTTTGAAACTTCAATTCAACCAAACCAAATCTGAAATGTTCATTGTGATTCTCTCTATTCCAGATACAATTGTTCCCCAACAACAAATAATGGCTGAGTCAAGGCCTCACTGCTGTGACCAATGTGGAAAGAGCTTCGTCAAAAACCGTCAACTTCAAATACACCAGCGTATTCATACAGGAGAGAAGCCCTACCACTGTGACCAATGTGGGGAGAGCTTCAATGTGTCTGGAAGCTTAAGGAAACACCAGCATATTCATACAGGAGAGAAGCCCTATCCCTGTGACCAGTGTGGGAAGAGCTTCAGAGACTTTAGTAACTTGAAGAGACACCAAAACATTCATACAGGAGAGAAGGACTATCATTGTGACCGATGTGGGAAGAGCTTCATTCAGTCTGGCAGCTTAAAGAGTCACCAGCGTATTCATACAGGAGAGAAGCCCTACCACTGTGACCAGTGTGGGAAGAGCTCAATCTGTCTGGAAGCTTAAAGAAACACCAGCGTATTCATACAGGAGAGAAGCCCTATCCATGTGACCAGTGTGGGAAGAGCTTCAATCAGTCTGGAAGCTTAAAGAAACACCAGCATATTCATACAGGAGAGAAGCCCTATCCCTGTGACCAGTGTGGGAAGAGCTTCAGAGACTTTAGTAACTTGAAGAGTCACCAGCGTATTCATACAGGAGAGAAGGACTATCATTGTGACCGATGTGGGAAGAGCTTCATTCAGTCTGGCAGCTTAAAGAGTCACCAGCGTATTCATACAGGAGAGAAGCCCTACCACTGTGACCGGTGTGGGAAGAGCTTCAATCAGTCTGGAAACTTAAAGAGTCACCAGCCTTCGTCATACCTACCACTGTGACGAATGTGCAAAGAGATTCAGACATTTGAGTCACTTAAAAAGACACCAGAACATCCATACAGGAGAGAAGCACTATCCCTGTGACCAGTGTGGGAAGAGCTTCAGTATATTTTACATCTTAAAGATACACCAGTATATCCATACAGGTGTTAAACCCTAAAATGATGTAGAAATCTGCTTTAATAAATCTATATACTCAACAGCGCATTCATACTGGACAGAAATCCAACTTCTGCCTATAAACCTATGCATTTAAAAATAGAATCTGCAAACCACATTAATATTGTCAGAACAGTATTATGTCTGTAGATGAAGTATTTCATGTTCTCTTGGCCATTTTCACCTTGTTTAACAACCAGGAATGGCCTAAGATGTACTTTATTTGATCCATGCATGAATATGATTTTTTCTGTTTTTTCTCTAGCGGAGAAACCGGAGCATCCGCACAAGAACCAGCAGGTTCAGGGACAGTTTTTCCCCACAAGCCACAAGACTTCTGAACAAGAACAGGAGATAACCATATTAAAAAACTCTTGAACACAAACATCTCATAAAAACTCTTGAACACACACACACACACATCCTGCACCTTAACATGCACATACACTTTCTGTAAATATGTCATATTTAATTTTACCTCATCTCGTTTTATATTTTATTTTATCTTACTACTACTACTTATTGTTACCATTCTTGTATTCATTGTTGTTTCTTAATTTTGCACTGTTGCAATGCCCCTGTATTGTTGTGTATTTGACAAAAGAACTTGAACTTCCCTTCCTCTAACTCAGTGCTGCCAAACTGGCCCCGAATGGCCTCTGGAACTAAACCAAACTTCCTTCTGTTTGTTTTACAGGCAGGCTGTCTAAAGCGCTTTCCTGATGGTAACATGTCAAAACACACATGAAGGACATGTGTGATAGATAGATAGATAGATAGATAGATAGATAGATAGATAGATAGATAGATAGATAGATAGATAGATAGATAGATAGATAGATAGATAGATAGATAGATAGATAGATAGATAGATAGATAGATAGATATATAAATAGATAGATAGATAGATAGATAGATAGATAGATAGATAGATAGATAGATAGATAGATAGATAGATAGATAGATAGATTTAGCTGACGCTTTTATCCAAAAGTTGTATCCAAAATGTTTATATAAAAAAATTACTCAGCGAGAGCCGTCTTCATAGCATGTATTTCTAGACTTCTTTTTTGTTCTGCTTCAAACCTCATTTCTTCAGCTTGTAGTTGAGCCTCCTTGCATCGTTTTTGTGCTAACCAGTCTACTTCTTCCTGCTCAAGAGCTAACCTTTCATTTAAAGCGGTGGCCTTTACTTGTAGAGCCGCACGCTCCATCTCTGCATTCAGTCTGATTGCGTTTGTTGAGCGACAGCTTGATGAGCATTTACTTATTACTGTTCCAGACTTAGATTTAGTATCCATAGGTTTTACCTGATTGTTACACTCTTCAGCTTGCTCAGATCGTTTTGTGACCTCTTTCATCCATTCCTCACATTTACAGAAGAATAAATTCAGTGATTCAATTTTAGGCTCAAAATTCTTCTGATCATCTTCATATTCTTCCTCTGACATAAAACGACCCAGTTCAGTGTTGACTTGTATTAGTTCTTGTTGCAAATTACTGAAGTCAACATGCATTTTGTTATTGACAATGCTGACGTTTGCATCAACTTCTTTTAATGTCACTATTTCTTTCATCATGTTATTTAGCGCTGATAATTTGTGCTTGCGTGCCTTTTCACGTTTAGCTGCTTGCTCCTGCATGGCTTTCTCCATCAATTTTACTATCCTTTTGCCACTGACTTCCATTCCATCCATATTGAATCACCAGTCGGACTTTCCACAATTAGTAAAATGTCAATCACCTGGCGACAGCGCGCAAGCTAGACGCGCGTTTAATTACTTTTACTTTCAATCCAGACCGCAAGCTACTATGCTTTTTTCCATTGACCACATTCTGTAACGTTAGTTATAACTTCAATGGGATACAGCACTTTCAGGCAAATTATACAAGATACAGTAGTACGGCTTACTGGTTGACGTCTTCTTTCAGGCAAATTATACAAGATACAGCTTACTGGTTGACGTCTTCTTTTGTCTGGCCAGTCCAAATCCAAGTTCCGTTTTAATGAGCACGTTTTTAGACGAAATGTAGTTCCCAAAACTCGTTGATGCCATAAGCTTCAGACGCTCTCAAACTTTGAATTCTCCCGTTCCACATCCACGCACAAGAAAGCCACTGACCACGACGTAGTATTAACTATTTAATGTCCAACTCGGGTTACACTTTCAAGTTTCCTAATTATATATAGAGCGATATTAACAAAGTTTATCCAGGGAAATAGAGAGAGGTCTAAAAACTGTCTGGCTCCACTGTCTCATCACTCGGCCTGACCACCGGTACAATCTGCGTTATTTTCCTTCTAAACAAATGCTGTCACCCTGCCGCACCTGACAGTAATCAATGACATCACCGTTATCCTGTCAAACTAAAAGTCCCTCGGCCTATCAGCCAAATATCACGTAAGAAACAAACTAACAACAAATAAATCATTCTTACCGATAGACATGGATTGTCTCAACATTTTAACTTCTGTAATAATAGTATCTATCTATTTATCCATCTATTTAAACACCATGAAATACAGGTCCAAAATGCTTTTCTATTAACTGAAATTACTCCTAATTACCAGACTAGGCATTTAGGCACCTATAATATGTGTATATGTATATGTAAGAGTTTTGTACAATGAAAGATACTACCACAATGACATATTGCAGGCAACTGCCCAGTATTTTAGAATTGAATGGGAGTTGAAGAGGTTGTTATTGTCTGGCCATGCCTCAGGCTCTGCCAAGAGAGGTCTGGAGAAACACCAGAGTAGAGTCCCTTCTTGGCACAAATCCTACAGTTTATCATTCTAGCTCTGGCTAGTTAGCCAAACAACTATGTAAATTCAATGGGGTCAAGTTCCTGTCTGTACAGGCTGACTTAAGCTCACAGAAATCGACTTTGGGTACAAAGTGGAATATATTTCAGTTGTCTTCAGTCATCTTGTAACGAAAGTAGCTTCACCGCATTGACATGAGAAACAAGAACAAAATAACTCACTATACCGATTCAACATAATCATTGATAAGTAATAAATAAGGTGTGGGTTCTATGGATATAGCAGAATACAGGACATTGAAGATGGTTTACCTATCAGAGGTAATCCTATGAATAATGCTACAGTATTGGTCACACTAACTACCCCCATTCAGTACCCTAATTGTTCCCTGCTATGCACATGTTTATAGGGTACTTCAGTCTCATCATATTGACCTTTCAATTGCAAATATATCATCAGGTGGACGTGGCCACTGTATCTCACTTGCTATACAAATGCGTATTACGTATATGACTGGGCCATTGGCTCTGGTATTTCCATTGTCACTGTATAGTTTCATCTGTAAATTGTTTGGGGGTAGGCAGGAAGGGGCACTGGGGTGCAGAGTCATTAGAAATGTATTTTGAAATATATTGTGAATTACATTAACCAATATAAAATACATCATGTCAACATTTTATGTTTAGGAAATCTTGAAATCACATCTGTAAAACAATATCCTGACCTGACAAATGTTTTTGTAATCTGGTGGCTTAATCCAAGAATCACAGTTTCAGTCACCAGCTAACTGATAGTCAATAATACAATGTTGATTCTTGTTTCCCCACATTAAACGTGAGCACTAATCTCTTTTGTTTCATTTTTATTCTGAGACTCAATGTTTAACAAATACCATGGAATAAATCAAATCAAATCAAACATCTTAAACATCTTTGGCATGTATTGCCACAAGCAGAGTGTGCACATAGTTTGCAATAGCAACAGCATCAAGATTTACAGGTTATTCCATGATTGTAACTTGAAATTGAAGTAAATTGAAATCAATGGATTTGAACAGCCAATGTGGGGATCAGTGCTTATTTTATTTGATCAAAACAAATGTTAATATTTCCCATTGGTCATCATTGGGTTGAAATGGAACAGGGAAACAATTTATTTCTTCGGTAGGCCTGGGAATGCTGATCCAACAGTGGGAAATTAATTTATCAATATCAAATATCAAATACATCACGTCAACATTTGATAACATAAATGTTTCATAAATCTTGAAAATAAATCTGCAACCAGATTACTCCCGGTTCGACAATACCTTGCTGTGACAAATTAATTTTTTGTAATCTGATGCAATAATCCAAGAATCACAATTTCAGTCACCAGCCAACTGGATGGTCAGTAATGTAAGTAATGTCAGACTCAATGCTTATGCTAAATGCAAAATCCATAGAATACATCAAATCAATACATTTCCTAAAGACATTTAAATTAAAAGTCTCATTGAGGATTATATTTGATTTGTAACCTGAAATATGTCAATATTGGATTCAGGATTTGGGCTTAATTCTGATCACCCAGTATCTTGTAAGAGAGAAGATTGAAACTATGAAAGTACAATAAGTACAAATAAAACAAAAATATATACAGGTGCAAATACTGCACACATACATTATTGATTGTACAAAGTGTAGCATAATAGTCTTCTTCCAAGATGATTATAAGAGGTTTTATCACCTGGTGTTTGATGGATGGGGTGTCTATTCTGATTGACCAATCAGTTCAAAGAAGCTAACTGCTCAACTATTGGGTATAAGAACAGGGCTGTTTTCCTGACTGAAGTACTCATTCAACCAAAAACACTGGATAGTCTGATGTTTGACTTGACCTCCTCTCTGTGGCAGAACACATTATCTACTGGAACAAGACTTTATACTAAAACCATCTGGATCAAAACTTGCTTATGATAATATTATAGCAGACTTTTGATACCACAACATCAGTAAGTACAATTATTTATTTGATTGTTTACGTTTCAGAGCCTCTCTTATGTTCTGCTTATTTCCTGTCTAAATATGCCCTCTAATATTTTGAATCTCTGTTGTTTATTTCTCTGTCCATTTTGTTGTGCACAGTATTTTAGCTAACGCTGACTAGTTTTTAATACCCATCCATGGAGCAGATTCACTTTCAAGCCCTGCTTGATACTGCACTGCCCATCAGTTTCTATGATGTGTGGGTTGTAATTGAGTGGGGATAAAGAAGGTGGTGCTATTGCTGACCACACCTCAGGATCTGCCAAGAGAGGCATGGAGAACATCACACTATAATTAGTTACTAAACTCCAACTACAACCCACACATCAGACAAACAAAATATATAAACAAAGTGCAATACGGAATTAAAGATTCTACCTTAAATCACATTTTTACAATTACAATTACAAATTCAACCAAACCAAATCTGAAATGTTCATTGTGATTCTCTCTATTCCAGATACTATTGTTCCCAAACAACAAATAATGGCTGAGTCAAGGCCTCACTGCTGTGACCAATGTGGAAAGAGCTTCGTCAAAAAGTGTCAACTTCAAATACACCAGCGTATTCATACAGGAGAGAAGCCCTACCACTGTGACCAGTGTGGGAAGAGCTTCAATGAGTCTGGAAGCTTAAAGAAACACCAGCGTATTCATACAGGAGAGAAGCCCTATCCCTGTGACCAGTGTGGGGAGAGCTTCAGTCAGTCTGGACACTTAAAGAGTCACCAGCATATTCATACAGGAGAGAAGCCCTACCGCTGTGACCAGTGTGGGGAGAGCTTCAATCAGTCTGGACACTTAAAGAGTCACCAGCGTATTCATACAGGAGAGAAGCCCTATCCCTGTGACCAGTGTGGGAAGAGCTTCAGATACTTTAGTAACTTAAAGAGACACCAGAACTTTCATACAGGGGCGAAGCTCTATCCATGTGACCAGTGTGGAGAAAGCTTCAATCAGTCTGGAAACTTAAAGAGGCACAAGCGTATTCATACAGGAGAGATCCCTACCACTGTGACCAATGTGCAAAGAGATTCAGACATTTGAGTCACTTAAAAAGACACCAGAACATCCATACAGGAGAGAAGCACTATCCCTGTGACCAGTGTGGGAAGAGCTTCAGTATATTTTACATCTTAAAGATACACCAGTATATTCATACAGGTGTTAAACCCTAAAATGATGTAGAAATCTGCTTTAATAAATCTATATACTCAACAGCGCATTCATACTGGACAGAAATCCAACTTCTGCCTATAAACCTATGCATTTAAAAATAGAATCTGCAAACATAATTACATTAATATTGTCAGAACAGTATTATGTCTGTAGATGAAGTATTTCATGTTCTCTTGGCCATTTTCACCTTGTTTAACAACCAGGAATGGCCTAAGATGTACTTTATTTGATCAATGCATGAATATGATTTTTTCAGTTTTTTCTCTAGCGGAGAAACCGGAGCATCCGCACAAGAACCAGCAGGTTCAGGGACAGTTTTTCCCCACAAGCCACAAGACTTCTGAACAAGAACAGGAGATAACCATATTAAAAAACTCTTGAACACAAACACCTCATAAAAACTCTTGAACACACACACACACACACACACACACATCCTGCACTGCACCTTAACATGCACATACACTTTCTGTAAATATGTCATATTTAATTTGACCTCATCTCGTTTTATATTTTATTTTATCTTACTACTACTACTTATTGTTACCATTCTTGTATTCATTGTTGTTTCTTAATTTTGCACTGTTGCAATGCCCCTGTATTGTTGTGTATTTGACAAATAAAGAACTTGAACTTCCCTTCCTCTAACTCAGTGCTGCCCAAACTGGCCCCGAATGGCCTCTGGAACAAAACCAAACTTCCTTCTGTTTGTTTTACAGGCAGGCTGTCTAAAGCGCTTTCGTGATGGCAACATGTCAAAACACACATGAAGGACATGTGTGATAGATAGATAGATAGATAGATAGATAGATAGATAGATAGATAGATAGATAGATAGATAGATAGATAGATAGATAGATAGATAGATAGATAGATAGATAGATAGATAGATAGATTATGTGTTCTGACATAAAACGACCCAGTTCAGTGTTGACTTGTATTAGTTCTTGTTGCAAATTACTGAAGTCAACATGCATTTTGTTATTGACAATGCTGACGTTTGCATCAACTTCTTTTAATGTCACTATTTCTTTCATCATGTTATTTAGCGCTGATAATTTGTGCTTGCATGCCTTTTCACGTTTAGCTGCTTGCTCCTGCATGGCTTTCTCCGTCAATTTTACTATCCTTTTGCCACTGTCTTCCATTCCATCCATATTGAATTACCAGTCGGCAGTCTGGCTTTCCACAATTAGTCAAATGTCAATCACCTGGCGAGAGCGCGCAAGCTCGTTAAAGCTCGCGCGTTTAATTACTTTTACTTTCAATCCAGACCGCAAGCTACTATGCTTTTTTCCATTGACCACATTCTGTAACGTTAGTTATAGCTTCAATGGGATACAGCACTTTCAGGCAAATTATACAAGATACAGTAGTACGGCTTACTGGTTGACGTCTTCTTTCAGGCAAATTATACAAGATACAGCTTACTGGTTGACGTCTTCTTTTGTCAGGCCAGTCCAAATCCAAGTTCCGTTTTTAATGAGCACGTTTTTAGACGAAATGTAGTTCCCAAAACTCGTAGATGCCATAAGTGGGGCGGCGTGGCTCAGGGGTAGAGCGGGGCGTCCAATGATCGAAGGGTTGGTGGTTCGAATCCCGCTCAAGCCCATGTCCATCCCATTGCCGTTGTGTCCTTGGGCAAGACACTTAACCTACTTGCCTCGTATGAATGTGTATGCATGTGAAGGAATGTTGGTGGTGGTCGGAGGGGCCGTAGGCGTTGATTATTCGCCACGCTTCCGTGAGTCTGCCTCAGGGCAGCTCTGGCTGCAATTGTAGCTTACCACCACCGGTATGACTGTGTATGAACGAATAATGGACTCTGTGAAGCGCTCTGAGTCAGAGCAACAGTCAGTCAGAGAAGAGCGCTATATAAATCCAATCCATTATTATAAGCTTCAGACGCTCTCAAACTTTGAATTCTCCCGTTCCACATCCACGCACAAGAAAGCCACTGATAAGAACAGGGCTGTTTTCCTGACTGAAGTACTCATTCAACCAAAAACACTGGATAGTCTGATGTTTGACTTGACCTCCTCTCTGTGGCAGAACACATTATCTACTGGAACAAGACTTTATACTAAAACCATCTGGATCAAAACTTGCTTATGATAACATATAGCAGACTTTTGATACCACAACATCAGTAAGTACAATTATTTATTTGATTGTTTACGTTTCAGAGCCTCTCTTATGTTCTGCTTATTTCCTGTCTAAATATGCCCTCTAATATTTTGAATCTCTGTTGTTTATTTCTCTGTCCATTTTGTTGTGCACAGTATTTTAGCTAACGCTGACTAGTTTTTAATACCCATCCATGGAGCAGATTCACTTTCAAGCCCTGCTTGATACTGCACTGCCCATCAGTTTCTATGATGTGTGGGTTGTAATTGAGTGGGGATAAAGAAGGTGGTGCTATTGCTGACCACACCTCAGGATCTGCCAAGAGAGGCCTGGAGAACATCACACTATAATTAGTTACTAAACTCCAACTACAACCCACACATCAGACAAACAAAATATATAAACAAAGTGCAATACGGAATTAAAGATTCTACCTTAAATCACATGTTTGAAACTTACAAATTCAACCAAACCAAATCTGAAATGTTCATTGTGATTCTCTCTATTCCAGATACTATTGTTCCCAAACAACAAATAATGGCTGAGTCAAGGCCTCACTGCTGTGACCAATGTGGAAAGAGCTTCGTCAAAAAGTGTCAACTTCAAATACACCAGCGTATTCATACAGGAGAGAAGCCCTACCACTGTGACCAGTGTGGGAAGAGCTTCAATGAGTCTGGAAGCTTAAAGAAACACCAGCGTATTCATACAGGAGAGAAGCCCTATCCCTGTGACCAGTGTGGGGAGAGCTTCAGTCAGTCTGGACACTTAAAGAGTCACCAGCATATTCATACAGGAGCGAAGCTCTATCCATGTGACCAGTGTGGAGAAAGCTTCAATCAGTCTGGAAACTTAAAGAGGCACAAGCGTATTCATACAGGAGAGATCCCTACCACTGTGACCAATGTGCAAAGAGATTCAGACATTTGAGTCACTTAAAAAGACACCAGAACATCCATACAGGAGAGAAGCACTATCCCTGTGACCAGTGTGGGAAGAGCTTCAGTATATTTTACATCTTAAAGATACACCAGTATATTCATACAGGTGTTAAACCCTAAAATGATGTAGAAATCTGCTTTAATAAATCTATATACTCAACAGCGCATTCATACTGGACAGAAATCCAACTTCTGCCTATAAACCTATGCATTTAAAAATAGAATCTGCAAACATAATTACATTAATATTGTCAGAACAGTATTATGTCTGTAGATGAAGTATTTCATGTTCTCTTGGCCATTTTCACCTTGTTTAACAACCAGGAATGGCCTAAGATGTACTTTATTTGATCAATGCATGAATATGATTTTTTCAGTTTTTTCTCTAGCGGAGAAACCGGAGCATCCGCACAAGAACCAGCAGGTTCAGGGACAGTTTTTCCCCACAAGCCACAAGACTTCTGAACAAGAACAGGAGATAACCATATTAAAAAACTCTTGAACACAAACACCTCATAAAAACTCTTGAACACACACACACACACACACACATCCTGCACTGCACCTTAACATGCACATACACTTTCTGTAAATATGTCATATTTAATTTGACCTCATCTCGTTTTATATTTTATTTTATCTTACTACTACTACTTATTGTTACCATTCTTGTATTCATTGTTGTTTCTTAATTTTGCACTGTTGCAATGCCCCTGTATTGTTGTGTATTTGACAAATAAAGAACTTGAACTTCCCTTCCTCTAACTCAGTGCTGCCCAAACTGGCCCTGAATGGCCTCTGGAACAAAACCAAACTTCCTTCTGTTTGTTTTACAGGCAGGCTGTCTAAAGCGCTTTCGTGATGGCAACATGTCAAAACACACATGAAGGACATGTGTGATAGATAGATAGATAGATAGATAGATAGATAGATAGATAGATAGATAGATAGATAGATAGATAGATAGATAGATAGATAGATAGATAGATAGATAGATAGATAGATAGATAGATAGATAGATAGATTATGTGTTCTGACATAAAACGACCCAGTTCAGTGTTGACTTGTATTAGTTCTTGTTGCAAATTACTGAAGTCAACATGCATTTTGTTATTGACAATGCTGACGTTTGCATCAACTTCTTTTAATGTCACTATTTCTTTCATCATGTTATTTAGCGCTGATAATTTGTGCTTGCATGCCTTTTCACGTTTAGCTGCTTGCTCCTGCATGGCTTTCTCCGTCAATTTTACTATCCTTTTGCCACTGTCTTCCATTCCATCCATATTGAATTACCAGTCGGCAGTCTGGCTTTCCACAATTAGTCAAATGTCAATCACCTGGCGAGAGCGCGCAAGCTCGTTAAAGCTCGCGCGTTTAATTACTTTTACTTTCAATCCAGACCGCAAGCTACTATGCTTTTTTCCATTGACCACATTCTGTAACGTTAGTTATAGCTTCAATGGGATACAGCACTTTCAGGCAAATTATACAAGATACAGTAGTACGGCTTACTGGTTGACGTCTTCTTTCAGGCAAATTATACAAGATACAGCTTACTGGTTGACGTCTTCTTTTGTCAGGCCAGTCCAAATCCAAGTTCCGTTTTTAATGAGCACGTTTTTAGACGAAATGTAGTTCCCAAAACTCGTAGATGCCATAAGTGGGGCGGCGTGGCTCAGGGGTAGAGCGGGGCGTCCAATGATCGAAGGGTTGGTGGTTCGAATCCCGCTCAAGCCCATGTCCATCCCATTGCCGTTGTGTCCTTGGGCAAGACACTTAACCTACTTGCCTCGTATGAATGTGTATGCATGTGAAGGAATGTTGGTGGTGGTCGGAGGGGCCGTAGGCGTTGATTATTCGCCACGCTTCCGTGAGTCTGCCTCAGGGCAGCTCTGGCTGCAATTGTAGCTTACCACCACCGGTATGACTGTGTATGAACGAATAATGGACTCTGTGAAGCGCTCTGAGTCAGAGCAACAGTCAGTCAGAGAAGAGCGCTATATAAATCCAATCCATTATTATAAGCTTCAGACGCTCTCAAACTTTGAATTCTCCCGTTCCACATCCACGCACAAGAAAGCCACTGACCACGACGTAGTATTAACTATTTAATGTCCAACTCTGGTTACACTTTCAAGTTTCCTAATTATATATAGAGCGAGATTAACAAAGTTTATCCAGGGAAATAGAGAGAGGTCTAAAAACTGTCTGGCTCCACTCTCTCATCACTCGGCCTGACCACCGGTACAATCTGCGTTATTTTCCTTCTAAACAAATGCTGTCACCCTGCCGCACCTGACAGTAATCAATGACATCACCGTTATCCTGTCAAACTAAAAGTCCCTCTGCCTATCAGCCAAATATCATAGACATGGATTGTCTCAACATTTTAACTTCTGTAATAATAGTATCTATCTATTTATCCATCTATTTAAACACCATGAAATACAGGTCCAAAATGCTTTTCTATTAACTGAAATTACTCCTAATTACCAGACTAGGCATTTAGGCACCTATAATATGTATATGTAAGAGTTTATTTGTACAATGAAAGATACTACCACAATGACATATTGCAGGCAACTGCCCAGTATTTTAGAATTGAATGGGAGTTGAAGAGGTTGTTATTGTCTGGCCACACCTCAGGCTCTGCCAAGAGAGGTCTGGAGAAACACCAGAGTAGAGTCCCTTCTTGGCCCAAATCCTACAGTTTCTCATTCTAGCTCTGGCTAGTTAGCCAAACAACTATGTAAATTCAATGGGGTCAAGTTCCTGTCTGTACAGGCTGACTTAAGCTCACAGAAATCGACTTTGGGTACAAAGTGGAATATATTTCAGTTGTCTCCAGTCATCTTGTAACGAAAGTAGCTTCACCGCATTGACATGAGAAACAAGAACAAAATAACTCACTATACCGATTCAACATAATCATTGATAAGTAATAAATAAGGTGTGGGTTCTATGGATATAGCAGAATACAGGACAACTACCCCCATTCAGTACCCTAATTGTTCCCTGCTATGCACATGTTTATAGGGTACTTCAGTCTCATCATATTGACCTTTCAATTGCAAATATATCATCAGGTGGATGTGGCCACTGTATCTCACTTGCTATACAAATGCGTATTACGTATATGACTGGGCCATTGGCTCTGGTATTTCCATTGTCACTGTATAGTTTCATCTGTAAATTGTTTGGGGGTAGGCAGGAAGGGGCACTGGGGTGCAGAGTCATTAGAAATGTATTTTGAAATATATTGTGAATTACATTAACCAATATAAAATACATCATGTCAACATTTTATGTTTAGGAAATCTTGAAATCACATCTGTAAAACAATATCCTGACCTGACAAATGTTTTTGTAATCTGGTGGCTTAATCCAAGAATCACAGTTTCAGTCACCAGCTAACTGATAGTCAATAATACAATGTTGATTCTTGTTTCCCCACATTAAACGTGAGCACTAATCTCTTTTGTTTCATTTTTATTCTGAGACTCAATGTTTAACAAATACCATGGAATAAATCAAATCAAATCAAACATCTTAAACATCTTTGGCATGTATTGCCACAAGCAGAGTGTGCACATAGTTTGCAATAGCAACAGCATCAAGATTTACAGGTTATTCCATGATTGTAACTTGAAATTGAAGTAAATTGAAATCAATGGATTTGAACAGCCAATGTGGGGATCAGTGCTTATTTTATTTGATCAAAACAAATGTTAATATTTCCCATTGGTCATCATTGGGTTGAAATGGAACAGGGAAACAATTTATTTCTTCGGTAGGCCTGGGAATGCTGATCCAACAGTGGGAAATTAATTTATCAATATCAAATATCAAATACATCACGTCAACATTTGATAACATAAATGTTTCATAAATCTTGAAAATAAATCTGCAACCAGATTACTCCCGGTTCGACAATACCTTGCTGTGACAAATTCATTTTTTGTAATCTGATGCAATAATCCAAGAATCACAATTTCAGTCACCAGCCAACTGGATGGTCAGTAATGTAAGTAATGTCAGACTCAATGCTTATGCTAAATGCAAAATCCATAGAATACATCAAATCAATACATTTCCTAAAGACATTTAAATTAAAAGTCTCATTGAGGATTATATTTGATTTGTAACCTGAAATATGTCAATATTGGATTCAGGATTTAGGCTTAATTCTGATCACCCAGTATCTTGTAAGAGAGAAGATTGAAACTATGAAAGTACAATAAGTACAAATAAAACAAAAATATATACAGGTGCAAATACTGCACACATACATTATTGATTGTACAAAGTGTAGCATAATAGTCTTCTTCCAAGATGATTATAAGAGGTTTTATCACCTGGTGTTTGATGGATGGGGTGTCTATTCTGATTGACCAATCAGTTCAAAGAAGCTAACTGCTCAACTATTGGGTATAAGAACAGGGCTGTTTTCCTGACTGAAGTACTCATTCAACCAAAAACACTGGATAGTCTGATGTTTGACTTGACCTCCTCTCTGTGGCAGAACACATTATCTACTGGAACAAGACTTTATACTAAAACCATCTGGATCAAAACTTGCTTATGATAACATATAGCAGACTTTTGATACCACAACATCAGTAAGTACAATTATTTATTTGATTGTTTACGTTTCAGAGCCTCTCTTATGTTCTGCTTATTTCCTGTCTAAATATGCCCTCTAATATTTTGAATCTCTGTTGTTTATTTCTCTGTCCATTTTGTTGTGCACAGTATTTTAGCTAACGCTGACTAGTTTTTAATACCCATCCATGGAGCAGATTCACTTTCAAGCCCTGCTTGATACTGCACTGCCCATCAGTTTCTATGATGTGTGGGTTGTAATTGAGTGGGGATAAAGAAGGTGGTGCTATTGCTGACCACACCTCAGGATCTGCCAAGAGAGGCCTGGAGAACATCACACTATAATTAGTTACTAAACTCCAACTACAACCCACACATCAGACAAACAAAATATATAAACAAAGTGCAATACGGAATTAAAGATTCTACCTTAAATCACATGTTTGAAACTTACAAATTCAACCAAACCAAATCTGAAATGTTCATTGTGATTCTCTCTATTCCAGATACTATTGTTCCCAAACAACAAATAATGGCTGAGTCAAGGCCTCACTGCTGTGACCAATGTGGAAAGAGCTTCGTCAAAAAGTGTCAACTTCAAATACACCAGCGTATTCATACAGGAGAGAAGCCCTACCACTGTGACCAGTGTGGGAAGAGCTTCAATGAGTCTGGAAGCTTAAAGAAACACCAGCGTATTCATACAGGAGAGAAGCCCTATCCCTGTGACCAGTGTGGGGAGAGCTTCAGTCAGTCTGGACACTTAAAGAGTCACCAGCATATTCATACAGGAGAGAAGCCCTACCGCTGTGACCAGTGTGGGGAGAGCTTCAATCAGTCTGGACACTTAAAGAGTCACCAGCGTATTCATACAGGAGAGAAGCCCTATCCCTGTGACCAGTGTGGGAAGAGCTTCAGATACTTTAGTAACTTAAAGAGACACCAGAACTTTCATACAGGGGCGAAGCTCTATCCATGTGACCAGTGTGGAGAAAGCTTCAATCAGTCTGGAAACTTAAAGAGGCACAAGCGTATTCATACAGGAGAGATCCCTACCACTGTGACCAATGTGCAAAGAGATTCAGACATTTGAGTCACTTAAAAAGACACCAGAACATCCATACAGGAGAGAAGCACTATCCCTGTGACCAGTGTGGGAAGAGCTTCAGTATATTTTACATCTTAAAGATACACCAGTATATTCATACAGGTGTTAAACCCTAAAATGATGTAGAAATCTGCTTTAATAAATCTATATACTCAACAGCGCATTCATACTGGACAGAAATCCAACTTCTGCCTATAAACCTATGCATTTAAAAATAGAATCTGCAAACATAATTACATTAATATTGTCAGAACAGTATTATGTCTGTAGATGAAGTATTTCATGTTCTCTTGGCCATTTTCACCTTGTTTAACAACCAGGAATGGCCTAAGATGTACTTTATTTGATCAATGCATGAATATGATTTTTTCAGTTTTTTCTCTAGCGGAGAAACCGGAGCATCCGCACAAGAACCAGCAGGTTCAGGGACAGTTTTTCCCCACAAGCCACAAGACTTCTGAACAAGAACAGGAGATAACCATATTAAAAAACTCTTGAACACAAACACCTCATAAAAACTCTTGAACACACACACACACACACACACACACATCCTGCACTGCACCTTAACATGCACATACACTTTCTGTAAATATGTCATATTTAATTTGACCTCATCTCGTTTTATATTTTATTTTATCTTACTACTACTACTACTTATTGTTACCATTCTTGTATTCATTGTTGTTTCTTAATTTTGCACTGTTGCAATGCCCCTGTATTGTTGTGTATTTGACAAATAAAGAACTTGAACTTCCCTTCCTCTAACTCAGTGCTGCCCAAACTGGCCCCGAATGGCCTCTGGAACAAAACCAAACTTCCTTCTGTTTGTTTTACAGGCAGGCTGTCTAAAGCGCTTTCGTGATGGCAACATGTCAAAACACACATGAAGGACATGTGTGATAGATAGATAGATAGATAGATAGATAGATAGATAGATAGATAGATAGATAGATAGATAGATAGATAGATAGATAGATAGATAGATAGATTATGTGTTCTGACATAAAACGACCCAGTTCAGTGTTGACTTGTATTAGTTCTTGTTGCAAATTACTGAAGTCAACATGCATTTTGTTATTGACAATGCTGACGTTTGCATCAACTTCTTTTAATGTCACTATTTCTTTCATCATGTTATTTAGCGCTGATAATTTGTGCTTGCATGCCTTTTCACGTTTAGCTGCTTGCTCCTGCATGGCTTTCTCCGTCAATTTTACTATCCTTTTGCCACTGTCTTCCATTCCATCCATATTGAATTACCAGTCGGCAGTCTGGCTTTCCACAATTAGTCAAATGTCAATCACCTGGCGAGAGCGCGCAAGCTCGTTAAAGCTCGCGCGTTTAATTACTTTTACTTTCAATCCAGACCGCAAGCTACTATGCTTTTTTCCATTGACCACATTCTGTAACGTTAGTTATAGCTTCAATGGGATACAGCACTTTCAGGCAAATTATACAAGATACAGTAGTACGGCTTACTGGTTGACGTCTTCTTTCAGGCAAATTATACAAGATACAGCTTACTGGTTGACGTCTTCTTTTGTCAGGCCAGTCCAAATCCAAGTTCCGTTTTTAATGAGCACGTTTTTAGACGAAATGTAGTTCCCAAAACTCGTAGATGCCATAAGTGGGGCGGCGTGGCTCAGGGGTAGAGCGGGGCGTCCAATGATCGAAGGGTTGGTGGTTCGAATCCCGCTCAAGCCCATGTCCATCCCATTGCCGTTGTGTCCTTGGGCAAGACACTTAACCTACTTGCCTCGTATGAATGTGTATGCATGTGAAGGAATGTTGGTGGTGGTCGGAGGGGCCGTAGGCGTTGATTATTCGCCACGCTTCCGTGAGTCTGCCTCAGGGCAGCTCTGGCTGCAATTGTAGCTTACCACCACCGGTATGACTGTGTATGAACGAATAATGGACTCTGTGAAGCGCTCTGAGTCAGAGCAACAGTCAGTCAGAGAAGAGCGCTATATAAATCCAATCCATTATTATAAGCTTCAGACGCTCTCAAACTTTGAATTCTCCCGTTCCACATCCACGCACAAGAAAGCCACTGACCACGACGTAGTATTAACTATTTAATGTCCAACTCTGGTTACACTTTCAAGTTTCCTAATTATATATAGAGCGAGATTAACAAAGTTTATCCAGGGAAATAGAGAGAGGTCTAAAAACTGTCTGGCTCCACTCTCTCATCACTCGGCCTGACCACCGGTACAATCTGCGTTATTTTCCTTCTAAACAAATGCTGTCACCCTGCCGCACCTGACAGTAATCAATGACATCACCGTTATCCTGTCAAACTAAAAGTCCCTCTGCCTATCAGCCAAATATCATAGACATGGATTGTCTCAACATTTTAACTTCTGTAATAATAGTATCTATCTATTTATCCATCTATTTAAACACCATGAAATACAGGTCCAAAATGCTTTTCTATTAACTGAAATTACTCCTAATTACCAGACTAGGCATTTAGGCACCTATAATATGTATATGTAAGAGTTTATTTGTACAATGAAAGATACTACCACAATGACATATTGCAGGCAACTGCCCAGTATTTTAGAATTGAATGGGAGTTGAAGAGGTTGTTATTGTCTGGCCACACCTCAGGCTCTGCCAAGAGAGGTCTGGAGAAACACCAGAGTAGAGTCCCTTCTTGGCCCAAATCCTACAGTTTCTCATTCTAGCTCTGGCTAGTTAGCCAAACAACTATGTAAATTCAATGGGGTCAAGTTCCTGTCTGTACAGGCTGACTTAAGCTCACAGAAATCGACTTTGGGTACAAAGTGGAATATATTTCAGTTGTCTCCAGTCATCTTGTAACGAAAGTAGCTTCACCGCATTGACATGAGAAACAAGAACAAAATAACTCACTATACCGATTCAACATAATCATTGATAAGTAATAAATAAGGTGTGGGTTCTATGGATATAGCAGAATACAGGACAATGAAGATGGTTTACCTATCAAAGGTAATCCTATGAATAATGCTACAGTATTGGTCACACTAACTACCCCCATTCAGTACCCTAATTGTTCCCTGCTATGCACATGTTTATAGGGTACTTCAGTCTCATCATATTTACCTTTCAATTGCAAATATATCATCAGGTGGATGTGGCCACTGTATCTCACTTGCTATACAAATGCGTATTACGTATATGACTGGGCCATTGGCTCTGGTATTTCCATTGTCACTGTATAGTTTCATCTGTAAATTGTTTGGGGGTAGGCAGGAAGGGGCACTGGGGTGCAGAGTCATTAGAAATGTATTTTGAAATATATTGTGAATCACATTAACCAATATAAAATACATCATGTCAACATTTTATGTTTAGGAAATCTTGAAATCACATCTGTAAAACAATATCCTGACCTGACAAATGTTTTTGTAATCTGGTGGCTTAATCCAAGAAATCACAGTTTCAGTCACCAGCTAACTGATAGTCAATAATACAATGTTGATTATTGTTTCCCACATTAAACGTGAGCACTAGTCTCTTTTGTTTCATTTTTATTCTGAGACTCAATGTTTAACAAATACCATGGAATAAATCAAATCAAATCAAACATCTTAAACATCTTTGGCATGTATTGCCACAAGCAGAGTGTGCACATAGTTTGCAATAGCAACAGCATCAAGACTTACAGGTTATTCCATGATTGTAACTTGAAGTTGAAGTCAATTGAATTCAATGGATTTGAACAGCCAATGTGGGGATCAGTGCTTATTTTATTTTATTTGATCATGATAAGTAAGAAATAAGGCATGGGTTCTATGGAGATATAGCAGAATACAGGACATTGAAGATGAGATACCTATCAGAGGTATTCAGCATGAATAATGCTACTGTATTGGTCACACTAACTACCCCTATTCAGTACCCTTATTGTTCCCTGCTATGTACATGTTTATAGGGTACTTCAGTCTCATCATTGACTTTTCAATTGCAAATCTATCATGAGGTGGATGTGGCCACTGTATCTCACTTGCTATACAAATGCTTATTACGTATGACTGGGCCATTGGCTCTGGCATTTCCATTGTCACTGTATAGTTTCATGTGTAAATTGTTTGGGGGTAGGCATGCGGGGCACTCGGGTACAGAGTCATTAGAAATGTATTTTGAAATATATTGTGAATTACATTAACCAATATAAAATACATCATGTCAACATTTTATATTTTGCAAATCTTGAAATCACATCTGTAAAACAATATCCTGACCTGACAAATGTTTTTGTAAGCTGGTGGCTTAATCCAATAATCACAGTTTCAGTCACCAGCTAACTGATGGTCAATAATAAATGGTTGATTCTTGTTTCCCACGTTAAACTTGAGCACTAGTCTCTTTGGTTTCATTTTTATTCTGAGACTCAATGTTTAACAATTACCATGGAATAAATCAAATCAAACATCTTAAACATCTTTGGCCTGCAATGTGTCCACATAGTTTGCAATAGCAGCATCAAGATGTACAGGTGATTCCAAGTTCAAGTACATTTAAATCAATGGATTTGAACAGCCAATGTGGGCGATCGGTGCTTATTTTATTTGATCAAAATAAATGTTAATATTTCCCATTGGTCAGCATTGGGTTGAAATGGAACATAGCCGCATTATATGGGAAACTATTTCTTCCTGTGTTCGGTAGGCCTGGGACTGCTGATCCAACATTGTGAAATAAATGTATCAATATCAAATATCAAATACATCACGTAAACATTTGATCAAATAAATGTTTCATGAATCTTTAAAATAAATCTGCAACCAGATCACTCCCTGTTCGACAATATCTTGCTCTGATAAATAAAAAAATTTGAAATCTGATGCAATAATCCAAGAATCACTATTTCAGTTACCAGCCAACTGGATGGTCAGTAATGTAAGTAATGTCAGACTCAATGCTTATGCAAAATGCAAAATCCATGGAATACATCAAATCAATACATTTCCTAAAGACACTTAAATTAAAAGTCTCACTGAGGATTATATTCGATTTGTAACCTGAAATATGTCAATATTGGATTCAGGATTTGGGCTTAATTCTGATCACCCAGTATCTTGTAAGCGAGAATATTGAAATAATGAAAGTACAATAAGTACAAATAAAACAAAAATATATACAGGTGCAAATACTGCACACATACATTATTGTTTGTACAAAGTGTAGCATAATAGTTTTCTTCCAAGATGATTATAAGAGGTTTTATCACCTGGTGTTTGATGGATGGGGTGTCTATTCTGATCGACCAATCAGTTCAAAGAAGCTAACTGCTCAACTATTGGGTATAAGAACAGGGCTGTTTTCCTGACTGAAGTACTCATTCAACCAAAAACACTGGATAGTCTGCTGTTTGACTTGACCTCCTCTCTGTGGCGGAACACATTCTCTACTGGAACAAGACTTTATACTAAAACCATCTGGATCAAAACTTGCTTATGATAACATATAGCAGACTTTTGATACCACAACATCAGTAAGTACAATTATTTATTTGATTGTTTACGTTTCAGAGCCTCTCTTATGTTCTGCTTATTTCCTGTCTAAATATGCCCTCTAATATTTTGAATCTCTGTTGTTTATTTCTCTGTCCATTTTGTTGTGCACAGTATTTTAGCTAATGCTGACTAGTTTTTAATACCCATCCATGGAGCAGATTCACTTTCAAGCCCTGCTTGATACTGCACTGCCCATCAGTTTCTATGATGTGTGGGTTGTAATTGAGTGGGGATAAGGAAGGTGGTGCTATTGCTGACCACACCTCAGGATCTGCCAAGAGAGGCCTGGAGAACATCACACTATAATTAGTTACTAAACTACAACTACAACCCACACATCAGAATATATAAACAAATGCAATACGGAATTACAGATACCTAAATCACATTTTTGAAACCACAAATTCAAACCAAAACACAATCTGAAATGTTCATTGGAGTGCTTCTCTCTATTCCAGATACAATTGTTCCCCAACAACAAATAATGGCTGAGTCAAGGCTTCACTGCTGTGACCAATGTGGAAAGAGCTTTGTCAAAAAGTGTCAACTTCAAATACACCAGCGTATTCATACAGGAGAAAAGCCCTACCACTGTGACCAGTGTTGGAAGAGCTTCAATGAGTCTGGAAGCTTAAAGAAACACCAGCGTATTCATACAGGAGAGAAGCCCTATCCCTGTGACCAATGTGGGAAGAGCTTCAATGAGTCTGGAAGCTTAAAGAAACACCAGCGTATTCATACAGGAGAGAAGCCCTATCCCTGTGACCAGTGTGGGGAGAGCTTCAATCTGTCTGGAAACTTAAAGAGTCACCAGCGTATTCATACAGGAGAGAAGCCCTACCACTGTGACCAATGTGGGAAGAGCTTCAATCATTCTAACAGCTTAAAGGGTCACCAGCGTATTCATACAGGAGAGAAGCCCTATCCCTGTGACCAGTGTGGGAAGAGCTTCAATCAGTCTGGCACCTTAAAGATACACCAGCGTATTCATACAGGAGAGAAGCCCTATCCCTGTGACCAGTGTGGGAAGAGCTTCAGAGACTCTGGACACTTAAAGAGTCACCAGCATATTCATACAGGAGAGAAGCCCTACCGCTGTGACCAGTGTGGGGAGAGCTTCAATCAGTCTGGACACTTAAAGAGTCACCAGCGTATTCATACAGGAGAGAAGCCCTATCCCTGTGACCAGTGTGGGAAGAGCTTCAGATACTTTAGTAACTTAAAGAGACACCAGAACTTTCATACAGGGGCGAAGCTCTATCCATGTGACCAGTGTGGAGAAAGCTTCAATCAGTCTGGAAACTTAAAGAGGCACAAGCGTATTCATACAGGAGAGATCCCTACCACTGTGACCAATGTGCAAAGAGATTCAGACATTTGAGTCACTTAAAAAGACACCAGAACATCCATACAGGAGAGAAGCACTATCCCTGTGACCAGTGTGGGAAGAGCTTCAGTATATTTTACATCTTAAAGATACACCAGTATATTCATACAGGTGTTAAACCCTAAAATGATGTAGAAATCTGCTTTAATAAATCTATATACTCAACAGCGCATTCATACTGGACAGAAATCCAACTTCTGCCTATAAACCTATGCATTTAAAAATAGAATCTGCAAACATAATTACATTAATATTGTCAGAACAGTATTATGTCTGTAGATGAAGTATTTCATGTTCTCTTGGCCATTTTCACCTTGTTTAACAACCAGGAATGGCCTAAGATGTACTTTATTTGATCAATGCATGAATATGATTTTTTCAGTTTTTTCTCTAGCGGAGAAACCGGAGCATCCGCACAAGAACCAGCAGGTTCAGGGACAGTTTTTCCCCACAAGCCACAAGACTTCTGAACAAGAACAGCAGATAACCATATTAAAAAACTCATCACACACACACAGATCCTGCACTGCACCTTAACATGCACATACACTTTCTGTAAATATATCATATTTAATTTGACCTCATCTCGTTTTATATTTTATTTTATCTTACTACTACTACTTATTGTTACCATTCTTGTATTCATTGTTGTTTCTTAATTTTGCACTGTTGCAATGCCCCTGTATTGTTGTGTATTTGACAAATAAAGAACTTGAACTTCCCTTCCTCTAACTCAGTGCTGCCCAAACTGGCCCCGAATGGCCTCTGGAACAAAACCAAACTTCCTTCTGTTTGTTTTACAGGCAGGCTGTCTAAAGCGCTTTCGTGATGGCAACATGTCAAAACACACATGAAGGACATGTGTGATAGATAGATAGATAGATAGATAGATAGATAGATAGATAGATAGATAGATAGATAGATAGATAGATAGATAGATAGATAGATAGATAGATAGATAGATAGATAGATAGATAGATAGATAGATAGATAGATAGATTATGTGTTCTGACATAAAACGACCCAGTTCAGTGTTGACTTGTATTAGTTCTTGTTGCAAATTACTGAAGTCAACATGCATTTTGTTATTGACAATGCTGACGTTTGCATCAACTTCTTTTAATGTCACTATTTCTTTCATCATGTTATTTAGCGCTGATAATTTGTGCTTGCATGCCTTTTCACGTTTAGCTGCTTGCTCCTGCATGGCTTTCTCCGTCAATTTTACTATCCTTTTGCCACTGACTTCCATTCCATCCATATTGAATCACCAGTCGGCAGTCTGGCTTTCCACAATTAGTCAAATGTCAATCACCTGGCGAGAGCGCGCAAGCTCGTTAAAGCTCGCACGTTTAATTACTTTTACTTTCAAGTTTCAAGTTTCAAGTTCAAGTTTCTTTAATAGTTGTCATACAGAAGTACAGAATACTTTTGTACAAAATGCTTCTTACTGTTGCGCTCCAGAGACTGTGCATGACAAGATAAGTATGAAATAAAAACATAGTAAAAATTAGAAGTAAAAAAAGAGGTCACAGTGTTCAGTTTAGACATATGTACAATGTTCGTAGACGTAGTTACCATACAATATACAATACTGTGCAGTGTACTAATATACAATACTATATAGTGCAAGGCATAAATGGACGAGGTGCAGTTTAGGTACAATTCACAGTAGGTGTACGAGTTGTAGTGCAAATCCTTTATCAATAAATATAAAGTGTAAGTGTGTTTGTGTGATCTAAAGTGTGGAGAGTGGGTGCTGCAGTGTGTTGTTTGTTTGAGTGAGTGTGTGCGTGTGGGTGTGTGTGCTGTGTGCATTTGATGGTTGTTGCATAGTGATTATTGTTCGTTTAGCGATTATTGTTCGTTTAGCAGCCTGATGGCCTGGGGATAGAAGCTCCTTCTGAGTCTTTCTGTGCTCGCCATAAGACTCCGGTATCGCTTGCCTGACGGCAGCAGTTCAAAGAGGCAGTTGTTCGGGTGGCTCGAGTCCTTAATAATTCTCTTAGCCTTCCCCTTGCACCGCTTGTTGTAAATGTTCTGGAGGGTGGGAAGCCCCCCTCTAATTGTGCGTTCGGCTGAACGTGTCACTCTTTGTAGTCTGCTACGGTCTTGTGCAGTGCTATTCCCAAACCAGGAGGTGATGTTGCCGGTCAGGATGCTCTCTATTGTACATGAGTAGAAGTTCCTAAGGATCTTCTGACTGACTTGGAACTTCCTTAGGCGCCTGAGGAAGTAGAGGCGTTGTCGTGCCTTCTTCACAACACTGTCAATGTGTGTGGTCCATGTCAAGTCCTCGGATATGTGGGCTCCGAGGTACTTGAAACTGTTCACTCTCTCAACTGGTGCCCCGTCGATGCTGAGGGGGCTGTAGTCCTTGACCCCCGACCTCCTGAAGTCCACAATCATCTCTTTTGTTTTGCTGACGTTCAGGGAGAGGCAGTTCTCCTGACACCACTGTGACAGGTTCTCTACCTCTTCCAGGTAGGCCCTTTTGTCGTTGGCAGAGATCAGGCCCACCACTACTGTGTCATCAGCAAATTTGATGATGGTGTTGTTGTTCCGCTGTGCTACGCAGTCATGTGTGTACAGGGAGTAGAGGAGGGGGCTCAGAACACAGCCCTGGGGGGCCCCTATGTTGAGCGTGATGGATGAGGAGGTGCAGTTGCCGGCTCTTACCACCTGGGGTCTGCCCGTCAGGAAGTCCAGGACCCACTGGCACAGGTCATAGTTCAAGCCCAGGTCCCTGAGCTTGGCTATGAGTTTGGAGGGGACTATGGTATTGAATGCTGAGCTGTAGTCGATGAACAGCATTCTCACATAGTTCCCCTGCCTCTTGTCCAGATGTGATGCTGCTGTGTGCAGCACATGGGCTATGGCGTCCTCCGTGGACCTGTTGGGGCGATATGCAAATTGCAGAGGGTCCAGGTTGATGGGGAGGGAGGAACAGATGTAGCCCTTCACTAGCTTCTCAAAGCACTTCATGGCTATGGAGGTGAGGGCTACAGGGCGGTAGTCGTTGAGGCAAGCGGGCGTAGATTTTTTGGGTACAGGGATGATGGTGGACTTCTTCAGACAGGTGGGGATGACGGCCTGTTCCAAGGACAGGTTGAAGATGTCAGTGAATACCGGGGCCAGTTGGTCGGCACAGACTTTTAGGACGCGGCCGGGGATGCCGTCCGGTCCTGCTGCCTTCCTGATATCCACTTTTTTAAAGATCCGTCTCACCTCATGCTCTGTTACCCTGAACACTGAGTCTCCATCAGCAGACCCCCCCCCCCCATTGCCGTGGTTTGTAGGCTGGTGTTGTTATTCACAGCCTCAAACCTCGCATAGAAGGAGTTGAGATCATTTGCTAAGGAGATGTCACTGTTCAGTTTGAGGGGGGTTCCTTTGTAGTCTGTCATTGTTCTGAGGCCCTGCCACATGCCTCTAGAGTCAGCCTGTTCAAACTGAAGTTCAACTTTATCCCTGTAACGCCGTTTTGCCTCTATTACTGCTCTCCTGACGTTGTATCTTGCCATCTTGTGTTCTTCCATGTTGCCTGTCACCAGCCCGGTGTTGTATGCTGATGTGCGCACTTTCAGAGCCTCACGGACGGATTTGTCTACCCAGGGCTTTTGATTTGGGTAGATATTAATTTTGGTGGAGGGGATTATTACTTCTACCTGAGTACAGACATAGTCAATCACCGTTTCGGTGTATTCGTTAATATTGGCTGTGTTATCACGGAATACACTCCATTCTGTGCTTCCCAGCACTGCTTGGAGTGACTCCACTGACGTCACGGCCCAACGCTTAACCTCTCGCGAGACCACCGGCGTTCGCTTGAGACTCTGTCTGTACTTTGGCAAAAGAAAGATGGCGGCGTGATCGCTTTTACCGAATGGACTAAGAGCCTGTGACTTGTACCCATTCTTAAATTGCGAGTATACATGGTCTAATATGTTCTCGCCTCTGGTGGGACAGGTCACATGCTGATAGAAATTCGGCAGCACCTTTTTAAGACGCGCGCTGTTGAAATCCCCCAAGACCAAAATGGCAGCGTCAACATTAGCTGCCTGGAGTTTGTTTACCTCGTCGTGAAGTTTTGAAAGTGCGACCCCAGTGTTCGCGTGTGGTGGAATGTACACTCCGATGAGGATGATGGACGTTAACTCTCTTGGGAGGAAGAAGGGTCGACATTTTATCGTGATAAACTCCAGGTCTGGGGAGCAGTGGTTAGACAGTTCCTTTGTGTTGCCTAAATCGCACCACTCCTTGTTTATCATGAAGGCAATGCCGCCACCTCTCGTCTTTAGTGACTCTTGTGCCGTCCGGTCTTTGCGGAGAACGAAGAAATGGTCTGCCGGTTCTATCGCGTGATTCGGGACATCTGGACTCAGCCAAGTTTCTGTGAAACAGAGGACGTTACAATCCCGAATGTCCCTCTGGAATTGGATCCTTGCTCTGATGTCGTCCAATTTGTTTCCTATCGATTGCACATTGGCCAACAATATGCTGGGCAATGTGGTTCTGTGTCGTTTGGACCTCAGTCTGTTCCGGACCCCGGCTCTCTTTCCTCGTCTTCTTGGCGGCTTCTTGGCGTCTTGGCCATGGCCGGCATAACAAAGGATCTCGGCGGGCCATTTCTGCTGTTCAGCGATCCGATCCAGGGAGCAATCCAAACGGTAAGTTTTTCTTAATCCAATGTCAATGATTGACTGACGGTCATACACATATAATGCACCAACAGTTGGTGCAAATAAAACTCCTAATACTATAAAAATTAACAAAATAAAGCACAGTCTCGTCGGAGCGATCAGAAAGGCAGCCATCAGAGCAGCGCCAGTTGAGTGCTCTTTCAATCCAGACCGCAAGCTACTATGCTTTTTTCCATTGACCACATTCTGTAACGTTAGTTATAGCTTCAATGGGATACAGCACTTTCAGGCAAATTATACAAGATACAGTAGTACGGCTTACTGGTTGACGTCTTCTTTCAGGCAAATTATACAAGATACAGCTTACTGGTTGACGTCTTCTTTTGTCAGGCCAGTCCAAATCCAAGTTCCATTTTTAATGAGCACGTTTTTTGAGACGAAATGTAGTTCCCAAAACTCGTAGATGCCATAAGTGGGGCGGCGTGGCTCAGGGGTAGAGCGGGGCGTCCAATGATCGAAGGGTTGGTGGTTCGAATCCCGCTCAAGCCCATGTCCATCCCATTGCCGTTGTGTCCTTGGGCAAGACACTTAACCTACTTGCCTCGTATGAATGTGTATGCATGTGAAGGAATGTTGGTGGTGGTCGGAGGGGCCGTAGGCGTTGATTATTCGCCACGCTTCCGTGAGTCTGCCTCAGGGCAGCTCTGGCTGCAATTGTAGCTTACCACCACCGGTATGACTGTGTATGAACGAATAATGGACTCTGTGAAGCGCTCTGAGTCAGAGCAACAGTCAGTCAGAGAAGAGCGCTATATAAATCCAATCCATTATTATAAGCTTCAGACGCTCTCAAACTTTGAATTCTCCCGTTCCACATCCACGCACAAGAAAGCCACTGACCACGACGTAGTATTAACTATTTAATGTCCAACTCGGGTTACACTTTCAAGTTTCCTAATTATATATAGAGCGAGATTAACAAATCCAAATAGAGATAGGTCTAAAAACTGTCTGGCTCCACTCTCTCATCACTCGGCCTGACCACCGGTACAATCTGCGTTATTTTCCTTCTAAACAAATGCTGTCACCCTGCCGCACCTGACAGTAATCAATGACATCACCGTTATCCTGTCAAACTAAAAGTCCCTCTGCCTATCAGCCAAATATCATAGACATGGATTGTCTCAACATTTTAACTTCTGTAATAATAGTATCTATCTATTTATCCATCTATTTAAACACCATGAAATACAGGTCCAAAATGCTTTTCTATTAACTGAAATTACTCCTAATTACCAGACTAGGCATTTAGTCACCTATAATATGTATATGTAAGAGTTTATTTGTACAATGAAAGATACTACCACAATGACATATTGCAGGCAACTGCCCAGTATTTTAGAATTGAATGGGAGTTGAAGAGGTTGTTATTGTCTGGCCACACCTCAGGCTCTGCCAAGAGAGGTCTGGAGAAACACCAGAGTAGAGTCCCTTCTTGGCCCAAATCCTACAGTTTCTCATTCTAGCTCTGGCTAGTTAGCCAAACAACTATGTAAATTCAATGGGGTCAAGTTCCTGTCTGTACAGGCTGACTTAAGCTCACAGAAATCGACTTTGGGTACAAAGTGGAATATATTTCAGTTGTCTCCAGTCATCTTGTAACGAAAGTAGCTTCACCGCATTGACATGAGAAACAAGAACAAAATAACTCACTATACCGATTCAACATAATCATTGATAAGTAATAAATAAGGTGTGGGTTCTATGGATATAGCAGAATACAGGACAATGAAGATGGTTTACCTATCAAAGGTAATCCTATGAATAATGCTACAGTATTGGTCACACTAACTACCCCCATTCAGTACCCTAATTGTTCCCTGCTATGCACATGTTTATAGGGTACTTCAGTCTCATCATATTGACCTTTCAATTGCAAATATATCATCAGGTGGATGTGGCCACTGTATCTCACTTGCTATACAAATGCGTATTACGTATATGACTGGGCCATTGGCTCTGGTATTTCCATTGTCACTGTATAGTTTCATCTGTAAATTGTTTGGGGGTAGGCAGGAAGGGGCACTGGGGTGCAGAGTCATTAGAAATGTATTTTGAAATATATTGTGAATCACATTAACCAATATAAAATACATCATGTCAACATTTTATGTTTAGGAAATCTTGAAATCACATCTGTAAAACAATATCCTGACCTGACAAATGTTTTTGTAATCTGGTGGCTTAATCCAAGAAATCACAGTTTCAGTCACCAGCTAACTGATAGTCAATAATACAATGTTGATTATTGTTTCCCACATTAAACGTGAGCACTAGTCTCTTTTGTTTCATTTTTATTCTGAGACTCAATGTTTAACAAATACCATGGAATAAATCAAATCAAATCAAACATCTTAAACATCTTTGGCATGTATTGCCACAAGCAGAGTGTGCACATAGTTTGCAATAGCAACAGCATCAAGACTTACAGGTTATTCCATGATTGTAACTTGAAGTTGAAGTCAATTGAATTCAATGGATTTGAACAGCCAATGTGGGGATCAGTGCTTATTTTATTTTATTTGATCATGATAAGTAAGAAATAAGGCATGGGTTCTATGGAGATATAGCAGAATACAGGACATTGAAGATGAGATACCTATCAGAGGTATTCAGCATGAATAATGCTACTGTATTGGTCACACTAACTACCCCTATTCAGTACCCTTATTGTTCCCTGCTATGTACATGTTTATAGGGTACTTCAGTCTCATCATTGACTTTTCAATTGCAAATCTATCATGAGGTGGATGTGGCCACTGTATCTCACTTGCTATACAAATGCTTATTACGTATGACTGGGCCATTGGCTCTGGTATTTCCATTGTCACTATAGTTTCATGTGTAAATTGTTTGGGGGTAGGCAGGGAGGGGCACTGTCATTAGTCATTAGACATTTATTTTGAAATATATTGTGAATCACATTAACCAATATAAAATACATCATGTCAACATTTTATGTTTAGGAAATCTTGAAATCACATCTGTAAAACAATATCCTGACCTGACAAATGTTTTTGTAATCTGGTGGCTTAATCCAAGAAATCACAGTTTCAGTCACCAGCTAACTGATAGTCAATAATACAATGTTGATTATTGTTTCCCACATTAAACGTGAGCACTAGTCTCTTTTGTTTCATTTTTATTCTGAGACTCAATGTTTAACAAATACCATGGAATAAATCAAATCAAATCAAACATCTTAAACATCTTTGGCATGTATTGCCACAAGCAGAGTGTGCACATAGTTTGCAATAGCAACAGCATCAAGACTTACAGGTTATTCCATGATTGTAACTTGAAGTTGAAGTCAATTGAATTCAATGGATTTGAACAGCCAATGTGGGGATCAGTGCTTATTTTATTTGATCAAAACAAATGTTAATATTTCCCATTGGTCATCATTGGGTTGAAATGGAACAGGGAAACTATTTATTTCTTCGGTAGGCCTGGGAATGCTGATCCAACATTGGGAAATTAATTTATCAATATCAAATATCAAATACATCACGTCAGCATTTGATAACATAAATGTTTCATAAATCTTGAAAATAAATCTGCAACCAGATTACTCCCGGTTCGACAATACCTTGCTGTGACAAATAAATCTTTTGTAATCTGATGCAATAATCCAAGAATCACAATTTCAGTCACCAGCCAACTGGATGGTCAGTAATGTAAGTAATGTCAGACTCAATGCTTATGCAAAATGCAAAATCCATAGAATACATCAAATCAATACATTTCCTAAAGACACTTAAATTAAAAGTCTCATTGAGGATTATATTTGATTTGTAACCTGAAATATGTCAATATTGGATTCAGGATTTGGGCTTAATTCTGATCACCCAGTATCTTGTAAGAGAGAAGATTGAAATAATGAAAGTACAATAAGTACAAATAAAACAAAAATATATACAGGTGCAAATACTGCACACATACATTATTGATTGTACAAAGTGTAGCATAATAGTTTTCTTCCAAGATGATTATAAGAGGTTTTATCACCTGGTGTTTGATGGATGGGGTGTCTATTCTGATTGACCAATCAGTTCAAAGAAGCTAACTGCTCAACTATTGGGTATAATAACAGGGCTGTTTTCCTGACTGAAGTACTCATTCAACCAAAAACACTGGATAGTCTGCTGTTTGACTCGACCACCTCTCTGTGGCAGAACACATTATATACTGGAACAAGACTTTATACTAAAACCATCTGGATCAAAACTTGCTTATGATAACATATAGCAGACTTTTGATACCACAACATCAGTAAGTACAATTATTTATTTGATTGTTTCCGTTTCAGAGCCTCTCTTATGTTCTGCTTATTTCCTGTCTAAATATGCCCTTTAATATTTTGAATCTCTGTTGTTTATTTCTCTGTCCATTTTGTTGTGCACAGTATTTTAGCTAATGCTGACTAGTTTTTAATACCCATCCATGGAGCAGATTCACTTTCAAGTCCTGCTTGATACTGCACTGCCCATCAGTTTCTCTGATGTGTGGGTTGTAATTGAGTGGAGATAAGGAACGTGGTGCTATTGCTGACCACACCTCAGGATCTGCCAAGAGAGGCCTGGAGAACATCACACTATAATTAGTTACTAAACTACAACCCACACATCAGAATATATGTACAAGTGCAATACGGAATTACAGATTATACCTTAAATCACATTTTTGAAACCACAAATTCAAACCAAAACACAATCTTAAATGTTCATTGGAGTGCTTCTCTCTATTCCAGATACAATTGTTCGCCAACAACAAATAATGGCTGAGTCAAGGCTTCACTGCTGTGACCAATGTGGAAAGAGCTTCGTCAAAAAGTATAATCTTCAAATACACCAGCGTATTCATACAGGAGAGAAGCCCTACCACTGTGACCAGTGTGGGGAGAGCTTCAATGAGTCTGGAAGCTTAAAGAAACACCGGCGTATTCATACAGGAGAGAAGCCCTATCCCTGTGACCAGTGTGGGAAGAGCTTCAGAGACTTTGTTAACTTAAAGAGACACCAGAACATTCATACAGGGGAGAAGCACTATCCATGTGACAAGTGTGGGAAGAGCTTCAGAGACTTTAGTAACTTGAAGAGACACCAGAACATTCATACAGGAGAGAAGCTCTATCCCTGTGACCAGTGTGGGGAGAGCTTCAATCAGTCTGGCAGCTTAAAGAGTCACCAGCGTATTCATACAGGAGAGAAGCCCTATCCCTGTGACCAATGTGGGAAGAGCTTCAATGAGTCTGGAAGCTTAAAGAAACACCAGCGTATTCATACAGGAGAGAAGCCCTATCCCTGTGACCAGTGTGGGGAGAGCTTCAATCTGTCTGGAAACTTAAAGAGGCACCAGCGTATTCATACAGGAGAGAAGCCCTACCACTGTGACCAATGTGGGAAGAGCTTCAATCATTCTAACAGCTTAAAGGGTCACCAGCGTATTCATTACCAGACTAGGCATTTAGTCACGCATTTAGTCACCTATAATATGTATATGTAAGAGTTTATTTGTACAATGAAAGATACTACCACAATGACATATTGCAGGCAACTGCCCAGTATTTTAGAATTGAATGGGAGTTGAAGAGGTTGTTATTGTCTGGCCACACCTCAGGCTCTGCCAAGAGAGGTCTGGAGAAACACCAGAGTAGAGTCCCTTCTTGGCCCAAATCCTACAGTTTCTCATTCTAGCTCTGGCTAGTTAGCCAAACAACTATGTAAATTCAATGGGGTCAAGTTCCTGTCTGTACAGGCTGACTTAAGCTCACAGAAATCGACTTTGGGTACAAAGTGGAATATATTTCAGTTGTCTCCAGTCATCTTGTAACGAAAGTAGCTTCACCGCATTGACATGAGAAACAAGAACAAAATAACTCACTATACCGATTCAACATAATCATTGATAAGTAATAAATAAGGTGTGGGTTCTATGGATATAGCAGAATACAGGACAATGAAGATGGTTTACCTATCAAAGGTAATCCTATGAATAATGCTACAGTATTGGTCACACTAACTACCCCCATTCAGTACCCTAATTGTTCCCTGCTATGCACATGTTTATAGGGTACTTCAGTCTCATCATATTGACCTTTCAATTGCAAATATATCATCAGGTGGATGTGGCCACTGTATCTCACTTGCTATACAAATGCGTATTACGTATATGACTGGGCCATTGGCTCTGGTATTTCCATTGTCACTGTATAGTTTCATCTGTAAATTGTTTGGGGGTAGGCAGGAAGGGGCACTGGGGTGCAGAGTCATTAGAAATGTATTTTGAAATATATTGTGAATCACATTAACCAATATAAAATACATCATGTCAACATTTTATGTTTAGGAAATCTTGAAATCACATCTGTAAAACAATATCCTGACCTGACAAATGTTTTTGTAATCTGGTGGCTTAATCCAAGAAATCACAGTTTCAGTCACCAGCTAACTGATAGTCAATAATACAATGTTGATTATTGTTTCCCACATTAAACGTGAGCACTAGTCTCTTTTGTTTCATTTTTATTCTGAGACTCAATGTTTAACAAATACCATGGAATAAATCAAATCAAATCAAACATCTTAAACATCTTTGGCATGTATTGCCACAAGCAGAGTGTGCACATAGTTTGCAATAGCAACAGCATCAAGACTTACAGGTTATTCCATGATTGTAACTTGAAGTTGAAGTCAATTGAATTCAATGGATTTGAACAGCCAATGTGGGGATCAGTGCTTATTTTATTTTATTTGATCATGATAAGTAAGAAATAAGGCATGGGTTCTATGGAGATATAGCAGAATACAGGACATTGAAGATGAGATACCTATCAGAGGTATTCAGCATGAATAATGCTACTGTATTGGTCACACTAACTACCCCTATTCAGTACCCTTATTGTTCCCTGCTATGTACATGTTTATAGGGTACTTCAGTCTCATCATTGACTTTTCAATTGCAAATCTATCATGAGGTGGATGTGGCCACTGTATCTCACTTGCTATACAAATGCTTATTACGTATGACTGGGCCATTGGCTCTGGTATTTCCATTGTCACTATAGTTTCATGTGTAAATTGTTTGGGGGTAGGCAGGGAGGGGCACTGTCATTAGTCATTAGACATTTATTTTGAAATATATTGTGAATCACATTAACCAATATAAAATACATCATGTCAACATTTTATGTTTAGGAAATCTTGAAATCACATCTGTAAAACAATATCCTGACCTGACAAATGTTTTTGTAATCTGGTGGCTTAATCCAAGAAATCACAGTTTCAGTCACCAGCTAACTGATAGTCAATAATACAATGTTGATTATTGTTTCCCACATTAAACGTGAGCACTAGTCTCTTTTGTTTCATTTTTATTCTGAGACTCAATGTTTAACAAATACCATGGAATAAATCAAATCAAATCAAACATCTTAAACATCTTTGGCATGTATTGCCACAAGCAGAGTGTGCACATAGTTTGCAATAGCAACAGCATCAAGACTTACAGGTTATTCCATGATTGTAACTTGAAGTTGAAGTCAATTGAATTCAATGGATTTGAACAGCCAATGTGGGGATCAGTGCTTATTTTATTTGATCAAAACAAATGTTAATATTTCCCATTGGTCATCATTGGGTTGAAATGGAACAGGGAAACTATTTATTTCTTCGGTAGGCCTGGGAATGCTGATCCAACATTGGGAAATTAATTTATCAATATCAAATATCAAATACATCACGTCAGCATTTGATAACATAAATGTTTCATAAATCTTGAAAATAAATCTGCAACCAGATTACTCCCGGTTCGACAATACCTTGCTGTGACAAATAAATCTTTTGTAATCTGATGCAATAATCCAAGAATCACAATTTCAGTCACCAGCCAACTGGATGGTCAGTAATGTAAGTAATGTCAGACTCAATGCTTATGCAAAATGCAAAATCCATAGAATACATCAAATCAATACATTTCCTAAAGACACTTAAATTAAAAGTCTCATTGAGGATTATATTTGATTTGTAACCTGAAATATGTCAATATTGGATTCAGGATTTGGGCTTAATTCTGATCACCCAGTATCTTGTAAGAGAGAAGATTGAAATAATGAAAGTACAATAAGTACAAATAAAACAAAAATATATACAGGTGCAAATACTGCACACATACATTATTGATTGTACAAAGTGTAGCATAATAGTTTTCTTCCAAGATGATTATAAGAGGTTTTATCACCTGGTGTTTGATGGATGGGGTGTCTATTCTGATTGACCAATCAGTTCAAAGAAGCTAACTGCTCAACTATTGGGTATAATAACAGGGCTGTTTTCCTGACTGAAGTACTCATTCAACCAAAAACACTGGATAGTCTGCTGTTTGACTCGACCACCTCTCTGTGGCAGAACACATTATATACTGGAACAAGACTTTATACTAAAACCATCTGGATCAAAACTTGCTTATGATAACATATAGCAGACTTTTGATACCACAACATCAGTAAGTACAATTATTTATTTGATTGTTTCCGTTTCAGAGCCTCTCTTATGTTCTGCTTATTTCCTGTCTAAATATGCCCTTTAATATTTTGAATCTCTGTTGTTTATTTCTCTGTCCATTTTGTTGTGCACAGTATTTTAGCTAATGCTGACTAGTTTTTAATACCCATCCATGGAGCAGATTCACTTTCAAGTCCTGCTTGATACTGCACTGCCCATCAGTTTCTCTGATGTGTGGGTTGTAATTGAGTGGAGATAAGGAACGTGGTGCTATTGCTGACCACACCTCAGGATCTGCCAAGAGAGGCCTGGAGAACATCACACTATAATTAGTTACTAAACTACAACCCACACATCAGAATATATGTACAAGTGCAATACGGAATTACAGATTATACCTTAAATCACATTTTTGAAACCACAAATTCAAACCAAAACACAATCTTAAATGTTCATTGGAGTGCTTCTCTCTATTCCAGATACAATTGTTCCCCAACAACAAATAATGGCTGAGTCAAGGCTTCACTGCTGTGACCAATGTGGAAAGAGCTTCGTCAAAAAGTATAATCTTCAAATACACCAGCGTATTCATACAGGAGAGAAGCCCTACCACTGTGACCAGTGTGGGGAGAGCTTCAATGAGTCTGGAAGCTTAAAGAAACACCGGCGTATTCATACAGGAGAGAAGCCCTATCCCTGTGACCAGTGTGGGAAGAGCTTCAGAGACTTTGTTAACTTAAAGAGACACCAGAACATTCATACAGGGGAGAAGCACTATCCATGTGACAAGTGTGGGAAGAGCTTCAGAGACTTTAGTAACTTGAAGAGACACCAGAACATTCATACAGGAGAGAAGCTCTATCCCTGTGACCAGTGTGGGGAGAGCTTCAATCAGTCTGGCAGCTTAAAGAGTCACCAGCGTATTCATACAGGAGAGAAGCCCTATCCCTGTGACCAATGTGGGAAGAGCTTCAATGAGTCTGGAAGCTTAAAGAAACACCAGCGTATTCATACAGGAGAGAAGCCCTATCCCTGTGACCAGTGTGGGGAGAGCTTCAATCTGTCTGGAAACTTAAAGAGGCACCAGCGTATTCATACAGGAGAGAAGCCCTACCACTGTGACCAATGTGGGAAGAGCTTCAATCATTCTAACAGCTTAAAGGGTCACCAGCGTATTCATACAGGAGAGAAGCCCTATCCCTGTGACCAGTGTGGGAAGAGCTTCAATCAGTCTGGCACCTTAAAGATACACCAGCGTATTCATACAGGAGAGAAGCCCTATCCCTGTGACCAGTGTGGGGAGAGCTTCAGAGACTTTAGTAACTTAAAGAGACACCAGAACATTCATACAGGGGCGAAGCTCTATCCATGTGACCAGTGTGGGAAGAGCTTCACTCAGTCTGGCAGCTTAAAGAGTCACCAGCGTATGCATACAGGAGAGATCCCTACCACTGTGACCAATGTGGAAAGAGATTCAGACATTTGAGTCACTTAAAAAGACACCAGAACATCCATACAGGAGAGAAGTACTATCCCTGTGACCAGTGTGGGAAGAGCTTCAGTACATTTTACATCTTAAAGATACACCAGTATATTCATACAGGTGTTAACCCCTAAAATGATGTAGAAATCTGCTTTAATAAATCTATATACTCAACAGCGCATTCACACTGGACAGAAATCCAACTTCTGCCTATAAACCTATGCATTTAAAAATAGAATCTGCAAACCTAATTACATTAATATTGTCAGAACAGTATTATGTTTGTAGATGAAGTATTTCATGTTCTCTTGGCCATTTTCACATTGTTTAACAACCAGGAATTGCCTAAGATGTACTTTATTTGATCCATGCATGAATATGATTTTTTCAGTTTGTTCTCTAGCGGAGAAACCGGAGCATCCGCACAAGAACCAGCAGGTTCAGGGACAGTTTTTTTCCCACAAGCCACAAGACTTCTGAACAAGAACAGGAGATAACCATATTAAAAAACTCTTGAACACAAACACCTCATAAAACTCTTGAACACACACACATCCTGCACCTTAACATGCACATACACTTTCTGTAAATATGTAATATTTAATTTTACCTCATCTCGTTTTATATTTTATTTTATCTTACTACTATTACTTATTGTTACCATTCTTGTATTCATTGTTGTTTCTCAATTTTGCACTGTTGCAATGCCCCTGTATTGTTGTGTATTTGACAAATAAAGAACTTGAACTTCCCTTCCTCTAACTCAGTGCTGCCCAAACTTAATCTACCTGGCTATCTGTCTACCCACAGAACTATTTACAAATAAAACACAACAACACTTATGACATACCAGAGCCAATGGCCCGGGCATAACGTAATAAGCATTTGTAAAGCAGTGGGATACACTCCTCCTAATTGTTTTTCAATTAAGAAGTCAATGGGAGCAGACTGGAGCATCCTACAGGTGGTTTAATGTCTCTGAATAATGTACACACAGGTGTGCCCATGCTGAAATTATGGTAATATTGTTCTACCTGAATAGCTACCCAAATACCTCTGATGGGCAATAGATTAACATTGAACTTCAATTTGCCTCTGATTAGTTTACCCAGTATATTGTAAGAGAGAGAAGATTGCTATATCTGAAGTAAAATATGTACAAACTCAAATATATGCAGGTGGAGATATCGCAGTTATGCATAGTGATTGTACAAAGTGTAGCCTAATAGTTGACTTCCAAGATGATTAGAAGAGGAAATATCACCTTGTGTTTCAATTCAATTCAAAAAACTGTATTAGTCCTGCAAGGGACAATTTAAGGCATGAATACGGCAAACAGCTGCACTTATACACATCCAAGACAGAACAAGAGACATACATGACACTATTAAAGCAGAAGAAACATGACACTGTTAGAGCAGGATCCTTATATAGCTGAGCTGTCAAGTCTAATAAATAAATTCGGTCTGTACAAAAAAAGTGGGGTCAAAAGGTGCATATTAGTTAACTGACCATTCTTTGCACTGTGGCTAGTCACCAGTCGAATGGCCTCTGGAACAAAACCAAACTTCCTTCTGTTTGTTTTACAGGCAGGATGTCTAAAGCGCTTTCCTGATGGCAACATGGCAAAACACACATGAAGGACATGTGTTATAGATAGATAGATAGATAGATAGATAGATAGATAGATAGATAGATAGATAGATAGATAGATAGATAGATAGATAGATAGATAGATAGATAGATAGATAGATAGATAGACAGACAGACAGACAGACAGACAGACAGACAGACAGACAGACAGACAGACAGACAGACAGACAGACAGACAGACAGACAGACAGACAGACAGACAGACAGACAGACAGACAGACAGACAGACAGACAGACAGACAGACAGACAGACAGACAGACAGACAGACAGACAGACTGAACAAGAACAGGAGATAACCATATTAAAAAACTCTTGAACACAAACACCTCATAAAACTCTTGAACACACACACATCCTGCACCTTAACATGCACATACACTTTCTGTAAATATGTAATATCTAATTTTACCTCATCTCGTTTTATATTTTATTTTATCTTACTACTATTACTTATTGTTACCATTCTTGTATTCATTGTTGTTTCTCAATTTTGCACTGTTGCAATGCCCCTGTATTGTTGTGTATTTGACAAATAAAGAACTTGAACTTCCCTTCCTCTAACTCAGTGCTGCCCAAACTTAATCTACCTGGCTATCTGTCTACCCACAGAACTATTTACAAATAAAACACAACAACACTTATGACATACCAGAGCCAATGGCCCGGGCATAACGTAATAAGCATTTGTAAAGCAGTGGGATACACTCCTCCTAATTGTTTTTCAATTAAGAAGTCAATGGGAGCAGACTGGAGCATCCTACAGGTGGTTTAATGTCTCTGAATAATGTACACACAGGTGTGCCCATGCTGAAATTATGGTAATATTGTTCTACCTGAATAGCTACCCAAATACCTCTGATGGGCAATAGATTAACATTGAACTTCAATTTGCCTCTGATTAGTTTACGCAGTATATTGTAAGAGAGAGAAGATTGCTATATCTGAAGTAAAATATGTACAAACTCAAATATATGCAGGTGGAGATATCGCAGTTATGCATAGTGATTGTACAAAGTGTAGCCTAATAGTTGACTTCCAAGATGATTAGAAGAGGAAATATCACCTTGTGTTTCAATTCAATTCAAAAAACTGTATTAGTCCTGCAAGGGACAATTTAAGGCATGAATACGGCAAACAGCTGCACTTATACACATCCAAGACAGAACAAGAGACATACATGACACTATTAAAGCACAAGAAACATGACACTGTTAGAGCAGGATCCTTATATAGCTGAGCTGTCAAGTCTAATAAATAAATTCGGTCTGTACAAAAAAAGTGGGGTCAAAAGGTGCATATTAGTTAACTGACCATTCTTTGCACTGTGGCTAGTCACCAGTCGAATGGCCTCTGGAACAAAACCAAACTTCCTTCTGTTTGTTTTACAGGCAGGATGTCTAAAGCGCTTTCCTGATGGCAACATGGCAAAACACACATGAAGGACATGTGTTATAGATAGATAGATAGATAGATAGATAGATAGATAGATAGATAGATAGATAGATAGATAGATAGATAGATAGATAGATAGATAGATAGATAGATAGATAGATAGACAGACAGACAGACAGACAGACAGACAGACAGACAGACAGACAGACAGACAGACAGACAGACAGACAGACAGACAGACAGACAGACAGACAGACAGACAGACAGACAGACAGACAGACAGATTTAGCTGACGCTTTTATCCAAAAGTTTTATCCAAAATGTTTATATAAAAAAAATTACTCAGCAAGAGCCGTCTTCATTGCATGTATTTCTAGCCTTCTTTTTTTTCTGCTTCAAACCTCATTTCTTCAGCTTGTAGTTGAGCCTCCTTGCATCGTTTTTGTGCTAACCAGTCTGCTTCTTCCTGCTCAAGAGCCAACCTTTCATTTAAAGCGGTGGCCTTTACTTGTAGAGCCGCACGCTCCATCTCTGCATTCAGTCTGATTGCGTTTGTTGAGCGAGAGCCTGATGAGCATTTACTTATTACTGTTCCAGACTTAGATTTAGTATCCATAGGTTTTACCTGATTGTTACACTCTTCAGCCTGCTCAGATTGTTTTGTGACCTCTTTCATCCATTCCTCACATTTCCAGAAGAATAAATTCAGTGATTCAATTTTAGGCTCAAAATTCTTCTGATCATCTTCATATTCTTCCTCTGACATAAAACGACCCAGTTCAGTGTTGACTTGTATTAGTTCTTGTTGCAAATGACTGAAGTCAACATGCATTTTGTTATTGACAATGCTGACGTTTGCATCAACTTCTTTTAATGTCACTATTTCTTTCATCATGTTATTTAGCGCTGATAATTTGTGCTTGCGTGCCTTTTCACGTTTAGCTGCTTGCTCCTGCATGGCTTTCTCCGTCAATTTTACTATCCTTTTGCCACTGACTTCCATTCCATCCATATTGAATCACCAGTCGGGCTTTCCACAATTAGTAAAATGTCAATCACCTGGCGAGAGCGCGCAAGCTAGACGCGCGTTTAATTACTTTTACTTTCAATCCAGACCGCAAGCTACTATGCTTTTTTCCATTGACCACATTCTGTAACGTTAGTTATAGCTTCAATGGGATACGGCACTTTCTGGCAAATTATACAAGATACAGTAGTACGGCTTACTGGTTGACGTCTTCTTTCAGGCAAATTATACAAGATACAGCTTACTGGTTGACGTCTTCTTTTGTCTGGCCAGTCCAAATCCAAGTTCCGTTTTAATGAGCACGTTTTTAGACGAAATGTAGTTCCCAAAACTCGTTGATGCCATAAGCTTCAGACGCTCTCAAACTTTGAATTCTCCCGTAGTATTAACTATTTAATGTCCAACTCGGGTTACACTTTCAAGTTTCCTAATTATATATAGAGCGATATTAACAAAGTTTATCCAGGGAAATAGAGAGAGGTCTAAAAACTGTCTGGCTCCACTGTCTCATCACTCGGCCTGACCACCGGTACAATCTGCGTTATTTTCCTTCTAAACAAATGCTGTCACCCTGCCGCACCTGACAGTAATCAATGACATCACCGTTATCCTGTCAAACAAAAATCCCTCGGCCTATCAGCCAAATATCACGTAAGAAACAAACTAACAACAAATAAATCATTCTTACCGATAGACATGGATTGTCTCAACATTTTAACTTCTGTAATAATAGTATCTATCTATTTATCCATCTATTTAAACACCATGAAATACAGGTCCAAAATGCTTTTCTATTAACTGAAATTACTCCTAATGACCAGACTAGGCATTTAGGCACATATAATATGTATATGTAAGAGTTTATTTGTACAATGAAAGAAGATACTACCACAATGACATATTGCAGGCAACTGCCCAGTATTTTAGAATTGAATGGGATTGAAGAGGTTGTTATTGTCTGGCCACACCTCAGGCTCTGCCAAGAGAGGTCTGGAAAAACACCAGAGTAGAGTCCCTTCTTGGCACAAATCCTACAGTTTCTCATTCTAGCTCTGACTAGTTAGCCAAACAACTATGTAAATTCAATGGTGTCAAGTTCCTGTCTGTACAGGCTGACTTAAGCTCACAGAAATCGACTTTGGGTACAAAGTGGAATATATTTCAGTTGTCTTCAGTCATCTTGTAACGAAAGTAGCTTCACCGCATTGACATGAGGAACAAGAACAAAATAACTCACTATACCGATTCAACATAATCATTGATAAGTAATAAATAAGGTGTGGGTTCTATGGATATAGCAGAATACAGGACATTGAAGATGGTTTACCTATCAGAGGTAATCCTATGAATAATGCTACAGTATTGGTCACACTAACTACCCCCATTCAGTACCCTAATTGTTCCCTGCTATGTACATGTTTATAGGGTACTTCAGTCTCATCATATTGACCTTTCAATTGCAAATATATCATCAGGTGGATGTGGCCACTGTATCTCACTTGCTATACAAATGCGTATTACGTATATGACTGGGCCATTGGCTCTGGTATTTCCATTGTCACTGTATAGTTTCATCTGTAAATTGTTTGGGGGTAGGCAGGAAGGGGCACTGGGGTGCAGAGTCATTAGAAATGTATTTTGAAATATATTGTGAATTACATTAACCAATATAAAATACATCATGTCAACATTTTATGTTTAGGAAATCTTGAAATCACATCTGTAAAACAATATCCTGACCTGACAAATGTTTTTGTAATCTGGTGGCTTAATCCAAGAATCACAGTTTCAGTCACCAGCTAACTGATAGTCAATAATACAATGTTGATTCTTGTTTCCCCACATTAAACGTGAGCACTAGTCTCTTTTGTTTCATTTTTATTCTGAGACTCAATGTTTAACAAATACCATGGAATAAATCAAATCAAATCAAACATCTTAAACATCTTTGGCATGTATTGCCACAAGCAGAGTGTGCACATAGTTTGCAATAGCAACAGCATCAAGACTTACAGGTTATTCCATGATTGTAACTTGAAGTTGAAGTAAATTGAAATCAATGGATTTGAACAGCCAATGTGGGGATCAGTGCTTATTTTATTTGATCAAAACAAATGTTAATATTTCCCATTGGTCATCATTGGGTTGAAATGGAACAGGGAAACTATTTATTTCTTTGGTAGGCCTGGGAATGCTGATCCAACATTGGGAAATTAATTTATCAATATCAAATATCAAATACATCACGTCAACATTTGATAACATAAATGTTTCATAAATCTTGAAAATAAATCTGCAACCAGATTACTCCCGGTTCGACAATACCTTGCTGTGACAAATTCATTTTTTGTAATCTGATGCAATAATCCAAGAATCACAATTTCAGTCACCAGCCAACTGGATGGTCAGTAATGTAAGTAATGTCAGACTCAATGCTTATGCAAAATGCAAAATCCATAGAATACATCAAATCAATACATTTCCTAAAGACATTTAAATTAAAAGTCTCATTGAGGATTATATTTGATTTGTAACCTGAAATATGTCAATATTGGATTCAGGATTTGGGCTTAATTCTGATCACCCAGTATCTTGTAAGAGAGAAGATTGAAATAATGAAAGTACAATAAGTACAAATAAAACAAAAATATATACAGGTGCAAATACTGCACACATACATTATTGATTGTACAAAGTGTAGCATAATAGTTTTCTTCCAAGATGATTATAAGAGGTTTTATCACCTGGTGTTTGATGGATGGGGTGTCTATTCTGATTGACCAATCAGTTCAAAGAAGCTAACTGCTCAACTATTGGGTATAATAACAGGGCTGTTTTCCTGACTGAAGTACTCATTCAACCAAAAACACTGGTTAGTCTGCTGTTTGACTTGACCTCCTCTCTGTGGCAGAACACATTCTCTACTGGAACAAGACTTTATACTAAAACCATCTGGATCAAAACTTGCTTATGATAACATATAGCAGACTTTTGATACCACAACATCAGTAAGTACAATTATTTATTTGATTGTTTCCGTTTCAGAGCCTCTCTTATGTTCTGCTTATTTCCTGTCTAAATATGCCCTCTAATATTTTGAATCTCTGTTGTTTATTTCTCTGTCCATTTTGTCTGTATTTTAGCTAATGCTGACTAGTTTTTAATACCCATCCATGGAGCAGATTCACTTTCATCAAGCCCTGCTTGATACTGCACTGCCCATCAGTTTCTCTGATGTGTGGGTTGTAATTGAGTGGGGATAAGGAAGGTGGTGCTATTGCTGACCACACCTCAGGTTCTGCCAAGAGAGGTCTGGAGAATGTCACACTATAATTAGTTACTAAACTCCAACTACAACCCACACATCAGACAAACAAAATACATAAACAAAGTGCAATACGGAATTAAAGATTCTACCTTAAATCACATGTTTGAAACGTACAAATTCAACCAAACCAAATCTGAAATGTTCATTGTGATTCTCTCTATTCCAGATACAATTGTTCCCCAACAACAAATAATGGCTGAGTCAAGGCCTCACTGCTGTGACCAATGTGGAAAGAGCTTCGTCAAAAAGTGTCAACTTCAAATACACCAGCGTATTCATACAGGAGAGAAGCCCTACCACTGTGACCAGTGTGGGGAGAGCTTCAATCTGTCTGGAAACTTAAATAGGCACCAGCGTATTCATACAGGAGAGAAGCCCTACCACTGTGACCAGTGTGGGGAGAGCTTCAATCTGTCTGGGAACTTAAAGAGGCACCAGCGTATTCATACAGGAGAGAAGCCCTACCACTGTGACCAATGTGGGAAGAGCTTCAATCATTCTAACAGCTTAAAGAGTCACCAGCGTATTCATACAGGAGAGAAGCCCTATCCCTGTGACCAGTGTGGGAAGAGCTTCAGAGACTTTAGTAACTTAAAGCGACACCAGAACATTCATACAGGGGCGAAGCTCTATCCATGTGACCAATGTGGGAAGAGCTTCAATCATTCTAACAGCTTAAAGGGTCACCAGCGTATTCACACAGGAGAGAAGCCCTATCCCTGTGACCAGTGTGGGAAGAGCTTCAATCAGTCTGGCACCTTAACGATACACCAGCGTATTCATACAGGAGAGAAGCCCTATCCCTGTGACCAGTGTGGGGAGAGCTTCAGAGACTTTAGTAACTTAAAGAGACACCAGAACATTCATACAGGGGCGAAGCTCTATCCATGTGACCAGTGTGGGAAGAGCTTCACTCAGTCTGGCAGCTTAAAGAGTCACCAGTGTATGCATACAGGAGAGATCCCTACCACTGTGACCAATGTGGAAAGAGATTCAGACATTTGAGTCACTTAAAAAGACACCAGAACATCCATACAGGAGAGAAGCACTATCCCTGTGACCAGTGTGGGAAGAGCTTCAGTACATTTTACATCTTAAAGATACACCAGTATATTCATACAGGTGTTAAACCCTAAAATGATGTAGAAATCTGCTTTAATAAATCTATATACTCAACAGCGCATTCATACTGGACAGAAATCCAACTTCTGCCTATAAACCTATGCATTTAAAAATAGAATCTGCAAACCTAATTACATTAATATTGTCAGAACAGTATTATGTCTGTAGATGAAGTATTTCATGTTCTCTTGGCCATTTTCACCTTGTTTAACAACCAGGAATTGCCTAAGATGTACTTTATTTGATCCATGCATGAATATGATTTTTTCAGTTTTTTCTCTAGGGAAACTATTTATTTCTTCGGTAGGCCTGGGAATGCTGATCCAACATTGGGAAATTAATTTATCAATATCAAATATCAAATACATCACGTCAACATTTGATAACATAAATGTTTCATAAATCTTGAAAATAAATCTGCAACCAGATTACTCCCGGTTCGACAATACCTTGCTGTGACAAATTCATTTTTTGTAATCTGATGCAATAATCCAAGAATCACAATTTCAGTCACCAGCCAACTGGATGGTCAGTAATGTAAGTAATGTCAGACTCAATGCTTATGCAAAATGCTAAATCCATAGAATACATCAAATCAATAAATTTCCTAAAGACACTTAAATTAAAAGTCTCATTGAGGATTATATTTGATTTGTAACCTGAAATATGTCAATATTGGATTCAGGATTTGGGCTTAATTCTGATCACCCAGTATCTTGTAAGAGAGAAGATTGAAATAATGAAAGTACAATAAGTACAAATAAAACAAAAATATATACAGGTGCAAATACTGCACACATACATTATTGATTGTACAAAGTGTAGCATAATAGTTTTCTTCCAAGATGATTATAAGAGGTTTTATCACCTGGTGTTTGATGGATGGGGTGTCTATTCTGATTGACCAATCAGTTCAAAGAAGCTAACTGCTCAACTATTGGGTATAAGAACAGGGCTGTTTTCCTGACTGAAGTACTCATTCAACCAAAAACACTGGTTAGTCTGCTGTTTGACTTGACCTCCTCTCTGTGGCAGAACACATTCTCTACTGGAACAAGACTTTATACTAAAACCATCTGGATCAAAACTTGCTTATGATAACATATAGCAGACTTTTGATACCACAACATCAGTAAGTACAATTATTTATTTGATTGTTTCCGTTTCAGAGCCTCTCTTATGTTCTGCTTATTTCCTGTCTAAATATGCCCTCTAATATTTTGAATCTCTGTTGTTTATTTCTCTGTCCATTTTGTCTGTATTTTAGCTAATGCTGACTAGTTTTTAATACCCATCCATGGAGCAGATTCACTTTCATCAAGCCCTGCTTGATACTGCACTGCCCATCAGTTTCTCTGATGTGTGGGTTGTAATTGAGTGGGGATAAGGAAGGTGGTGCTATTGCTGACCACACCTCAGGTTCTGCCAAGAGAGGTCTGGAGAATGTCACACTATAATTAGTTACTAAACTCCAACTACAACCCACACATCAGATAAACAAAGTGCAATACGGAATTAAAGATTCTACCTTAAATCACATGTTTGAAACGTACAAATTCAACCAAACCAAATCTGAAACGTTCATTGTGATTCTCTATTCCAGATACAATTGTTCCCCAACAACAAATTATGGCTGAGTCAAGGCCTCACTGCTGTGACCAATGTGGAAAGAGCCCTATCCCTGTGACCAGTGTGGGAAGAGCTTCAGAGACTCTAGTACCTTAAAGAGACACCAGAACATTCATACAGGGGCGAAGCTCTATCCATGTGACCAGTGTGGGAAGAGCTTCAGTCAGTCTGGCAGCTTAAAGAGACACCAGCGTATGCATACAGGAGAGATCCCTACCACTGTGACCAATGTGGAAAGAGATTCAGACATTTGAGTCACTTAAAAAGACACCAGAACATCCATACAGGAGAGAAGCACTATCCCTGTGACCAGTGTGGGAAGAGCTTCAGAGACTCTAGTACCTTAAAGAGACACCAGAACATTCATACAGGGGCGAAGCTCTATCCATGTGACCAGTGTGGGAAGAGCTTCAGTCAGTCTGGCAGCTTAAAGAGACACCAGCGTATGCATACAGGAGAGATCCATACCACTGTGACCAATGTGGAAAGAGATTCAGACATTTGAGTCACTTAAAAAGACACCAGAACATCCATACAGGAGAGAAGCACTATCCCTGTGACCAGTGTGGGAAGAGCTTCAGTACATTTTACATCTTAAAGATACACCAGTATATTCATACAGGTGTTAAACCCTAAAATGATGTAGAAATCTGCTTTAATAAATCTATATACTCAACAGCGCATTCATACTGGACAGAAATCCAACTTCTGCCTATAAACCTATGCATTTAAAAATAGAATCTGCAAACCTAATTACATTAATATTGTCAGAACAGTATTATGTCTGTAGATGAAGTATTTCATGTTCTCTTGGCCATTTTCACCTTGTTTAACAACCAGGAATTGCCTAAGATGTACTTTATTTGATCCATGCATGAATATGATTTTTTCAGTTTTTTCTCTAGCGGAGAAACCGGAGCATCCGCACAAGAACCAGCAGGTTCAGGGACAGTTTTTCCCCACAAGCCACATGACTTCTGAACAAGAACAGGAGATAACCCTATTAAAAAACTCTTGAACACAAACACCTCATAAAAACTCTTGAACACACACACACACATCCTGCACCTTAACATGCACATACACTTTCTGTAAATATGTAATATTTAATTTGACCCCATCTCGTTTTATATTTTATTTTATATTACTACTATTACTTATTGTTACCATTCTTGTATTCTTAATTTTGCACTGTTGCAATGCCCCTGTATTGTTGTGTATTTGACAAATAAAGAACTTCCCTTCCTCTAACTCACCTGGCTATCTGTCTACCCACAGAACTATTTACAAATAAAACACAACAACACTGATGACATACCAGAGCCAATGGCCTGGGCATAACGTAATAAGCATATGTAAAGCAGTGGGATACACTCCTCCTAATTGTTTTGCAATTAAAAAGTCAATGGGAGCAGACTGGAGCACCCTACAGGTGGTTTAATGGCTCTGAATAATGTACACACAGGTGTGCCCATGCTGAAATTATGGTAATATTGTTCTGACTGAATAGCTACCCAAATACCTCTGATGGGCAATAGATTAACATTGAACTTCAATTTGCCTTTGATTAGCTTACCCAGTATATTGTAAGAGAGAGAAGATTGCTATATCTGAAGTAAAATATGTACAAACTCAAATATATGCAGGTGGAGATATCGCAGTTATGCATAGTGATTGTACAAAGTGTAGCCTAATAGTTGACTTCCAAGATGATTAGAAGAGGAAATATCACCTTGTGTTTCAATTCAATTAAAAAAACTGTATTAGTCCTGCAAGGGACAATTTAAGGCATAAATATGGCAAACAGCTGCGCTTATACACATCCAAGACAGAACAAGAGACATACATGACACTATTAAAGCACAAGAAACATGACACTGTTAGAACAGGATCCTTATATAGCTGAGCTGTCAAGTCTAATAAATAAATTCGGTCTGTACAAAAAAAGTGGGGTCAAAAGGTGCATATTAGTGAACTGACCATTCCTTGCACTGTGGCTATTCACCAGTCGAATGGCCTCTGGAACAAAACCAAACTTCCTTCTGTTTGTTTTACAGGCAGGCTGTCTAAAGCGCTTTCCTGATGGCAACATGTCAAAACACACATGAAGGACATGTGTGATAGATAGATAGATAGATAGATAGATAGATAGATAGATAGATAGATAGATAGATAGATAGATAGATAGATAGATAGATAGATAGATAGATAGATAGACAGATAGACAGATAGATAGATAGATAGATAGATAGATAGATAGATAGATAGATAGATAGATAGATAGATGACAGACAGACAGACAGACAGACAGATTTAGCTGACGCTTTTATCCAAAAGTTGTATCCAAAATGTTTATATAAAAAAAATGACTCAGCAAGAGCCGTCTTCATTGCATGTATTTCTAGCCTTCTTTTTTGTTCTGCTTCAAAGGACTGAGAATAGGCGGCTTCTCTTTGATGACCCTCCCGGAGCTTGGATAGGAGTAGGTCTGAGGCGGCCAGAAGATGCAGAGCGTAGGGGTCTTGAGGGTGTGTAGTTAGAGACCATTGACTGGAGGTAGGCGGGAGCGGTGCTTATTTCCTGTCTAAATATGCTGTCTAATATTTTGAATCTCTGTTTATTTCTCTTCAATATATGTTTACATTTAGTCATTTAGCTGACGCTTTTATCCAAAGCGACTTACAAGTTCTGTACGACAAGACAGCAAGAAGGGTACAACTCTATCAGCTGAGTAACAATGTTCATCAAGTGTTGCGTGTTACAGTGTAGGTTAGTTTATTAGGACAAGTGCATGACAGTAAGGTTAGTCAGGGTTAGATTTTTTTTAATCATTTCAGATAATGGTTGAAGAAGTGAGTCTTTAGTCGACGGCGAAAGATTGGACGGGATTCGGCTGTCCTAACTGGGATGGGTAGTTCATTCCACCATTGTGGGGCAAGGACTGAGAATAGGCGGCTTCTCTTTGATGACCCTCCGGGAGCTTGGATAGGAGTAGGTCTGAGGCGGCCAGAAGATGCAGAGCGTAGGGGTCTTGAGGGTGTGTAGTTAGAGACCATTGACCGGAGGTATATATGTATATGTAAAGGTATATTTGTACAGTTAAGACCACAATGACATATTGCAGATAAGTGTCCATTTAGTTGTGCACAATATTTTAGCTAATGCTGACTAGTTTTTAATACCCATCCATGGAGCAGATTCACTTTCAAGCCCTGCTTGATACTGCACTGCCCATCAGTTTCTCTGATGTGTGGGTTGTAATTGAGTGTGGATAAGGAAGGTGGTGCTATTGCTGGCCACACCTCAGGCTCTGCCAAGAGAGGTCTGAAGAATGTCACACTATAATTAGTTACTAAACTCCAACTACAACCCACACATCAGACCAAAACAAAATATATAAACAAAGTGCAATACGGAATTAAAGATTCTACCTTAAATCACATGTTTGAAACTTACAAATTCAACCAAACCAAATCTGAAATGTTCATTGTGATTCTCTCTATTCCAGATACAATTGTTCCCCAACAACAAATAATGGCTGAGTCAAGGCCTCACTGCTGTGACCAATGTGGAAAGAGCTTCGTCAAAAACCGACAACTTCAAATACACCAGCGTATTCATACAGGAGAAAAGCCCTACCACTGTGACCAATGTGGGGAGAGCTTCAATCTGTCTGGAAGCTTAAAGAAACACCAGCGTATTCATACAGGAGAGAAGCCCTATCCCTGTGACCAGTGTGGGAAGAGCTTCAGAGACTTTAGTAACTTGAAGAGTCACCAGCGTATTCATACAGGAGAGAAGGACTATCATTGTGACCGATGTGGGAAGAGCTTCATTCAGTCTGGCAGCTTAAAGAGTCACCAGCGTATTCATACAGGAGAGAAGCCCTACCACTGTGACCAATGTGGGAAGAGCTTCAATCTGTCTGGAAGCTTAAAGAAACACCAGCGTATTCATACAGGAGAGAAGCCCTATACATGTGACCAGTGTGGGAAGAGCTTCAATCAGTCTGGAAACTTAAAGAGTCACCAGCGTATTCATACAGGAGAGAAGCCCTATCCCTGTGTGGGAAGGGCTTCAATCAGTCTGGACACTTAAAGAGTCACCAGCGTACTCATACAGGAGAGAAGCCCTATCCATGCGACAAGTGTGGGAAGAGCTTCAGAGACTTTAGTAACTTGAATAGACACCAGAACATTCATACAGGAGAGAAACCACCTGTGACCAGTGTGGGAAGAGCTTCAGTACATTTGACATCTTAAAGATACACCAGTATATTCATTCAGGTGTTAAACCCTAAAATGATGTAGAAATCTGCTTTAATAAATCTATATACTCAACAGCGCATTCATACTGGACAGAAATCCAACTTCTGCCTATAAACCTATGCATTTAAAAATAGAATCTGCAAACATAATTACATTAATATTGTCAGAACAGTATTATGTCTGTAGATGAAGTATTTCATGTTCTCTTGGCCATTTTCACCTTGTTTAACAACCAGGAATGGCCTAAGATGTACTTTATTTGATCCATGCATGAATATGATTTTTTCAGTTTTTTCTCTAGCGGAGAAACCGGAGCATCCGCACAAGAACCAGCAGGTTCAGGGACAGTTTTTCCCCACAAGCCACAAGACTTCTGAACAAGAACAGGAGATAACCATATTAAAAAACTCTTGAACACAAACACCTCATAAAAACTCTTGAACACACACACATCCTGCACTGCACCTTAACATGCACATACACTTTCTGTAAATATGTAATATTTCATTTTACCTCATCTCGTTTTATATTTTATTTTATCTTACTACTATTACTTATTGTTACCATTCTTGTATTCATTGTTGTTTCTTAATTTTGCACTGTTGCAATGCCCCTGTATTGTTGTGTATTTGACAAATAAAGAACTTGAACTTCCCTTCCTCTAACTCAGTGCTGCCCAAACTTAATCTACCTGGCTATCTGTCTACCCACAGAACTATTTACAAATAAAACACAACAACACTTATGACATACCAGAGCCAATCGCCTGGGCATAACGTAATAAGCATTTGTAAAGCAGTGGGATACACTCCTCCTAATTGTTTTGCAATTAAAAAGTCAATGGGAGCAGACTGGAGCACCCTACAGGTGGTTTAATGTCTCTGAATACTGTACACACAGGTGTGCCCAGGCTGAAATGATGGTAATATTGTTCTCACTGAATAGCTACCCAAATACCTCTGATGGGCAATAGATTAACATTGAACTTCAATTTGCCTCTGATTAGCTTACCCAGTATATTGTAAGAGAGAGAAGATTGCTATATCTGAAGTAAAATATGTACAAACTCAAATATATGCAGGTGGAGATATCGCAGTTATGCATAGTGATTGTACAAAGTGTAGCCTAATAGTTGACTTCCAAGATGATTAGAAGAGGAAATATCACCTTGTGTTTCAATTCAATTAAAAAAACTGTATTAGTCCTGCAAGGGACAATTTAAGGCATGAATACGGCAAACAGCTGCACTTATACACATCCAAGACAGAACAAGAGACATACATGACACTATTAAAGCACAAGAAACATGACACTGTTAGAGCAGGATCCTTATATAGCAGAGCTGTCAAGTCTAATAAATAAATTCGGTCTGTACAAAAATAGTGGGGTCAAAAGGTGCATATTAGTGAACTGACCATTCCTTGCACTGTGGCTAGTCACCAGTCGAATGGCCTCTGGAACAAAACCAAACTTCCTTCTGTTTGTTTTACAGGCAGGCTGTCTAAAGCGCTTTCCTGATGGCAACATGTCAAAACACACATGAAGGACATGTGTGATAGATAGATAGATAGATAGATAGATAGATAGATAGATAGATAGATAGATAGATAGATAGATAGATAGATAGATAGATAGATAGATAGATAGATAGATAGATAGATAGATAGATAGATAGATAGATAGATAGATAGATAGATAGAAGATAGACAGATAGATAGATAGATAGATAGATAGATAGATAGATAGATAGATAGATAGATAGATAGATAGATAGATAGATAGATAGATAGATAGATAGATAGATAGATGACAGACAGACAGACAGACAGACAGACAGATTTAGCTGACGCTTTTATCCAAAAGTTGTATCCAAAATGTTTATATAAAAAAAATGACTCAGCAAGAGCCGTCTTCATTGCATGTATTTCTAGCCTTCTTTTTTGTTCTGCTTCAAACCTCATTTCTTCAGCTTGTAGTTGAGCCTCCTTGCATCGTTTTTGTGCTAACCAGTCTGCTTCTTCCTGCTCAAGAGCTAACCTTTCATTTAAAGCGGTGGCCTTTACTTGTAGAGCCGCACGCTCCATCTCTGCATACAGTCTGATTGCGTTTGTTGAGCGAGAGCCTGATGAGCATTTACTTATTACTGTTCCAGACTTAGATTTAGTATCCATAGGTTTTACCTGATTGTTACACTCTTCAGCCTGCTCAGATCGTTTTGTGACCTCTTTCATCCATTCCTCACATTTCCAGAAGAATAAATATAGTGATTCAATTTTAGGCTCAAAATTCTTCTGATCATCTTCATATTCTTCCTCTGACATAAATAGACCCAGTTCAGTGTTGACTTGTATTAGTTCTTGTTGCAAATTACTGAAGTCAACATGCATTTTGTTATTGACAATACTGACGTTTGCATCAACTTCTTTTAATGTCACTATTTCTTTCATCATGTTATTTAGCGCTGATAATTTGTGCTTGCGTGCCTTTTCACGTTTAGCTGCTTGCTCCTGCATGGGTTTCTCCGTCAATTTTACTATCCTTTTGCCACTGACTTCCATTCCATCCATATTGAATCACCAGTCGGGCTTTCCACAATTAGTAAAATGTCAATCAAGCTAGACACGCGTTTAATTACTTTTACTTTCAATCCAGACCGCAAGCTACTATGCTTTTTTCCATTGACCACATTCTGTAACGTTAGTTATAGCTTCAATGGGATACGGCACCTTCAGGCAAATTATACAAGATACAGTAGTACGGCTTACTGGTTGACGTCTTCTTTCAGGCAAATTATACAAGATACAGCTTACTGGTTCACGTCTTCTTTTGTCAGGCCAGTCCAAATCCAAGTTCCGTTTTTAATGAGCACGTTTTTAGACGAAATGTAGTTCCCAAAACTCGTTGATGCCATAAACTTCAGACGCTCTCAAACTTTGAATTCTCCCGTTCCACATCCACGCACAAGAAAGCCACTGACCACGACGTAGTATTAACTATTTAATGTCCAACTCGGGTTACACTTTCAAGTTTCCTAATTATATATAGAGCAAGATTAACAAAGTTTATCCAGGGAAATAGAGAGAGGTCTAAAAACTGTCTGGCTCCACTCTCTCATCACTCGGCCTGACCACCGGTACAATCTGCGTTATTTCCCTTCTAAACAAATGCTGTCACCCTGCCGCACCTGACAGTAATCAATGACATCACCGTTATCCTGTCAAACTAAAAGTCCCTCGGCCTATCAGCCAAATATCACGTAAGAAACAAACTAACAACAAAGAAATCATTCTTACCGATAGACATGGATTGTCTCAACATTTTAACTTCTGTAATAATAGTATCTATCTATTTATCCATCTATTTAAACACCATGAAATACAGGTCCAAATGCTTTTCTATTAATGGAAATTACTCCTAATTACCAGACTAGGCATTTAGGCACCTATAATATGTATATGTAAGAGTTTATTTGTACCACGAAATATACTACCACAATGACATATTGCAGGCAACTGCCCAGTATTTTAGAATTGAATGGGAGTTGAATATGTTGTTATTGTCTGGCCACACTTCAGGCTCTGCCAAGAGAGGTCTGGAGAAACACCAGAGTAGAGTCCCTTCTTGGCACAAATCCTACAGTTTCTCATTCTAGCTCTGGCTAGTTAGCCAAACAACTATATTTCAATTCAATGGGGTCAAGTTCCTGTCTGTACATGCTGACTTAAGCTCACAGAAATCGACTTTGGGTACAAAGTGGAATATATTTCAGTTGTCTTCAGTCATCTTGTAACGAAAGTAGCTTCACCGCATTGACATGAGAAACAAGAACGAAATAACTCACTATACTGATTCAACATCATGATAAGTAAGAAATAAGGCATGGGTTCTATGGAGATATAGCAGAATACAGGACATTGAAGATGAGATACCTATCAGAGGTATTCAGCATGAATAATGCTACTGTATTGGTCACACTAACTACCCCTATTCAGTACCCTTATTGTTCCCTGCTATGTACATGTTTATAGGGTACTTCAGTCTCATCATTGACTTTTCAATTGCAAATCTATCATGAGGTGGATGTGGCCACTGTATCTCACTTGCTATACAAATGCTTATTACGTATGACTGGGCCATTGGCTCTGGTATTTCCATTGTCACTGTATAGTTTCATGTGTAAATTGTTTGGGGGTAGGCATGCGGGCACTCGGGTACAGAGTCATTAGAAATGTATTTTGAAATATATTGTGAATTACATTAACCAATATAAAAATACATCATGTCAACATTTTATGTTTTGCAAATCTTGAAATCACATCTGTAAAACAATATCCTGACCTGACAAATGTTTTTGTAATCTGGTGGCTTAATCCAAGAATCACAGTTTCAGTCACCAGCTAACTGATGGTCAATAATACATTGTTGATTCTTGTTTCCCACGTTAAACTTGAGCACTAGTCTCTTTGGTTTCATTTTTATTCTGAGACTCAATGTTTAACAATTACCATGGAATAAATCAAATCAAACATCTTAAACATCTTTGGCCTGCAATGTGTCCACATAGTTTGCAATAGCAGCATCAAGATGTACAGGTGATTCCAAGTTCAAGTACATTTAAATCAATGGATTTGAACAGCCAATGTGGGCGATCGTGCTTATTTTATTTGATCAAAATAAATGTTAATATTTCCCATTGGTCAGCATTGGGTTGAAATGGAACATAGCCGCATTATATGGGAAACTATTTCTTCCTGTGTTCGGTAGGCCTGGGACTGCTGATCCAACATTGTGAAATAAATGTATCAATATCAAATATCAAATACATCACGTAAACATTTGATCAAATAAATGTTTCATGAATCTTGAAAATAAATCTGCAACCAGATCACTCCCTGTTCGACAATATCTTGCTCTGATAAATAAAAAAAATTGAAATCTGATGCAATAATCCAAGAATCACTATTTCAGTTACCAGCCAACTGGATGGTCAGTAATGTAAGTAATGTCAGACTCAATGCTTATGCAAAATGCAAAATCCATGGAATACATCAAATCAATACATTTCCTAAAGACACTTAAATTAAAAGTCTCACTGAGGATTATATTCGATTTGTAACCTGAAATATGTCAATATTGGATTCAGGATTTGGGCTTAATTCTGATCACCCAGTATCTTGTAAGCGAGAATATTGAAATAATGAAAGTACAATAAGTACAAATAAAACAAAAATATATACAGGTGCAAATACTGCACACATACATTATTGTTTGTACAAAGTGTAGCATAATAGTTTTCTTCCAAGATGATTATAATAGGTTTTATCACCTGGTGTTTGATGGATGGGGTGTCTATTCTGATCGACCAATCAGTTCAAAGAAGCTAACTGCTCAACTATTGGGTATAAGAACAGGGCTGTTTTCCTGACTGAAGTACTCATTCAACCAAAAACACTGGATAGTCTGCTGTTTGACTTGACCTCCTCTCTGTGGCGGAACACATTCTCTACTGGAACAAGACTTTATACTAAAACCATCTGGATCAAAACTTGCTTATGATAACATATAGCAGACTTTTGATACCACAACATCAGTAAGTACAATTATTTATTTGATTGTTTACGTTTCAGAGCCTCTCTTATGTTCTGCTTATTTCCTGTCTAAATATGCCCTCTAATATTTTGAATCTCTGTTGTTTATTTCTCTGTCCATTTTGTTGTGCACAGTATTTTAGCTAATGCTGACTAGTTTTTAATACCCATCCATGGAGCAGATTCACTTTCAAGCCCTGCTTGATACTGCACTGCCCATCAGTTTCTATGATGTGTGGGTTGTAATTGAGTGGGGATAAGGAAGGTGGTGCTATTGCTGACCACACCTCAGGCTCTGCCAAGAGAGGCCTGGAGAACATCACACTATAATTAGTTACTAAACTACAACTACAACCCACACATCAGAATATATAAACAAATGCAATACGGAATTACAGATACCTTAAATCACATTTTTGAAACCACAAATTCAAACCAAAACACAATCTGAAATGTTCATTGGAGTGCTTCTCTCTATTCCAGATACAATTGTTCCCCAACAACAAATAATGGCTGAGTCAAGGCTTCACTGCTGTGACCAATGTGGAAAGAGCTTTGTCAAAAAGTGTCAACTTCAAATACACCAGCGTATTCATACAGGAGAAAAGCCCTACCACTGTGACCAGTGTGGGAAGAGCTTCAAAGAGTCTGGAAGCTTAAAGAGGCACCAGCGTATTCATACAGGAGAGAAGCCCTATCCCTGTGACCAATGTGTGAAGAGCTTCAATGAGTCTGGAAGCTTAAAGAAACACCAGCGTATTCATACAGGAGAGAAGCCCTATCCCTGTGACAAGTGTGGGGAGAGCTTCAATCTGTCTGGAAACTTAAAGAGGCACCAGCGTATTCATACAGGAGAGAAGCCCTATCCCTGTGACCAGTGTGGGGAGACCTTCAATCAGTCTGGACACTTAAAGATACACCAGCGTATTCATACAGGAGAGAAGCCCTACCACTGTGACCAATGTGGGAAGAGCTTCAATCATTCTAACAGCTTAAAGGGTCACCAGCGTATTCATACAGGAGAGAAGCCCTATCCCTGTGACCAGTGTGGGAAGAGCTTCAATCAGTCTGGCACCTTAAAGATACACCAGCGTATTCATACAGGAGAGAAGCCCTATCCCTGTGACCAGTGTGGGGAGAGCTTCAGAGACTTTAGTAACTTAAAGAGACACCAGAACATTCATACAGGGGCGAAGCTCTATCCATGTGACCAGTGTGGGAAGAGCTTCACTCATTTTAACAGCTTAAAGAGTCACCAGCATATTCATACAGGAGAGAAGCCCTATCCCTGTGACCAATGTGGGAAGAGCTTCAATCATTTTAACAGCTTAAAGATACACCAGCATATTCATACAGGAGAGAAGCCCTATCCCTGTGACCAGTGTGGGAAGAGCTTCAGAGATTTAGTACCTTAAAGAGACACCAGAACATTCATACAGGGGCGAAGCTCTATCCATGTGACCAGTGTGGGAAGAGCTTCAGTCAGTCTGGCAGCTTAAAGAGACACCAGCGTATGCATACAGGAGAGATCCCTACCACTGTGACCAATGTGGAAAGAGATTCAGACATTTGAGTCACTTAAAAAGACACCAGAACATCCATACAGGAGAGAAGCACTATCCCTGTGACCAGTGTGGGAAGAGCTTCAGTACATTTTACATCTTAAAGATACACCAGTATATTCATACAGGTGTTAAACCCTAAAATCATGTAGAAATCTGCTTTAATAAATCTATATACTCAACAGCGCATTCATACTGGACAGAAATCCAACTTCTGCCTATAAACCTATGCATTTAAAAATAGAATCTGCAAACCTAATTACATTAATATTGTCAGAACATTATTATGTCTGTAGATGAAGTATTTCATGTTCTCTTGGTCATTTTCACCTTGTTTAACAACCAGGAATTGCCTAAGATGTACTTTATTTGATCCATGCTTGAATATGATTTTTTCAGTTTTTTCTCTAGCGGAGAAACCGGAGCATCCGCACAAGAACCAGCAGGTTCAGGGACAGTTTTTCCCCACAAGCCACACGACTTCTGAACAAGAACAGGAGATAACCCTATTAAAAAACTCTTGAACACAAACACCTCATAAAAACTCTTGAACACACACACACATCCTGCACTGCACCTTAACATGCACATACACTTTCTGTAAATATGTCATATTTAATTTTACCTTATCTCGTTTTATATTTTATTTTATCTTACTACTACTACTTATTGTTACCATTCTTGTATTCTTAATTTTGCACTGTTGCAATGCTCCTGTATTGTTGTGTATTTGACAAATAAAGAACTTCCCTTCCTCTAACTCAGTGCTGCCCAAACTTAATCTACCTGGTTATCTGTCTACCCACAGAACTATTTACAAATAAAACACAACAACACTGATGACATACCAGAGCCAATGGCCCAGGCATAACGTAATAAGCATTTGTAAAGCAGTGGGATACACTCCTCCTAATTGCAATTAAAAAGTCAATGGGAGCAGACTGGAGCACTCTACAGGTGGTTTAATGGCTCTGAATAATGTACACACAGGTGTGCCCATGCTGAAATTATGGTAATATTGTTCTCACTGAATAGCTACCCAAATACCTCTGATGGGCAATAGATTAACATTGAACTTCAATTTGCCTCTGATTAGCTTACCCAGTATATTGTAAGAGAGAGAAGATTGCTATATCTGAAGTAAAATATGTACAAACTCAAATATATGCAGGTGGAGATATCGCAGTTATTGTACAAAGCGTAGCCTAATAGTTGACTTCCAAGATGATTAGAAGAGGAAATATCACCTTGTGTTTCAATTCAATTAAAAAAACTGTATTAGTCCTGCAAGGGACACTTTAAGGCATAAATATGACAAACAGCTGCACTTATACACATCCAAGACAGAACAAGAGACATACATGACACTATTAAAGCACAAGAAACATGACACTGTTAGAACAGGATCCTTATATAGCTGAGCTGTCAAGTCTAATAAATAAATTCGGTCTGTACAAAAAAAGTGGGGTCAAAAGGTGCATATTAGTGAACTGACCATTCATTGCACTGTGGCTATTCACCAGTCGAATGGCCTCTGGAACAAAACCAAACTTCCTTCTGTTTGTTTTACAGGCAGGCTGTCTAAAGCGCTTTCCTGATGGCAACATGTCAAAACACACACATGTGTGGAGTCACTAATTATCTTATGTGCTTTCTTGAGCACTTGAGCACTGTTTGTGTTTTGCCGATCATTTTTGAGCTAAGGTTGACAACACCTTGCAGTCTTTCCTTGTCTCTTTGACAGAGGGATGTGAACCAACATACAAATGAAAAGGTTAGAATACTTTGAATAAAGGAAGAATAAAACGTTGCCAGAATTTTCAGTCAGCTTGTATCGAAAGTAGCTTCGCTGCATAAGAAACAAGAACGAAATAACTCACTATACTGATTCAACATCATGATAAGTAAGAAATAAGGTATGGGTTCTATGGAGATATAGCAGAATACAGGACATTGAAGATGGGATACCTATCAGAGGTATTCAGCATGAATAATGCTACTGTATTGGTCACACTAACTACCCCTATTCAGTACCCCTATTGTTCCCTGCTATGTACATGTTTATAGGGTACTTCAGTCTCATCATTGACTTTTCAATTGCAAATCTATCATGAGGTGGATGTGGCCACTGTATATCACTTGCTATACAAATGCTTATTACGTATGACTGGGCCATTGGCTCTGGTATTTCCATTGTCACTGTATAGTTTCATGTGTAAATTGTTTGGGGGTAGGCAGGGAGGGGCACTGGGGTGCAGAGTCATTAGAAATGTATTTAGAAATATATTGTGAATTACATTAACCAATATAAAATACATCATGTCAACACTCTTGAACACACACACACACATCCTGCACCTTAACATGCACATACACTTTCTGTAAATATGTAATATTTAATTTTACCTCATCTCGTTTTATATTTTATTTTATCTTACTACTACATACGTTTATTGTTACCACTCTTGTATTCTTAATTTTGCACTGTTGCAATGCCCCTGTATTGTTGTCTAAAAGGGGGCATGGTAATGGGAGTGTCCTATCACAAAAAGCTATGATGAATTTGCGCTTCTTACTAGAAAAGGTTCAACCACAATGACACATTTGTGTTGTATCACACTATTCAGCCAAAGGTAGCCTACTTTCAATATCCGTACTTGGAGCAGATTGTTACACATACAGTATACAGTAAATGGGTGATTAGGTGTCTTGCTCAGGGGCACGTTGGCAGTGTGCTGGCACTGTCAGTATCGAGGAATGACCGAGCAACCCTTTGACCACTAGGTGTCAAAAAGGCCAGACGAACCGACCAACCTGCCGTCCCAGACCGTCCTAACGAGGTTATTCATGGTCTGATTGATTCCATGTGATGCTCAGTGAGTATATTCACAAGGAAGACGGAAAGAACAGGACACACCCTGAGCTGCTTGATCTTTGCCTGGATGTCACTGTCACATACAAAGGTCTATAAATATTGTGTGTAATGATGTATATGTTTTATAGACGTATGAAGTTACCCTGTATGGTAGCTGGACCGGGTTGCTGTGAACATCAACCCGTCCAGTAGGTGCTTTTAGCACGGGTCCCGGCAGGAAGATATAATGGAGACGTTTTCCAAATGTAAATGGGTATTTATTAAATGAAAGGGGAATGAAACCCGTAAACACACAATAGGGACAAGATAAGGGATAACAAACAGGGATACCAGTCTAAACGTGCCTGAATGTCTGTTGTTTATTTGTCTTCAATATAATATGTGTAGTTTCCAAAACTCGTTGATGCCATAAGCTTCAGACGCTCTCAAACTTTGAATTCTCCCGTTCCACATCCACGCACAAGAAAGCCACTGACCACGACGTAGTATTAACTATTTAATGTCCAACTCGGGTTACACTTTCAAGTTTCCTAATTATATATAGAGCAAGATTAACAAAGTTTATCCAGGGAAATAGAGAGAGGTCTAAAAACTGTCTGGCTCCACTCTCTCATCACTCGGCCTGACCACCGGTACAATCTGCGTTATTTTCCTTCTAAACAAATGCTGTCACCCTGCCGCACCTGACAGTAATCAATGACATCACCGTTATCCTGTCAAACTAAAAGTCCCTCGGCCTATCAGCCAAATATCACGTAAGAAACAAACTAACAACAAAGAAATCATTCTTACCGATAGACATGGATTGTCTCAACATTTTAACTTCTGTAATAATAGTATCTATCTATTTATCCATCTATTTAAACACCATGAAATACAGGTCCAAATGCTTTTCTATTAACGGAAATTACTCCTAATTACCAGACTAGGCATTTAGGCACCTATAATATGTATATGTAAGAGTTTATTTGTACCACGAAATATACTACCACAATGACATATTGCAGGCAACTGCCCAGTATTTTAGAATTGAATGGGAGTTGAATATGTTGTTATTGTCTGGCCACACTTCAGGCTCTGCCAAGAGAGGTCTGGAGAAACACCAGAGTAGAGTCCCTTCTTGGCACAAATCCTACAGTTTCTCATTCTAGCTCTGGCTAGTTAGCCAAACAACTATATTTCAATTCAATGGGGTCAAGTTCCTGTCTGTACATGCTGACTTAAGCTCACAGAAATCGACTTTGGGTACAAAGTGGAATATATTTCAGTTGTCTTCAGTCATCTTGTAACGAAAGTAGCTTCACCGCATTGACATGAGAAACAAGAACGAAATAACTCACTATACTGATTCAACATCATGATAAGTAAGAAATAAGGCATGGGTTCTATGGAGATATAGCAGAATACAGGACATTGAAGATGAGATACCTATCAGAGGTATTCAGCATGAATAATGCTACTGTATTGGTCACACTAACTACCCCTATTCAGTACCCTTATTGTTCCCTGCTATGTACATGTTTATAGGGTACTTCAGTCTCATCATTGACTTTTCAATTGCAAATCTATCATGAGGTGGATGTGGCCACTGTATCTCACTTGCTATACAAATGCTTATTACGTATGACTGGGCCATTGGCTCTGGTATTTCCATTGTCACTGTATAGTTTCATGTGTAAATTGTTTGGGGGTAGGCATGCGGGGCACTCGGGTACAGAGTCATTAGAAATGTATTTTGAAATATATTGTGAATCACATTAACCAATATAAAATACATCATGTCAACATTTTATGTTTAGGAAATCTTGAAATCACATCTGTAAAACAATATCCTGACCTGACAAATGTTTTTGTAATCTGGTGGCTTAATCCAAGAAATCACAGTTTCAGTCACCAGCTAACTGATAGTCAATAATACAATGTTGATTATTGTTTCCCACATTAAACGTGAGCACTAGTCTCTTTTGTTTCATTTTTATTCTGAGACTCAATGTTTAACAAATACCATGGAATAAATCAAATCAAATCAAACATCTTAAACATCTTTGGCATGTATTGCCACAAGCAGAGTGTGCACATAGTTTGCAATAGCAACAGCATCAAGACTTACAGGTTATTCCATGATTGTAACTTGAAGTTGAAGTAAATTGAATTCAATGGATTTGAACAGCCAATGTGGGGATCAGTGCTTATTTTATTTGATCAAAACAAATGTTAATATTTCCCATTGGTCATCATTGGGTTGAAATGGAACAGGGAAACTATTTATTTCTTCGGTAGGCCTGGGAATGCTGATCCAACATTGGGAAGTTAATTTATCAATATCAAATATCAAATACATTACGTCAACATTTGATAACATAAATGTTTCATAAATCTTGAAAATAAATCTGCAACCAGATTACTCCCGGTTCGACAATACCTTGCTGTGACAAATTCATTTTTTGTAATCTGATGCAATAATCCAAGAATCACAATTTCAGTCACCAGCCAACTGGATGGTCAGTAATGTAAGTAATGTCAGACTCAATGCTTATGCAAAATGCAAAATCCATAGAATACATCAAATCAATACATTTCCTAAAGACACTTAAATTAAAAGTCTCATTGAGGATTATATTTGATTTGTAACCTGAAATATGTCAATATTGGATTCAGGATTTGGGCTTAATTCTGATCACCCAGTATCTTGTAATAGAGAAGATTGAAATAATGAAAGTACAATAAGTACAAATAAAACAAAAATATATACAGGTGCAAATACTGCACACATACATTATTGATTGTACAAAGTGTAGCATAATAGTTTTCTTCCAAGATGATTATAAGAGGTTTTATCACCTGGTGTTTGATGGATGGGGTGTCTATTCTGATTGACCAATCAGTTCAAAGAAGCTAACTGCTCAACTATTGGGTATAATAACAGGGCTGTTTTCCTGACTGAAGTACTCATTCAACCAAAAACACTGGATAGTCTGCTGTTTGACTTGACCTCCTCTCTGTGGCAGAACACATTCTCTACTGGAACAAGACTTTATACTAAAACCATCTGGATCAAAACTTGCTTATGATAACATATAGCAGACTTTTGATACCACAACATCAGTAAGTACAATTATTTATTTGATTGTTTCCGTTTCAGAGCCTCTCTTATGTTCTGCTTATTTCCTGTCTAAATATGTGCCCTCTAATATTGTGAATCTCTGTTGTTTATTTCTGTGTCCATTTTGTCTGTATTTTAGCTAATGCTGACTAGTTTTTAATACCCATCGATGGAGCAGATTCACTTTCATCAAGCCCTGCTTGATACTGCACTGCCCATCAGTTTCTCTGATGTGTGGGTTGTAATTGAGTGGGGATAAGGAAGGTGGTGCTATTGCTGACCACACCTCAGGTTCTGCCAAGAGAGGTCTGGAGAATGTCACACTATAATTAGTTACTAAACTCCAACTCCAACCCACACATCAGACAAACAAAATACATAAACAAAGTGCAATACGGAATTAAAGATTCTACCTTAAATCACATGTTTGAAACGTACAAATTCAACCAAACCAAATCTGAAACGTTCATTGTGATTCTCTATTCCAGATACAATTGTTCCCCAACAACAAATTATGGCTGAGTCAAGGCCTCACTGCTGTGACCAATGTGGAAAGAGCTTCGTCAAAAAGTGTCAACTTCAAATACACCAGCGTATTCATACAGGAGAGAAGCCCTACCACTGTGACCAATGTGGGGAGAGCTTCAATCAATCTGGAAACTTAAAGAGGCACCAGCGTATTCATACAGGAGAGAAGCCCTATCCCTGTGACCAGTGAAGGAAGAGCTTCAATGAGTCTGGAAACTTAAAGAAACACGAGCGTATTCATACAGGAGAGAAGCCCTATCCCTGTGACCAGTGTGGGTAGAGCTTCAATCATTCTAACAGCTTAAAGAGTCACCAGCGTATTCATACAGGAGAGAAGCCCTATCCCTGTGACCAATGTGGGAAGAGCTTCAATCATTCTAACAGCTTAAAGATACACCAGCATATTCATACAGGAGAGAAGCCCTATCCCTGTGACCAGTGTAGGAAGAGCTTCAGAGACTTTAGTAACTTAAAGAGACACCAGAACATTCATACAGGGGCGAAGCTCTATCCATGTGACCAGTGTGGGAAGAGCTTCAGTCAGTCTGGCAGCTTAAAGAGACACCAGCGTATGCATACAGGAGAGATTCCTACCACTGTGACCAATGTGGAAAGAGATTCAGACATTTGAGTCACTTAAAAAGACACCAGAACATCCATACAGGAGAGAAGCACTATCCCTGTGACCAGTGTGGGAAGAGCTTCAGTACATTTTACATCTTAAAGATACACCAGTATATTCATCCAGGTGTTAAACCCTAAATGATGTAGAAATCTGCTTTAATAAATCTATATACTCAACAGCGCATTCATACTGGACAGAAATCCAACTTCTGCCTATAAACCTATGCATTTAAAAATAGAATCTGCAAACCTAATTACATTAATATTGTCAGAACAGTATTATGTCTGTAGATGAAGTATTTCATGTTCTCTTGGCCATTTTCACCTTGTTTAACAACCAGGAATTGCCTAAGATGTACTTTATTTGATCCATGCATGAATATGATTTTTTCAGTTTTTTCTCTAGCGGAGAAACCGGAGCATCCGCACAAGAACCAGCAGGTTCAGGGACAGTTTTTCCCCACAAGCCACAAGACATCTGAACAAGAACAGGAGATAACCCTTTAAAAAACTCTTGAACACAAACACCTCATAAAAACTCTTGAACACACACACATCCTGCACTGCACCTTAACATGCACATACACTTTCTGTAAATATGTCATATTTAATTTTACCTTATCTCGTTTTATATTTTATTTTATCTTACTACTACTACTTATTGTTACCATTCTTGTATTCATTGTTGTTTCTTAATTTTGCACTGTTGCAATGCCCATGTATTGTTGTGTATTTGACAAATAAAGAACTTCCCTTCCTCTAACTCACCTGGCGATCTGTCTACACACAGAACTATTTACAAATAAAACACAACAACACTTATGACATACCAGAGCCAATAGCCTGGGCATAACGTAATAAGCATTTGTAAAGCAGTGGGATACACTCCTCCTAATTGTTTTGCAATTAAAAAGTCAATGGGAGCAGACTGGAGCACCCTACAGGTGGTTTAATGTCTCTGAATAATGTACACACAGGTGTGCCCATGCTGAAATGATGGTAATATTGTTCTCACTGAATAGCTACCCAAATACCTCTGATGGGCAATAGATTAACATTGAACTTCAATTTGCCTCTGATTAGCTTACCCAGTATATTGTAAGAGAGAGAAGATTGCTATATCTGAAGTAAAATATGTACAAACTCAAATATATGCAGGTGGAGATATGGCAGTTATGCATAGTGATTGTACAAAGTGTAGCCTAATAGTTGACTTCCAAGATGATTAGAAGAGGAAATATCACCTTGTGTTTCAATTCATTTAAAAAAATGTATTAGTCCTGCAAGGGACAATTTAAGGCATGAATATGGCAAACAGCTGCACTTATACACATCCAAGACAGAACAAGAGACATACATGACACTATTAAAGCACAAGAAACATGACACTGTTAGAACAGGATCCTTATATAGCTGAGCTGTCAAGTCTAATAAATAAATTCGGTCTGTACAAAAAAAGTGGGGTCAAAAGGTGCATATTAGTGAACTGACCATTCCTTGCACTGTGGCTATTCACCAGTCGAATTGCCTCTGGAACAAAACCAAACGTCCTTCTGTTTGTTTTACAGGCAGGCTGTCTAAAGCACTCTCCTGATGGCAACATGTCAAAATACACACATGTGTGGAGTCACTAATTATCTTATGTGCTTTCTTGAGCACTTGAGCACTGTTTGTGTTTTGCAGATAATTTTTGAGCTAAGGTTGACAACACCTTGCAGTCTGTCCTTGTCTCTTTGACAGAGGGATGTGAACCAACATACAAATGAAAAGGTTAGAATACTTTGAATAAAGGAAGAATAAAACGTTGCCAGAATTTTCAGTCAGCTTGTATCGGAAGTAGCTTCACCGCATGAGATACAAGAACGAAATAACTCACTATACTGATTCAACATCATGATAAGTAAGAAATAAGGCATGGGTTCTATGGAGATATCAGAATACAGGACATTGAAGATGAGATACCTATCAGAGGTATTCAGCATGAATAATGCTACTGTTTGGTCACACTAACTACCCCTATTCAGTACCCTTATTGTTCCCTGCTATGTTTATAGGGTACTTCAGTCTCATCATTGACTTTTCAATTGCAAATCTATCATGAGGTGGATGTGGCCATTATCTCACTTGCTATACAAATGCTTATTGCGTATGACTGGGCCATTGGCTCTGGTATTTCCATTGTCACTGTATAGTTTCATGTGTAAATTGTTTGGGGGTAGGCAGGGAGGGGCACTCGGGTACAGAGTCATTAGAAATGTATTTTGAAATATATTGTGAATTACATTAACCAATATAAAATACATCATGTCAACATTTTATGTTTTGCAATTCTTGAAATCACATCTGTAAAACAATATCCTGACCTGACAAATGTTTTTGTAATCTGGTGGCTTAATCCAAGAATCACAGTTGCAGTCACCAGCTAATTGACGGTCAATAATACATTGTTGGTTCTTGTTTCCCATGTTAAACTTGAGCACTAGTCTCTTTGGTTTCATTTTTATTCTGAGACTCAATGTTTAACAAATACCATGGAATAAATAAAATCAAACATCTTAAACATTTTTGGCCTGTATTGCCACAAGCTTCGTTACAGAGTATTTGGAGCAACATGTCCACATAGTTTGCAATAGCAGCATCAAGACGTACAGGTGATTCCAAGTTCAAGTACATTTAAATCAATGGATTTGAACAGCCAATGTGGGGATCTTTGCTTATTTTATTTGATTAAAATAAATGTTATTATTACATGGCGTTTCACATTCGCCGAAATGCTTGCTTGTGATTGGTCAATAGCCCCCCGACAGCGGTCATTATCAGACAATAATGACTGCTGTGGGACAATAATGACTGCTGTGCGCAGCTGTTCGCAATCAAGCCCACTGACACACACTGTTTCAGTGCAATTAGACACTGCCGGTGTTCTGCTGCCGGCGATGACAGGGGGCGGAGCGACGAGCGGAGCCAGAACGCAGCCAGAACCAGTGTTGCGAGTCGATGTAAAATGAATTAGGTATATTGTTAGTAAGTTAGCCATGTAATAAGCGGGATAATGTATAGCTATACTCGATCATTGTCGCAAAATAATTGACCTTCACTGACGTTTAAAACACCTCGCCGAGGCGGCTCGGTATTTTAAACTCTGTGTCGGTCAATTATTTTGCGACAATGACCTGGTCAGCATTGGGTTTAAATGGAACATAGCCGCATTATATGGGAAACTATTTCTTCCTGTGTTCGGTAGGCCGTAAAATAAATGTTACATGAATCTTGATCATGGAATACATTAAATCAATACATTTCCTAAATACACTTAAAATAAAAGTCTCACTGAGGATTATCTTTGATTTGGAAATATTCTGATCATCCAGTATCTTGTAAAAGAGAGGAGATTTAAATAATGAAAGTACAATAAGTACAAACATAAAAACAAAAATATACATAGGTGCAAATACTGCACACATACATTATTGATTGTACAAAGTGTAGCATAATAGTTGTCTTCCAAGATGATTATAAGAGGTTGCCTATGCTTTGCTGTGAAAAAACAAATCCGGTCAGAGTGGATAACATTTTGACTGTGAAATAGGCATCGGATGGAAACAAGAGAAGCGAACATAATCGAATGATTGTGTAAAAAAAAAAATTATTTGTGGAATTCCAAAAACGGAATTCTAAGGAAGCATTTATTTACACACTGTTCACACCTCACCACAGTTATCAGCCATTGTGACGTCATCATTAGAACCTCTCAAATCTGTAAACCCATATGTGAGGCTGTGTACACCTCATACCCTTTCACTACCACACTACAGAAGGTTAACCCATTCAGTGCCAACCACAAGATTAGTCGGGTTAACTCGCTATGCGTTGAGTGCCAAGACCAGAGAAAACTCGGGTTTTAATCGTTATTTCTTTTATTAGCTATATCCATTCATTTTTCATCCATCCAGCCTGACGTTATCATTGGGAATGGGTCTGAGCTCGAAAAGGGCAAATACCGCCACCTATCGTCTCCCGGATGATATTGCACATCATTGGATTGGATTGGGTGGGACTGTGCATCAGAAAAAAACTCCGGTCCCGGGGTTTCCCTTCACAGGGATGCAGTAGCTGTTACCACATTCACTGGGGAGGCTCGGAGCAGCGTCGATTATGTGTTTTGGTGCTATAACAGATTCAGATTCAGATTCAGATTTCTTTATTCACCACATTGTACACGTAATTTTGACATTTCAGTGCATGATTGATTTTTTCACAAATAGGAAGAACATAATAATAATAATGATAAATAAATAAGTGCAAAACAGGACAGAACAGTGAGACAACAATAAGACAGTAAAGTAAAGTGCAGTGGTGGGGGACATGGATACAGTGCAGCACAGTTCAAGTCCAGAGGTCCAGCCCTAGCAGCTCGCCATAGAGAGGGGGGGGGGGGGGGCAGGGATATTTCAAGTGCAGATAATGTGATTCCAAAAAATGTATTATTATATATATACAGTACATGTATATTATCCAGCTGTGATGAAGGAAGTATTTTTGTATAAGATCATGTTCCCTGGAGCAGCGGCGCAGGATGTGGCTGTTGCAGGGGTGTCTTCTGGGTAATAAATTAGTGGAACATGTTGGTGTATGTGCTGTTCGTTTGACCTCTTCTGTATGAAGGAACATTGTGGGGGAGGGGGCATTAGAATATTCCCCAACCCTTCAGTAAGTAGCCGACATCTGGGAGGACCTCTGTGTGTGTGTGTGTGTGTGTGTGTGTGTGGTATTTTTGGTGCTTGTTAAGTGTGTAGGCTGATTGTATATCATGGGAAATTATATATTAACACTGTACACACACACACACACACACACACACACACACACACACACACACACACACACACACACACACACACACACACACACACACACGACAACAAGAGAAAAAGTAACTGCAGATGATTTAGCATTACTTCTTTGACTCGGTCATTACCAGTCTTAGTGGAACTGAACAAAGGATCAAAGTGTGGCAGACGTTAAACTTGTGATTGACATGCTGTTGCCGATGTGGTCGTCACGGAGAGGCGGGTCTCATGAGGTCACAAGGTGAAGAGGTGAGGATGTTGTGATTGGTCGTCCTCACTCCTGACTCACACCAGGGGCTTAATTTAGAACGGATTATTCGAGACAAATGCAAGTGCTTCAGACCAAATCCAAAACCAAGTTGTGATTTAGTAACATGGATTTAAAAGTTCCACACTGTAGTGAGAGGGGAAATTGAACCTCAGGAATGTAAAACAAAAGAAAAATAATGATGGGTGTATTCTTTTCATAAACTCTCCTCAGAGTTATAACTGGGCCTGGGACACTTTGAGGTGACTGATGTGTCTTCTAGGTTTGTATTTGCTTCACATTGCCTCATGATTCTGTTTTGATTTATGATGACATAAGATCAAATAAATCTTAGTTTATTTTGTTTATCATAAGATCAAAATGGTCCTCCTGGAAATTAAACAGCTTTGATATTTACAGATTTTGCGTGGAACTTCATTTAAAATTGTTTTTTTATTAAAAACGTGTAAATAAATTATATAATTGGAAGACTCGGAATCAGAAAGGTCTTTATTGCCAAGTAGTTTTCACATACAAGGAATTCGATTAGGTTGTTTTTTAGTGCGACATTGACGAACAGACAATTATGGTAGAATAACAAATAAAAAGGTGGAATAAAATAAAATGGAATATAAACTAAATAAACATAGAAGCACAATAGAATATAGTATAATTCTAAAAATAGGAATAGGCCAAGGCTGTACAACTGTACGGTGTGGTCAGGTATATACACTAATTTGAATACAAATTATCATTATTATTCATAGCTTCTATCAGAGTACCATGGTCAATATGGCCTATAGGTTGGAAACATTAGGCATTTTTGATGCTGTGCAGCTGGTGACTTTGGTGTGTGGTGCTATCCAGTCTCTGTCTCCTCTGATTAGATTACTGGAGTTTTCCTAACTTTTATGGTTGATATGGTTATAGGGTGTTGGCACATCAGGGATAAAAATGATATACATACGATTGATTCTTTTATTTTTGTGTAAATGGTAAATGGTGCATTTATATAGCAGCTTTTATCCAAAACGCTTTATAAATTGTTCCTCACAATTCACCGATTCACTCACACATTCACACACCGACGACAGAGGCGACCATGCAGGGTGGCTACCTGCTCACCGGGAGCAGTTAGGGGTTAAGTGTCTTGCTCAAGGACACTTCGACACGCTGCCCGGAGGGAGTGGGAATCAAACCGGGAACCTCCGGATTACCAGACGACTGCTCTACTTCCCAAGCCACTGTTGTCTACCACACGCTCCAACACAGCAACTCACTTACAGTCATACAGCAATGTGTAATAAGACAAAACTAAGAAGCATAAAGGAGAAACCACCTGTGACCAGTGTGGGAAGAGCTTCAGTACATTTTACATCTTAAAGATACACCAGTATATTCATACAGGTGTTAAACCCTAAAATGATGTAGAAATCTGCTTTAATAAATATATATACTCAACAGCGCATTCATACTGGGCAGAAATCCAACTTCTGCCTATAAACCTATGCATTTAAAAATAGAATCTGCAAACCTAATTACATTAATATTGTCAGAACAGTATTATGTCTGTAGATGAAGTATTTCATGTTCTCTTGGCCATTTTCACCTTGTTTAACAACCAGGAATTGCCTAAGATGTACTTTATTTGATCCATGCATGAGTATGATTTTTTTCAGTTTGTTCTCTAGCGGAGAAACCGGAGCATCCGCACAAGAACCAGCAGGTTCAGGGACAGTTTTTTCCCACAAGCCACAAGACTTCTGAACAAGAACAGGAGATAACCCTATTAAAAAACTCTTGAACACAAACACCTCATAAAAACTCTTGAACACACACACATCCTGCACCTTAACATGCACATACACTTTCTGTAAATATGTAATATTTCATTTTACCTCATCTCGTTTTATATTTTATTTTATCTTACTACTACTACTTATTGTTACCATTCTTGTATTCATTGTTGTTTCTTAATTTTTTAAGTAAGAAATAAGGCATGGGTTCTATGGAGATATAGCAGAATACAGGACATTGAAGATGGGATACCTATCAGAGGTATTCAGCATGAATAATGCTACTGTATTGGTCACACTAACTACCCCTATTCAGTACCCTTATTGTTCCCTGCTATGTACATGTTTATAGGGTACTTCAGTCTCATCATTGACTTTTCAATTGCAAATCTATCATGAGGTGGATGTGGCCACTGTATCTCACTTGCTATACAAATGCTTATTGCGTATGACTGGGCCATTGGCTCTGGTATTTCCATTGTCACTGTATAGTTTCATGTGTAAATTGTTTGGGGGTAGGCAGGGAGGGGCACTCGGGTACAGAGTCATTAGAAATTTATTTTGAAATATATTGTGAATGACATTAACCAATATAAAATACATCATGTCAACATTTAATGTTTTGCAATTCTTGAAATCACATCTGTAAAACAATATCCTGACCTGACAAATGTTTTCGTAATCTGGTGGCTTAATCCAAGAATCACAGTTGCAGTCACCAGCTAATTGATGGTCAATAATACATTGTTGATTCTTGTTTCCCATGTTAAACTTGAGCACTAGTCTCTTTGGTTTCGTTTTTATTCTGAGACTCAATGTTTAACTATTACCATGGAATAAATAAAATCAAACATCTTAAACATCTTTGGCCTGTATTGCCACAAGCTTCGTTACAGAGTATTTGGAGCAACGTGTCCACATAGTTTGCAATAGCAGAATCAAGACGTACAGGTGATTCCAAGTTCAAGTAAATTTAAATCAATGGATTTGAACAGCCAATGTGGGGATCGGTGCTTATTTTATTTGATCAAAATAAATGTTAATATTTCCCATTGGTCAGCATTGGGTTGAAATGGAACATAGCCGCATTATATGGGAAACTATTTCTTCCTGTGTTCGGTAGGCCTGGGAATGCTGATCCAACATTGTGAAATTAATGTATCAATATCAAATATCAAATACATCACGTCAACATTTGATCAAATAAATGTTTCATGAATCTTGAAAATAAATCTGCAACCAGATAACTCCCTGTTCGACAATATCTTGCTCTGATAGATACATTTTTTTGTAATCTGATGCCATAATCCAAGAATCACAATTTCAGTCACCAGCCAACTGGATGGTCAGTAATGTAAGTAATGTCAGACTCAAAAACCATGGATACATTAAATCAATACATTTCCTAAATAAACTTAAAATAAAAGTCTCACTGAGGATTATCTTTGATTTGGAAAAATTCTGATCACCCAGTATCTTGTAAAAGAGAGGAGATTTAAATAATGAAAGTACAATAGGTCCAAATATAAAAACAAAAATATACATAGGTGCAAATACTGCACACATACATTATTGATTGTACAAAGTGTAGCATAATAGTTGTCTTCCAATATGATTATAAGAGGTTTTATCACCTTTTGTTTGATGGATGGGGTGTCTATTCTGATTGGCCAATCAGTTCAAAGCAGCTAACTGCTCAACTATTGGCTCTGTTGTATAAGAACAGGGCTGTTTTCCTGACTGAAGTACTCATTCAACCAAAAAGTCTGGATAGTGTGCTGGTTGACGGAACACAGAACACATTCTCTACTGGAACAATAATTTATACTAAAACCATCTTTATACACATATATAAGAGTACTATACTAGCTACTACTTTATACTAAAGCCATCTGGATCAAAACGTGCTTCTGATAGCATAGCAGACTTTTGATACCACAACATCAGTAAGTACAATTATTTATTTGATTGTTTCCATTGCAGAGCCTCTCTTATTTTCTGCTTATTTCCTTTCTAAATATGCCGTCTATTATTTTGAATCTCTGTTTATTTCTCTTCAATATATGTATATGTAAAGGTATATTTGTACAGTAAAGACCACAATGACATATTGCAGATAAGTGTCTATTTAGTTGTGCACAGTATTTTAGCTAATGCTGACTAGTTTTTAATACCCATCCATGGAGCAGATTCACTTTGTTCGGTAGGCCTGGGAATGCTGATCCAACATTGTGAAATTAATGTATCAATATCAAATACATCACGTCAACATTTGATCAAATAAATGTTTCATGAATCTTGAAAATAAATCTGCAACCAGATTACTCCCTGTTCGACAATATCTTGCTCTGATAGATAATTTTTTTTGTAATCTGATGCCATAATCCAAGAATCACAATTTCAGTCACCAGCCAACTGGATGGTCAGTAATGTAAGTAATGTCAGACTCAAAAACCATGGATACATTAAATCAATACATTTCCTAAATAAACTTAAAATAAAAGTCTCACTGAGGATTATCTTTGATTTGGAAAAATTCTGATCATCCAGTATCTTGTAAAAGAGAGGAGATTTAAATAATGAAAGTACAATAAGTCCAAATATAAAAACAAAAATATACATAGGTGCAAATACTGCACACATACATTATTGATTGTACAAAGTGTAGCATAATAGTTGTCTTCCAATATGATTATAAGAGGTTTTATCACCTTTTGTTTGATGGATGGGGTGTCTATTCTGATTGGCCAATCAGTTCAAAGCAGCTAACTGCTCAACCATTGGCTCTGTTGTATAAGAACAGGGCTGTTTTCCTGACTGAATTACTCATTCAACCAAAAAGTCTGGATAGTGTGCTGGTTGACGGAACACAGAACACATTCTCTACTGGAACAAGAATTTATACTAAAACCATCTGTATACACATATAAAAGAGTACTATACTAGCTACTACTTTATACTAAAACCATCTGGATCAAAACGTGCTTCTGATAGCATAGCAGACTTTTGATACCACAACATCAGTAAGTACAATTATTTATTTGATTGTTTCCATTGCAGAGCCTCTCTTATTTTCTGCTTATTTCCTTTCTAAATATGTCGTCTAATATTTTGAATCTCTGTTTATTTCTCTTCAATATATGTATATGTAAAGGTATATTTGTACAGTTAAGACCACAATGACATATTGCAGATAAGTGTCTATTTAGTTGTGAACAGTATTTTAGCTAATGCTGACTAGTTTTTAATACCCATCCATGGAGCAGATTCACTTATCACTGCTTGATACTGCACTGCCCATCAGTTTCTCTGATGTGTGGGTTGTAATTGAGTGGGGATAAGGAAGGTGGTGCTATTGCTGGCCACACCTCAGGCTCTGCCAAGAGAGGTCCGGAGAACATCACACTATAATTAGTTACTAAACTACAACTACAACCCACACATCAGACAAACAAAATATATAAACAAAGTGCAATACGGAATTAAAGATTCTACCTTAAATCACATGTTTGAAACTTACAAATTCAACCAAACCAAATCTGAAACGTCCATTGTGATTCTCTCTATTCCAGATACAATTGTTCCCCAACAACAAATAATGGCTGAGTCAAGGCCTCACTGCTGTGACCAATGTGGAAAGAGCTTCGTCAAAAAGTGTCAACTTCAAATACACCAGCGTATTCATACAGGAGAGAAGCCCTACCACTGTGACCAATGTGGGGAGAGCTTCAATCAGTTTGGAAACTTAAAGAGGCACCAGCGTATTCATACAGGAGAGAAGCCCTATCCCTGTGACCAATGTGGGAAAAGCTTCAATGAGCCTGGAAGCTTAAAGAAACACCAGCGTATTCATACAGGAGAGAAGCCCTACCACTGACCAATGTGGGAAGAGCTTCAATCATTCTAACAGTTTAAAGAGTCACCAGCGTATTCATACAGGAGAGAAGCCCTATTCCTGTGACCAGTGTGGGAAGAGCTTCAGAGACTTTGGTAACTTAAAGAGACACGAGAACATTCATACAGGAGAGAAGCTCTATCCATGTGACAAGTGTGGGAAGAGCTTCAGAGACTTTAGTAACTTGAAGAAACACCAGAACATTCATACAGGAGAGAAGCTCTATCCCTGTGACCAGTGTGGAGAGAGCTTCAATCAGTCTGGACACTTAAAGAGTCACCAGCGTATTCATACAGGAGAGAAGCCCTATCCCTGTGACCAGTGTGGGGAGAGCTTCAATCAGTCTGGAAACTTAAAGAGTCACCAGCGTATTCATACAGGAGAGAAGCCCTACCACTGTGACCAATGTGGGGAGAGCTTCAATCAGTTTGGAAACTTAAAGAGGCACCAGCGTATTCATACAGGAGAGAAGCCCTATCCATGTGACCAATGTGGTAAAAGCTTCAATGAGCCTGGAAGCTTAAAGAAACACCAGCGTATTCATACAGGAGAGAAGCCCTACCACTGTGACCAATGTGGGAAGAGCTTCAATCATTCTAACAGTTTAAAGATACACCAGCGTATTCATACAGGAGAGAAGCCCTACCACTGTGACCAATGTGGGGAGAGCTTCAATCAGTTTGGAAACTTAAAGAGGCACCAGCGTATTCATACAGGAGAGAAGCCCTATCCCTGTGACCAATGTGGGAAAAGCTTCAATGAGCCTGGAAGCTTAAAGAAACACCAGCGTATTCATACAGGAGAGAAGCCCTACCACTGACCAATGTGGGAAGAGCTTCAATCATTCTAACAGTTTAAAGAGTCACCAGCGTATTCATACAGGAGAGAAGCCCTATTCCTGTGACCAGTGTGGGAAGAGCTTCAGAGACTTTGGTAACTTAAAGAGACACGAGAACATTCATACAGGAGAGAAGCTCTATCCATGTGACAAGTGTGGGAAGAGCTTCAGAGACTTTAGTAACTTGAAGAAACACCAGAACATTCATACAGGAGAGAAGCTCTATCCCTGTGACCAGTGTGGAGAGAGCTTCAATCAGTCTGGACACTTAAAGAGTCACCAGCGTATTCATACAGGAGAGAAGCCCTATCCCTGTGACCAGTGTGGGGAGAGCTTCAATCAGTCTGGAAACTTAAAGAGTCACCAGCGTATTCATACAGGAGAGAAGCCCTACCACTGTGACCAATGTGGGGAGAGCTTCAATCAGTTTGGAAACTTAAAGAGGCACCAGCGTATTCATACAGGAGAGAAGCCCTATCCATGTGACCAATGTGGTAAAAGCTTCAATGAGCCTGGAAGCTTAAAGAAACACCAGCGTATTCATACAGGAGAGAAGCCCTACCACTGTGACCAATGTGGGAAGAGCTTCAATCATTCTAACAGTTTAAAGATACACCAGCGTATTCATACAGGAGAGAAGCCCTATTCCTGTGACCAGTGTGGGAAGAGCTTCAGAGACTTTAGTAACTTGAAGAGACACCACAACATTCATACAGGAGAGAAACCACCTGTGACCAGTGTGGGAAGAGCTTCTGTACATTTTACATCTTAAAGATACACCAGTATATTCATACAGGTGTTAAACCCTAAAATGATGTAGAAATCTGCTTTAATAAATATATATACTCAACAGCGCATTCATACTGGACAGAAATCCAACTTCTGCCTATAAACCTATGCATTTAAAAATAGAATCTGCAAACCAAATTACATTAATATTGTCAGAACAGTATTATGTCTGTAGATGAAGTATTTCATGTTCTCTTGGCCATTTTCACCTTGTTTAACAACCAGGAATTGCCTAAGATGTACTTTATTTGATCCATGCATGAATATGATTTTTTCAGTTTTTTCTCTAGCGGAGAAACCGGAGCATCCGCACAAGAACCAGCAGGTTCAGGGACAGTTTTTCCCCACAAGCCACACGACTTCTGAACAAGAACAGGAGATAACCCTATTAAAAAACTCTTGAACACAAACACCTCATAAAAACTCTTGAACACACACACACACACACATCCTGCACTGCACCTTAACACACACACACACACACTTTCTTTAAATATGTAATATTTAATTTTACCTCATCTCGTTTTATATTTTATTTTTATCTTACTACTATTACTTATTGTTACCATTCTTGTATTCATTGTTGTTTCTCAATTTTGCACTGTTGCAATGCCCCTGTATTGTTGTGTATTTGACAAATAAAGAACTTCCCTTCCTCTAACTCACCTGGCTATCTGTCTACACACAGAACTATTTACAAATAAAACACAACAACACTGATGACATACCAGAGCCAATGGCCCGGGCATAACGTAATAAGCATTTGTAAAGCAGTGGGATACACTCCTCCTAATTGTTTTGCAATTAAAAAGTCAATGGGAGCAGACTGGAGCACCCTACAGGTGGTTTAATGGCTCTGAATACTGTACACACAGGTGTGCCCAGGCTGAAATGATGGTAATATTGTTCTCACTGAATAGCTACCCAAATACCTCTGATGGGCAATAGATTAACATTGAACTTCAATTTGCCTCTGTTTAGCTTACCCAGTATATTGTAAGAGAGAGAAGATTGCTATATCTGAAGTAAAATATGTACAAACTCAAATATATGCAGGTGGAGATATCGCAGTTATGCATAGTGATTGTACAAAGTGTAGCCTAATAGTTGACTTCCAAGATGATTAGAAGAGGAAATATCACCTTGTGTTTCAATTCATTTAAAAAAACTATTAGTCCTGCAAGGGACAATTTAAGGCATGAATACGGCAAACAGCTGCACTTATACACATCCAAGACAGAACAAGAGACATACATGACACTATTAAAGCACAAGAAACATGACACTGTTAGAACAGGATACTTATATAGCTGAGCTGTCAAGTCTGCAAAAGGTGCATATTAGTGAACTGACCATTCTTTGCACTGTGGCCATTCACCAGTCGAATTGCCTCTGGAACAAAACCAAACTTCCTTCTGTTTGTTTTACAGGCAGGCTGTCTAAAGCACTCTCCTGATGGCAACATGTCAAAACACACACATGTGTGGAGTCACTAATTATCTTATGTGCTTTCTTGAGCACTTGAGCACTGTTTGTGTTTTGCAGATCATTTTTGAGCTAAGGTTGACAACACCTTGCAGTCTGTCCTTGTCTCTTTGACAGAGGGATGTGAACCAACATACAAATGAAAAGGTTAGAATACTTTGAATAAAGGAAGAATAAAACGTTGCCAGCATTTTCAGTCAGCTTGTATCGAAAGTAGCTTCACCGCATGAGAAACAAGAACGAAATAACTCACTATACTGATTCAACATCATGATAAGTAAGAAATAAGGCATGGGTTCTATGGAGATATAGCAGAATACAGGACATTGAAGATGGGATACCTATCAGAGGTATTCAGCATGAATAATGCTACTGTATTGGTCACACTAACTACCCCTATTCAGTACCCTTATTGTTCCCTGCTATGTTTATAGGGTACTTCAGTCTCATCATTTACTTTTCAATTGCAAATCTATCATGAGGTGGATGTGGCCACTATATCTCACTTGCTATACAAATGCTTATTGCGTATGACTGGGCCATTGGCTCTGGTATTTCCATTGTCACTGTATAGTTTCATGTGTAAATTGTTTGGGGGTAGGCAGGGAGGGGCACTCGGGTACAGAGTCATTAGACATTTATTTTGAAATATATTGTGAATTACATTAACCAATATAAAATACATCATGTCAACATTTTATGTTTAGGAAATCTTGAAATCACATCTGTAAAACAATATCCTGACCTGACAAATGTTTTTGTAATCTGGTGGCTTAATCCAAGAATCACAGTTTCAGTCACCAGCTAACTGATAGTCAATAATACAATGTTGATTCTTGTTTCCCACATTAAACGTGACTAGTCTCTTTTGTTTCATTTTTATTCTGAGACTCAATGTTTAACAAATACCATGGAATAAATCAAATCAAACATCTTAAACATCTTTGGCATGTATTGCCACAAGCAGAGTGTGCACATAGTTTGCAATAGCAACACCATCAAGACTTACAGGTTATTCCATGATTGTAACTTGAAGTTGAAGTAAATTGAAATCAATGGATTTGAACAGCCAATGTGGGGATCAGTGCTTATTTTATTTGATCAAAACAAATGTTAATATTTCCCATTGGTCAGCATTGGGTTGAAATGGAACAGGGAAACTATTTATTTCTTCGGTAGGCCTGGGAATGCTGATCCAACATTGGGAAATTAATTTATCAATATCAAATACATCACGTCAACATTTGATAACATAAATGTTTCATAAATCTTGAAAATAAATCTGCAACCAGATTACTCCCGGTTCGACAATACCTTGCTGTGACAAATTCATTTTTTGTAATCTGATGCAATAATCCAAGAATCACAATTTCAGTTACCAGCCAACTGGATGGTCAGTAATGTAAGTAATGTCAGACTAAATGCTTATGCAAAATGCAAAATCCATGGAATACATCAAATCAATACATTTCCTAAAGACACTTAAATTAAAAGTCTCACTGAGGATTATATTCGATTTGTAACCTGAAATATGTCAATATTGGATTCAGGATTTGGGCTTAATTCTGATCACCCAGTATCTTGTAAGAGAGAAGATTGAAATAATGAAAGTACAATAAGTACAAATAAAACAAAAATATATACAGGTGCAAATACTGCACACATACATTATTGATTGTACAAAGTGTAGCATAATAGTTTTCTTCCAAGATGATTATAAGAGGTTTTATCACCTGGTGTTTGATGGATGGGGTGTCTATTCTGATTGACCAATCAGTTCAAAGAAGCTAACTGCTCAACTATTGGGTATAAGAACAGGGCTGTTTTCCTGACTGAAGTACTCATTCAACCAAAAACACTGGATAGTCTGCTGTTTGACTCGACCTCCTCTCTGTGGCAGAACACATTCTCTACTGGAACAAGACTTTATACTAAAACCATCTGGATCAAAACTTGCTTATGATAACATATAGCAGACTTTTGATACCACAACATCAGTAAGTACAATTATTTATTTGATTGTTTCCGTTTCAGAGAATCTCTTATGTTCTGCTTATTTCCTGTCTAAATATGCCCTTTCATATTTTGAATCTCTGTTGTTTATTTCTCTGTCCATTTTGTTGTGCACAGTATTTTAGCTAATGCTGACTAGTTTTGAATACCCATCCATGGGGCAGATTCACTTTCAAGCCATGCTTGATACTGCACTGCCCATCAGTTTCTCTGATGTGTGGGTTGTAATTGAGTGGGGATAAGGAAGGTGGTGCTATTGCTGACCACACCTCAGGTTCTGCCAAGAGAGGTCTGGAGAATGTCACACTATAATTATTTACTAAACTCCAACTACAACCCACACATCAGACAAACAAAATACATAAACAAAGTGCAATACGGAATTAAAGATTCTACCTTAAATCAAATTCAACCAAACCAAATCTGAAACGTTCATTGTGATTCTCTCTATTCCAGATACAATTGTTCCCCAACAACAAATAATGGCTGAGTCAAGGCCTCACTGCTGTGACCAATGTGGAAAGAGCTTCGTCAAAAAGTGTCAACTTCAAATACACAAGCGTATTCATACAGGAGAGAAGACCTACCACTGTGACCAATGTGGGGAGAGCTTCAGAGACTTTGGTAACTTAAAGAGACACCAGAACATTCATACAGGAGAGAAGCTCTATCCCTGTGACCAGTGTGGGAAGAGCTTCAATCAGTCTGGACACTTAAAGAGGCACCAGCGTATTCATACAGGAGAGAAGCCCTACCACTGTGACCAGTGTGGGGAGAGCTTCAATCAGTCTGAAAGCTTAAAGAAACACCAGCGTATTCATACAGGAGAGAAGCCCTATCCCTGTGACCAGTGTGGGGAGAGCTTCAATCAGTCTGGACACTTAAAGTGTCACCAGCGTATTCATACAGGAGAGAAGCCCTACCACTGTGACCAATGTGGGAAGAGCTTCAATCATTCTAACAGCTTAAAGAGTCACCAGCGTATTCATACAGGAGAGAAGCCCTATCCCTGTGAACAGTGAGGGAAGAGCTTCAGAGACTTTAGTAACTTAAAGAGACACCAGAACATTCATACAGGGGCGAAGCTCTATCCATGTGACCAGTGTGGGAAGAGCTTCAGTCGGTCTGGCAGCTTAAAGAGTCACCAGCGTATGCATACAGGAGAGATCCCTACCACTGTGACCAATGTGGAAAGAGATTCAGACATTTGAGTCACTTAAAAAGACACCAGAACATCCATACAGGAGAGAAGCACTATCCCTGTTACCAGTGTGGGAAGAGCTTCAGTACATTTTACATCTTAAAGATACACCAGTATATTCATACAGGTGTTAAACCCTAAAATGATGTAGAAATCTGCTTTAATAAATCTATATACTCAACAGCGCATTCATACTGGACAGAAATCCAACTTCTGCCTATAAACCTATGCATTTAAAAATAGAATCTGCAAACCAAATTACATTAATATTGTCAGAACAGTATTATGTCTGTAGATGAAGTATTTCATGTTCTCTTGGTCATTTTCACCTTGTTTAACAACCAGGAATTGCCTAAGATGTACTTTATTTGATCCATGCATGAATATGATTTTTTCAGTTTTTTCTCTAGCGGAGAAACCGGAGCATCCGCACAAGAACCAGCAGGTTCAGGGACAGTTTTTCCCCACAAGCCACACGACTTCTGAACAAGAACAGGAGATAACCCTATTAAAAAACTCTTGAACACAAACACCTCATAAAAACTCTTGAACACACACACACACACACACATCCTGCACTGCACCTTAACACACACACACACACACTTTCTTTAAATATGTAATATTTAATTTTACCTCATCTCGTTTTATATTTTATTTTTATCTTACTACTATTACTTATTGTTACCATTCTTGTATTCATTGTTGTTTCTCAATTTTGCACTGTTGCAATGCCCCTGTATTGTTGTGTATTTGACAAATAAAGAACTTCCCTTCCTCTAACTCACCTGGCTATCTGTCTACACACAGAACTATTTACAAATAAAACACAACAACACTGATGACATACCAGAGCCAATGGCCCGGGCATAACGTAATAAGCATTTGTAAAGCAGTGGGATACACTCCTCCTAATTGTTTTGCAATTAAAAAGTCAATGGGAGCAGACTGGAGCACCCTACAGGTGGTTTAATGGCTCTGAATACTGTACACACAGGTGTGCCCAGGCTGAAAGAAGATTGCTATATCTGAAGTAAAATATGTACAAACTCAAATATATGCAGGTGGAGATATCGCAGTTATGCATAGTGATTGTACAAAGTGTAGCCTAATAGTTGACTTCCAAGATGATTAGAAGAGGAAATATCACCTTGTGTTTCAATTCATTTAAAAAAACTATTAGTCCTGCAAGGGACAATTTAAGGCATGAATACGGCAAACAGCTGCACTTATACACATCCAAGACAGAACAAGAGACATACATGACACTATTAAAGCACAAGAAACATGACACTGTTAGAACAGGATACTTATATAGCTGAGCTGTCAAGTCTGCAAAAGGTGCATATTAGTGAACTGACCATTCTTTGCACTGTGGCCATTCACCAGTCGAATTGCCTCTGGAACAAAACCAAACTTCCTTCTGTTTGTTTTACAGGCAGGCTGTCTAAAGCACTCTCCTGATGGCAACATGTCAAAACACACACATGTGTGGAGTCACTAATTATCTTATGTGCTTTCTTGAGCACTTGAGCACTGTTTGTGTTTTGCAGATCATTTTTGAGCTAAGGTTGACAACACCTTGCAGTCTGTCCTTGTCTCTTTGACAGAGGGATGTGAACCAACATACAAATGAAAAGGTTAGAATACTTTGAATAAAGGAAGAATAAAACGTTGCCAGCATTTTCAGTCAGCTTGTATCGAAAGTAGCTTCACCGCATGAGAAACAAGAACGAAATAACTCACTATACTGATTCAACATCATGATAAGTAAGAAATAAGGCATGGGTTCTATGGAGATATAGCAGAATACAGGACATTGAAGATGGGATACCTATCAGAGGTATTCAGCATGAATAATGCTACTGTATTGGTCACACTAACTACCCCTATTCAGTACCCTTATTGTTCCCTGCTATGTTTATAGGGTACTTCAGTCTCATCATTTACTTTTCAATTGCAAATCTATCATGAGGTGGATGTGGCCACTATATCTCACTTGCTATACAAATGCTTATTGCGTATGACTGGGCCATTGGCTCTGGTATTTCCATTGTCACTGTATAGTTTCATGTGTAAATTGTTTGGGGGTAGGCAGGGAGGGGCACTCGGGTACAGAGTCATTAGACATTTATTTTGAAATATATTGTGAATTACATTAACCAATATAAAATACATCATGTCAACATTTTATGTTTAGGAAATCTTGAAATCACATCTGTAAAACAATATCCTGACCTGACAAATGTTTTTGTAATCTGGTGGCTTAATCCAAGAATCACAGTTTCAGTCACCAGCTAACTGATAGTCAATAATACAATGTTGATTCTTGTTTCCCACATTAAACGTGACTAGTCTCTTTTGTTTCATTTTTATTCTGAGACTCAATGTTTAACAAATACCATGGAATAAATCAAATCAAACATCTTAAACATCTTTGGCATGTATTGCCACAAGCAGAGTGTGCACATAGTTTGCAATAGCAACACCATCAAGACTTACAGGTTATTCCATGATTGTAACTTGAAGTTGAAGTAAATTGAAATCAATGGATTTGAACAGCCAATGTGGGGATCAGTGCTTATTTTATTTGATCAAAACAAATGTTAATATTTCCCATTGGTCAGCATTGGGTTGAAATGGAACAGGGAAACTATTTATTTCTTCGGTAGGCCTGGGAATGCTGATCCAACATTGGGAAATTAATTTATCAATATCAAATACATCACGTCAACATTTGATAACATAAATGTTTCATAAATCTTGAAAATAAATCTGCAACCAGATTACTCCCGGTTCGACAATACCTTGCTGTGACAAATTCATTTTTTGTAATCTGATGCAATAATCCAAGAATCACAATTTCAGTTACCAGCCAACTGGATGGTCAGTAATGTAAGTAATGTCAGACTAAATGCTTATGCAAAATGCAAAATCCATGGAATACATCAAATCAATACATTTCCTAAAGACACTTAAATTAAAAGTCTCACTGAGGATTATATTCGATTTGTAACCTGAAATATGTCAATATTGGATTCAGGATTTGGGCTTAATTCTGATCACCCAGTATCTTGTAAGAGAGAAGATTGAAATAATGAAAGTACAATAAGTACAAATAAAACAAAAATATATACAGGTGCAAATACTGCACACATACATTATTGATTGTACAAAGTGTAGCATAATAGTTTTCTTCCAAGATGATTATAAGAGGTTTTATCACCTGGTGTTTGATGGATGGGGTGTCTATTCTGATTGACCAATCAGTTCAAAGAAGCTAACTGCTCAACTATTGGGTATAAGAACAGGGCTGTTTTCCTGACTGAAGTACTCATTCAACCAAAAACACTGGATAGTCTGCTGTTTGACTCGACCTCCTCTCTGTGGCAGAACACATTCTCTACTGGAACAAGACTTTATACTAAAACCATCTGGATCAAAACTTGCTTATGATAACATATAGCAGACTTTTGATACCACAACATCAGTAAGTACAATTATTTATTTGATTGTTTCCGTTTCAGAGAATCTCTTATGTTCTGCTTATTTCCTGTCTAAATATGCCCTTTCATATTTTGAATCTCTGTTGTTTATTTCTCTGTCCATTTTGTTGTGCACAGTATTTTAGCTAATGCTGACTAGTTTTGAATACCCATCCATGGGGCAGATTCACTTTCAAGCCATGCTTGATACTGCACTGCCCATCAGTTTCTCTGATGTGTGGGTTGTAATTGAGTGGGGATAAGGAAGGTGGTGCTATTGCTGACCACACCTCAGGTTCTGCCAAGAGAGGTCTGGAGAATGTCACACTATAATTATTTACTAAACTCCAACTACAACCCACACATCAGACAAACAAAATACATAAACAAAGTGCAATACGGAATTAAAGATTCTACCTTAAATCAAATTCAACCAAACCAAATCTGAAACGTTCATTGTGATTCTCTCTATTCCAGATACAATTGTTCCCCAACAACAAATAATGGCTGAGTCAAGGCCTCACTGCTGTGACCAATGTGGAAAGAGCTTCGTCAAAAAGTGTCAACTTCAAATACACAAGCGTATTCATACAGGAGAGAAGACCTACCACTGTGACCAATGTGGGGAGAGCTTCAGAGACTTTGGTAACTTAAAGAGACACCAGAACATTCATACAGGAGAGAAGCTCTATCCCTGTGACCAGTGTGGGAAGAGCTTCAATCAGTCTGGACACTTAAAGAGGCACCAGCGTATTCATACAGGAGAGAAGCCCTACCACTGTGACCAGTGTGGGGAGAGCTTCAATCAGTCTGAAAGCTTAAAGAAACACCAGCGTATTCATACAGGAGAGAAGCCCTATCCCTGTGACCAGTGTGGGGAGAGCTTCAATCAGTCTGGACACTTAAAGTGTCACCAGCGTATTCATACAGGAGAGAAGCCCTACCACTGTGACCAATGTGGGAAGAGCTTCAATCATTCTAACAGCTTAAAGAGTCACCAGCGTATTCATACAGGAGAGAAGCCCTATCCCTGTGAACAGTGAGGGAAGAGCTTCAGAGACTTTAGTAACTTAAAGAGACACCAGAACATTCATACAGGGGCGAAGCTCTATCCATGTGACCAGTGTGGGAAGAGCTTCAGTCGGTCTGGCAGCTTAAAGAGTCACCAGCGTATGCATACAGGAGAGATCCCTACCACTGTGACCAATGTGGAAAGAGATTCAGACATTTGAGTCACTTAAAAAGACACCAGAACATCCATACAGGAGAGAAGCACTATCCCTGTTACCAGTGTGGGAAGAGCTTCAGTACATTTTACATCTTAAAGATACACCAGTATATTCATACAGGTGTTAAACCCTAAAATGATGTAGAAATCTGCTTTAATAAATCTATATACTCAACAGCGCATTCATACTGGACAGAAATCCAACTTCTGCCTATAAACCTATGCATTTAAAAATAGAATCTGCAAACCAAATTACATTAATATTGTCAGAACAGTATTATGTCTGTAGATGAAGTATTTCATGTTCTCTTGGTCATTTTCACCTTGTTTAACAACCAGGAATTGCCTAAGATGTACTTTATTTGATCCATGCATGAATATGATTTTTTCAGTTTTTTCTCTAGCGGAGAAACCGGAGCATCCGCACAAGAACCAGCAGGTTCAGGGACAGTTTTTCCCCACAAGCCACACGACTTCTGAACAAGAACAGGAGATAACCCTATTAAAAAACTCTTGAACACAAACACCTCATAAAAACTCTTGAACACACACACACACACACATCCTGCACTGCACCTTAACACACACACACACACACTTTCTTTAAATATGTAATATTTAATTTTACCTCATCTCGTTTTATATTTTATTTTTATCTTACTACTATTACTTATTGTTACCATTCTTGTATTCATTGTTGTTTCTCAATTTTGCACTGTTGCAATGCCCCTGTATTGTTGTGTATTTGACAAATAAAGAACTTCCCTTCCTCTAACTCACCTGGCTATCTGTCTACACACAGAACTATTTACAAATAAAACACAACAACACTGATGACATACCAGAGCCAATGGCCCGGGCATAACGTAATAAGCATTTGTAAAGCAGTGGGATACACTCCTCCTAATTGTTTTGCAATTAAAAAGTCAATGGGAGCAGACTGGAGCACCCTACAGGTGGTTTAATGGCTCTGAATACTGTACACACAGGTGTGCCCAGGCTGAAATGATGGTAATATTGTTCTCACTGAATAGCTACCCAAATACCTCTGATGGGCAATAGATTAACATTGAACTTCAATTTGCCTCTGTTTAGCTTACCCAGTATATTGTAAGAGAGAGAAGATTGCTATATCTGAAGTAAAATATGTACAAACTCAAATATATGCAGGTGGAGATATCGCAGTTATGCATAGTGATTGTACAAAGTGTAGCCTAATAGTTGACTTCCAAGATGATTAGAAGAGGAAATATCACCTTGTGTTTCAATTCATTTAAAAAAACTATTAGTCCTGCAAGGGACAATTTAAGGCATGAATACGGCAAACAGCTGCACTTATACACATCCAAGACAGAACAAGAGACATACATGACACTATTAAAGCACAAGAAACATGACACTGTTAGAACAGGATACTTATATAGCTGAGCTGTCAAGTCTGCAAAAGGTGCATATTAGTGAACTGACCATTCTTTGCACTGTGGCCATTCACCAGTCGAATTGCCTCTGGAACAAAACCAAACTTCCTTCTGTTTGTTTTACAGGCAGGCTGTCTAAAGCACTCTCCTGATGGCAACATGTCAAAACACACACATGTGTGGAGTCACTAATTATCTTATGTGCTTTCTTGAGCACTTGAGCACTGTTTGTGTTTTGCAGATCATTTTTGAGCTAAGGTTGACAACACCTTGCAGTCTGTCCTTGTCTCTTTGACAGAGGGATGTGAACCAACATACAAATGAAAAGGTTAGAATACTTTGAATAAAGGAAGAATAAAACGTTGCCAGCATTTTCAGTCAGCTTGTATCGAAAGTAGCTTCACCGCATGAGAAACAAGAACGAAATAACTCACTATACTGATTCAACATCATGATAAGTAAGAAATAAGGCATGGGTTCTATGGAGATATAGCAGAATACAGGACATTGAAGATGGGATACCTATCAGAGGTATTCAGCATGAATAATGCTACTGTATTGGTCACACTAACTACCCCTATTCAGTACCCTTATTGTTCCCTGCTATGTTTATAGGGTACTTCAGTCTCATCATTTACTTTTCAATTGCAAATCTATCATGAGGTGGATGTGGCCACTATATCTCACTTGCTATACAAATGCTTATTGCGTATGACTGGGCCATTGGCTCTGGTATTTCCATTGTCACTGTATAGTTTCATGTGTAAATTGTTTGGGGGTAGGCAGGGAGGGGCACTCGGGTACAGAGTCATTAGACATTTATTTTGAAATATATTGTGAATTACATTAACCAATATAAAATACATCATGTCAACATTTTATGTTTAGGAAATCTTGAAATCACATCTGTAAAACAATATCCTGACCTGACAAATGTTTTTGTAATCTGGTGGCTTAATCCAAGAATCACAGTTTCAGTCACCAGCTAACTGATAGTCAATAATACAATGTTGATTCTTGTTTCCCACATTAAACGTGACTAGTCTCTTTTGTTTCATTTTTATTCTGAGACTCAATGTTTAACAAATACCATGGAATAAATCAAATCAAACATCTTAAACATCTTTGGCATGTATTGCCACAAGCAGAGTGTGCACATAGTTTGCAATAGCAACACCATCAAGACTTACAGGTTATTCCATGATTGTAACTTGAAGTTGAAGTAAATTGAAATCAATGGATTTGAACAGCCAATGTGGGGATCAGTGCTTATTTTATTTGATCAAAACAAATGTTAATATTTCCCATTGGTCAGCATTGGGTTGAAATGGAACAGGGAAACTATTTATTTCTTCGGTAGGCCTGGGAATGCTGATCCAACATTGGGAAATTAATTTATCAATATCAAATACATCACGTCAACATTTGATAACATAAATGTTTCATAAATCTTGAAAATAAATCTGCAACCAGATTACTCCCGGTTCGACAATACCTTGCTGTGACAAATTCATTTTTTGTAATCTGATGCAATAATCCAAGAATCACAATTTCAGTTACCAGCCAACTGGATGGTCAGTAATGTAAGTAATGTCAGACTAAATGCTTATGCAAAATGCAAAATCCATGGAATACATCAAATCAATACATTTCCTAAAGACACTTAAATTAAAAGTCTCACTGAGGATTATATTCGATTTGTAACCTGAAATATGTCAATATTGGATTCAGGATTTGGGCTTAATTCTGATCACCCAGTATCTTGTAAGAGAGAAGATTGAAATAATGAAAGTACAATAAGTACAAATAAAACAAAAATATATACAGGTGCAAATACTGCACACATACATTATTGATTGTACAAAGTGTAGCATAATAGTTTTCTTCCAAGATGATTATAAGAGGTTTTATCACCTGGTGTTTGATGGATGGGGTGTCTATTCTGATTGACCAATCAGTTCAAAGAAGCTAACTGCTCAACTATTGGGTATAAGAACAGGGCTGTTTTCCTGACTGAAGTACTCATTCAACCAAAAACACTGGATAGTCTGCTGTTTGACTCGACCTCCTCTCTGTGGCAGAACACATTCTCTACTGGAACAAGACTTTATACTAAAACCATCTGGATCAAAACTTGCTTATGATAACATATAGCAGACTTTTGATACCACAACATCAGTAAGTACAATTATTTATTTGATTGTTTCCGTTTCAGAGAATCTCTTATGTTCTGCTTATTTCCTGTCTAAATATGCCCTTTCATATTTTGAATCTCTGTTGTTTATTTCTCTGTCCATTTTGTTGTGCACAGTATTTTAGCTAATGCTGACTAGTTTTGAATACCCATCCATGGGGCAGATTCACTTTCAAGCCATGCTTGATACTGCACTGCCCATCAGTTTCTCTGATGTGTGGGTTGTAATTGAGTGGGGATAAGGAAGGTGGTGCTATTGCTGACCACACCTCAGGTTCTGCCAAGAGAGGTCTGGAGAATGTCACACTATAATTATTTACTAAACTCCAACTACAACCCACACATCAGACAAACAAAATACATAAACAAAGTGCAATACGGAATTAAAGATTCTACCTTAAATCAAATTCAACCAAACCAAATCTGAAACGTTCATTGTGATTCTCTCTATTCCAGATACAATTGTTCCCCAACAACAAATAATGGCTGAGTCAAGGCCTCACTGCTGTGACCAATGTGGAAAGAGCTTCGTCAAAAAGTGTCAACTTCAAATACACAAGCGTATTCATACAGGAGAGAAGACCTACCACTGTGACCAATGTGGGGAGAGCTTCAGAGACTTTGGTAACTTAAAGAGACACCAGAACATTCATACAGGAGAGAAGCTCTATCCCTGTGACCAGTGTGGGAAGAGCTTCAATCAGTCTGGACACTTAAAGAGGCACCAGCGTATTCATACAGGAGAGAAGCCCTACCACTGTGACCAGTGTGGGGAGAGCTTCAATCAGTCTGAAAGCTTAAAGAAACACCAGCGTATTCATACAGGAGAGAAGCCCTATCCCTGTGACCAGTGTGGGGAGAGCTTCAATCAGTCTGGACACTTAAAGTGTCACCAGCGTATTCATACAGGAGAGAAGCCCTACCACTGTGACCAATGTGGGAAGAGCTTCAATCATTCTAACAGCTTAAAGAGTCACCAGCGTATTCATACAGGAGAGAAGCCCTATCCCTGTGAACAGTGAGGGAAGAGCTTCAGAGACTTTAGTAACTTAAAGAGACACCAGAACATTCATACAGGGGCGAAGCTCTATCCATGTGACCAGTGTGGGAAGAGCTTCAGTCGGTCTGGCAGCTTAAAGAGTCACCAGCGTATGCATACAGGAGAGATCCCTACCACTGTGACCAATGTGGAAAGAGATTCAGACATTTGAGTCACTTAAAAAGACACCAGAACATCCATACAGGAGAGAAGCACTATCCCTGTTACCAGTGTGGGAAGAGCTTCAGTACATTTTACATCTTAAAGATACACCAGTATATTCATACAGGTGTTAAACCCTAAAATGATGTAGAAATCTGCTTTAATAAATCTATATACTCAACAGCGCATTCATACTGGACAGAAATCCAACTTCTGCCTATAAACCTATGCATTTAAAAATAGAATCTGCAAACCAAATTACATTAATATTGTCAGAACAGTATTATGTCTGTAGATGAAGTATTTCATGTTCTCTTGGTCATTTTCACCTTGTTTAACAACCAGGAATTGCCTAAGATGTACTTTATTTGATCCATGCATGAATATGATTTTTTCAGTTTTTTCTCTAGCGGAGAAACCGGAGCATCCGCACAAGAACCAGCAGGTTCAGGGACAGTTTTTCCCCACAAGCCACACGACTTCTGAACAAGAACAGGAGATAACCCTATTAAAAAACTCTTGAACACAAACACCTCATAAAAACTCTTGAACACACACACACACACACATCCTGCACTGCACCTTAACACACACACACACACACTTTCTTTAAATATGTAATATTTAATTTTACCTCATCTCGTTTTATATTTTATTTTTATCTTACTACTATTACTTATTGTTACCATTCTTGTATTCATTGTTGTTTCTCAATTTTGCACTGTTGCAATGCCCCTGTATTGTTGTGTATTTGACAAATAAAGAACTTCCCTTCCTCTAACTCACCTGGCTATCTGTCTACACACAGAACTATTTACAAATAAAACACAACAACACTGATGACATACCAGAGCCAATGGCCCGGGCATAACGTAATAAGCATTTGTAAAGCAGTGGGATACACTCCTCCTAATTGTTTTGCAATTAAAAAGTCAATGGGAGCAGACTGGAGCACCCTACAGGTGGTTTAATGGCTCTGAATACTGTACACACAGGTGTGCCCAGGCTGAAATGATGGTAATATTGTTCTCACTGAATAGCTACCCAAATACCTCTGATGGGCAATAGATTAACATTGAACTTCAATTTGCCTCTGTTTAGCTTACCCAGTATATTGTAAGAGAGAGAAGATTGCTATATCTGAAGTAAAATATGTACAAACTCAAATATATGCAGGTGGAGATATCGCAGTTATGCATAGTGATTGTACAAAGTGTAGCCTAATAGTTGACTTCCAAGATGATTAGAAGAGGAAATATCACCTTGTGTTTCAATTCATTTAAAAAAACTATTAGTCCTGCAAGGGACAATTTAAGGCATGAATACGGCAAACAGCTGCACTTATACACATCCAAGACAGAACAAGAGACATACATGACACTATTAAAGCACAAGAAACATGACACTGTTAGAACAGGATACTTATATAGCTGAGCTGTCAAGTCTGCAAAAGGTGCATATTAGTGAACTGACCATTCTTTGCACTGTGGCCATTCACCAGTCGAATTGCCTCTGGAACAAAACCAAACTTCCTTCTGTTTGTTTTACAGGCAGGCTGTCTAAAGCACTCTCCTGATGGCAACATGTCAAAACACACACATGTGTGGAGTCACTAATTATCTTATGTGCTTTCTTGAGCACTTGAGCACTGTTTGTGTTTTGCAGATCATTTTTGAGCTAAGGTTGACAACACCTTGCAGTCTGTCCTTGTCTCTTTGACAGAGGGATGTGAACCAACATACAAATGAAAAGGTTAGAATACTTTGAATAAAGGAAGAATAAAACGTTGCCAGCATTTTCAGTCAGCTTGTATCGAAAGTAGCTTCACCGCATGAGAAACAAGAACGAAATAACTCACTATACTGATTCAACATCATGATAAGTAAGAAATAAGGCATGGGTTCTATGGAGATATAGCAGAATACAGGACATTGAAGATGGGATACCTATCAGAGGTATTCAGCATGAATAATGCTACTGTATTGGTCACACTAACTACCCCTATTCAGTACCCTTATTGTTCCCTGCTATGTTTATAGGGTACTTCAGTCTCATCATTTACTTTTCAATTGCAAATCTATCATGAGGTGGATGTGGCCACTATATCTCACTTGCTATACAAATGCTTATTGCGTATGACTGGGCCATTGGCTCTGGTATTTCCATTGTCACTGTATAGTTTCATGTGTAAATTGTTTGGGGGTAGGCAGGGAGGGGCACTCGGGTACAGAGTCATTAGACATTTATTTTGAAATATATTGTGAATTACATTAACCAATATAAAATACATCATGTCAACATTTTATGTTTAGGAAATCTTGAAATCACATCTGTAAAACAATATCCTGACCTGACAAATGTTTTTGTAATCTGGTGGCTTAATCCAAGAATCACAGTTTCAGTCACCAGCTAACTGATAGTCAATAATACAATGTTGATTCTTGTTTCCCACATTAAACGTGACTAGTCTCTTTTGTTTCATTTTTATTCTGAGACTCAATGTTTAACAAATACCATGGAATAAATCAAATCAAACATCTTAAACATCTTTGGCATGTATTGCCACAAGCAGAGTGTGCACATAGTTTGCAATAGCAACACCATCAAGACTTACAGGTTATTCCATGATTGTAACTTGAAGTTGAAGTAAATTGAAATCAATGGATTTGAACAGCCAATGTGGGGATCAGTGCTTATTTTATTTGATCAAAACAAATGTTAATATTTCCCATTGGTCAGCATTGGGTTGAAATGGAACAGGGAAACTATTTATTTCTTCGGTAGGCCTGGGAATGCTGATCCAACATTGGGAAATTAATTTATCAATATCAAATACATCACGTCAACATTTGATAACATAAATGTTTCATAAATCTTGAAAATAAATCTGCAACCAGATTACTCCCGGTTCGACAATACCTTGCTGTGACAAATTCATTTTTTGTAATCTGATGCAATAATCCAAGAATCACAATTTCAGTTACCAGCCAACTGGATGGTCAGTAATGTAAGTAATGTCAGACTAAATGCTTATGCAAAATGCAAAATCCATGGAATACATCAAATCAATACATTTCCTAAAGACACTTAAATTAAAAGTCTCACTGAGGATTATATTCGATTTGTAACCTGAAATATGTCAATATTGGATTCAGGATTTGGGCTTAATTCTGATCACCCAGTATCTTGTAAGAGAGAAGATTGAAATAATGAAAGTACAATAAGTACAAATAAAACAAAAATATATACAGGTGCAAATACTGCACACATACATTATTGATTGTACAAAGTGTAGCATAATAGTTTTCTTCCAAGATGATTATAAGAGGTTTTATCACCTGGTGTTTGATGGATGGGGTGTCTATTCTGATTGACCAATCAGTTCAAAGAAGCTAACTGCTCAACTATTGGGTATAAGAACAGGGCTGTTTTCCTGACTGAAGTACTCATTCAACCAAAAACACTGGATAGTCTGCTGTTTGACTCGACCTCCTCTCTGTGGCAGAACACATTCTCTACTGGAACAAGACTTTATACTAAAACCATCTGGATCAAAACTTGCTTATGATAACATATAGCAGACTTTTGATACCACAACATCAGTAAGTACAATTATTTATTTGATTGTTTCCGTTTCAGAGAATCTCTTATGTTCTGCTTATTTCCTGTCTAAATATGCCCTTTCATATTTTGAATCTCTGTTGTTTATTTCTCTGTCCATTTTGTTGTGCACAGTATTTTAGCTAATGCTGACTAGTTTTGAATACCCATCCATGGGGCAGATTCACTTTCAAGCCATGCTTGATACTGCACTGCCCATCAGTTTCTCTGATGTGTGGGTTGTAATTGAGTGGGGATAAGGAAGGTGGTGCTATTGCTGACCACACCTCAGGTTCTGCCAAGAGAGGTCTGGAGAATGTCACACTATAATTATTTACTAAACTCCAACTACAACCCACACATCAGACAAACAAAATACATAAACAAAGTGCAATACGGAATTAAAGATTCTACCTTAAATCAAATTCAACCAAACCAAATCTGAAACGTTCATTGTGATTCTCTCTATTCCAGATACAATTGTTCCCCAACAACAAATAATGGCTGAGTCAAGGCCTCACTGCTGTGACCAATGTGGAAAGAGCTTCGTCAAAAAGTGTCAACTTCAAATACACAAGCGTATTCATACAGGAGAGAAGACCTACCACTGTGACCAATGTGGGGAGAGCTTCAGAGACTTTGGTAACTTAAAGAGACACCAGAACATTCATACAGGAGAGAAGCTCTATCCCTGTGACCAGTGTGGGAAGAGCTTCAATCAGTCTGGACACTTAAAGAGGCACCAGCGTATTCATACAGGAGAGAAGCCCTACCACTGTGACCAGTGTGGGGAGAGCTTCAATCAGTCTGAAAGCTTAAAGAAACACCAGCGTATTCATACAGGAGAGAAGCCCTATCCCTGTGACCAGTGTGGGGAGAGCTTCAATCAGTCTGGACACTTAAAGTGTCACCAGCGTATTCATACAGGAGAGAAGCCCTACCACTGTGACCAATGTGGGAAGAGCTTCAATCATTCTAACAGCTTAAAGAGTCACCAGCGTATTCATACAGGAGAGAAGCCCTATCCCTGTGAACAGTGAGGGAAGAGCTTCAGAGACTTTAGTAACTTAAAGAGACACCAGAACATTCATACAGGGGCGAAGCTCTATCCATGTGACCAGTGTGGGAAGAGCTTCAGTCGGTCTGGCAGCTTAAAGAGTCACCAGCGTATGCATACAGGAGAGATCCCTACCACTGTGACCAATGTGGAAAGAGATTCAGACATTTGAGTCACTTAAAAAGACACCAGAACATCCATACAGGAGAGAAGCACTATCCCTGTTACCAGTGTGGGAAGAGCTTCAGTACATTTTACATCTTAAAGATACACCAGTATATTCATACAGGTGTTAAACCCTAAAATGATGTAGAAATCTGCTTTAATAAATCTATATACTCAACAGCGCATTCATACTGGACAGAAATCCAACTTCTGCCTATAAACCTATGCATTTAAAAATAGAATCTGCAAACCAAATTACATTAATATTGTCAGAACAGTATTATGTCTGTAGATGAAGTATTTCATGTTCTCTTGGTCATTTTCACCTTGTTTAACAACCAGGAATTGCCTAAGATGTACTTTATTTGATCCATGCATGAATATGATTTTTTCAGTTTTTTCTCTAGCGGAGAAACCGGAGCATCCGCACAAGAACCAGCAGGTTCAGGGACAGTTTTTCCCCACAAGCCACACGACTTCTGAACAAGAACAGGAGATAACCCTATTAAAAAACTCTTGAACACAAACACCTCATAAAAACTCTTGAACACACACACACACACACATCCTGCACTGCACCTTAACACACACACACACACACTTTCTTTAAATATGTAATATTTAATTTTACCTCATCTCGTTTTATATTTTATTTTTATCTTACTACTATTACTTATTGTTACCATTCTTGTATTCATTGTTGTTTCTCAATTTTGCACTGTTGCAATGCCCCTGTATTGTTGTGTATTTGACAAATAAAGAACTTCCCTTCCTCTAACTCACCTGGCTATCTGTCTACACACAGAACTATTTACAAATAAAACACAACAACACTGATGACATACCAGAGCCAATGGCCCGGGCATAACGTAATAAGCATTTGTAAAGCAGTGGGATACACTCCTCCTAATTGTTTTGCAATTAAAAAGTCAATGGGAGCAGACTGGAGCACCCTACAGGTGGTTTAATGGCTCTGAATACTGTACACACAGGTGTGCCCAGGCTGAAATGATGGTAATATTGTTCTCACTGAATAGCTACCCAAATACCTCTGATGGGCAATAGATTAACATTGAACTTCAATTTGCCTCTGTTTAGCTTACCCAGTATATTGTAAGAGAGAGAAGATTGCTATATCTGAAGTAAAATATGTACAAACTCAAATATATGCAGGTGGAGATATCGCAGTTATGCATAGTGATTGTACAAAGTGTAGCCTAATAGTTGACTTCCAAGATGATTAGAAGAGGAAATATCACCTTGTGTTTCAATTCATTTAAAAAAACTATTAGTCCTGCAAGGGACAATTTAAGGCATGAATACGGCAAACAGCTGCACTTATACACATCCAAGACAGAACAAGAGACATACATGACACTATTAAAGCACAAGAAACATGACACTGTTAGAACAGGATACTTATATAGCTGAGCTGTCAAGTCTGCAAAAGGTGCATATTAGTGAACTGACCATTCTTTGCACTGTGGCCATTCACCAGTCGAATTGCCTCTGGAACAAAACCAAACTTCCTTCTGTTTGTTTTACAGGCAGGCTGTCTAAAGCACTCTCCTGATGGCAACATGTCAAAACACACACATGTGTGGAGTCACTAATTATCTTATGTGCTTTCTTGAGCACTTGAGCACTGTTTGTGTTTTGCAGATCATTTTTGAGCTAAGGTTGACAACACCTTGCAGTCTGTCCTTGTCTCTTTGACAGAGGGATGTGAACCAACATACAAATGAAAAGGTTAGAATACTTTGAATAAAGGAAGAATAAAACGTTGCCAGCATTTTCAGTCAGCTTGTATCGAAAGTAGCTTCACCGCATGAGAAACAAGAACGAAATAACTCACTATACTGATTCAACATCATGATAAGTAAGAAATAAGGCATGGGTTCTATGGAGATATAGCAGAATACAGGACATTGAAGATGGGATACCTATCAGAGGTATTCAGCATGAATAATGCTACTGTATTGGTCACACTAACTACCCCTATTCAGTACCCTTATTGTTCCCTGCTATGTGTATAGGGTACTTCAGTCTCATCATTTACTTTTCAATTGCAAATCTATCATGAGGTGGATGTGGCCACTATATCTCACTTGCTATACAAATGCTTATTGCGTATGACTGGGCCATTGGCTCTGGTATTTCCATTGTCACTGTATAGTTTCATGTGTAAATTGTTTGGGGGTAGGCAGGGAGGGGCACTCGGGTACAGAGTCATTAGACATTTATTTTGAAATATATTGTGAATTACATTAACCAATATAAAATACATCATGTCAACATTTTATGTTTAGGAAATCTTGAAATCACATCTGTAAAACAATATCCTGACCTGACAAATGTTTTTGTAATCTGGTGGCTTAATCCAAGAATCACAGTTTCAGTCACCAGCTAACTGATAGTCAATAATACAATGTTGATTCTTGTTTCCCACATTAAACGTGACTAGTCTCTTTTGTTTCATTTTTATTCTGAGACTCAATGTTTAACAAATACCATGGAATAAATCAAATCAAACATCTTAAACATCTTTGGCATGTATTGCCACAAGCAGAGTGTGCACATAGTTTGCAATAGCAACACCATCAAGACTTACAGGTTATTCCATGATTGTAACTTGAAGTTGAAGTAAATTGAAATCAATGGATTTGAACAGCCAATGTGGGGATCAGTGCTTATTTTATTTGATCAAAACAAATGTTAATATTTCCCATTGGTCAGCATTGGGTTGAAATGGAACATGGAAACTATTTATTTCTTCGGTAGGCCTGGGAATGCTGATCCAACATTGGGAAATTAATTTATCAATATCAAATACATCACGTCAACATTTGATAACATAAATGTTTCATAAATCTTGAAAATAAATCTGCAACCAGATTACTCCCGGTTCGACAATACCTTGCTGTGACAAATTCATTTTTTGTAATCTGATGCAATAATCCAAGAATCACAATTTCAGTTACCAGCCAACTGGATGGTCAGTAATGTAAGTAATGTCAGACTAAATGCTTATGCAAAATGCAAAATCCATGGAATACATCAAATCAATACATTTCCTAAAGACACTTAAATTAAAAGTCTCACTGAGGATTATATTCGATTTGTAACCTGAAATATGTCAATATTGGATTCAGGATTTGGGCTTAATTCTGATCACCCAGTATCTTGTAAGAGAGAAGATTGAAATAATGAAAGTACAATAAGTACAAATAAAACAAAAATATATACAGGTGCAAATACTGCACACATACATTATTGATTGTACAAAGTGTAGCATAATAGTTTTCTTCCAAGATGATTATAAGAGGTTTTATCACCTGGTGTTTGATGGATGGGGTGTCTATTCTGATTGACCAATCAGTTCAAAGAAGCTAACTGCTCAACTATTGGGTATAAGAACAGGGCTGTTTTCCTGACTGAAGTACTCATTCAACCAAAAACACTGGATAGTCTGCTGTTTGACTCGACCTCCTCTCTGTGGCAGAACACATTCTCTACTGGAACAAGACTTTATACTAAAACCATCTGGATCAAAACTTGCTTATGATAACATATAGCAGACTTTTGATACCACAACATCAGTAAGTACAATTATTTATTTGATTGTTTCCGTTTCAGAGAATCTCTTATGTTCTGCTTATTTCCTGTCTAAATATGCCCTTTCATATTTTGAATCTCTGTTGTTTATTTCTCTGTCCATTTTGTTGTGCACAGTATTTTAGCTAATGCTGACTAGTTTTGAATACCCATCCATGGGGCAGATTCACTTTCAAGCCATGCTTGATACTGCACTGCCCATCAGTTTCTCTGATGTGTGGGTTGTAATTGAGTGGGGATAAGGAAGGTGGTGCTATTGCTGACCACACCTCAGGTTCTGCCAAGAGAGGTCTGGAGAATGTCACACTATAATTATTTACTAAACTCCAACTACAACCCACACATCAGACAAACAAAATACATAAACAAAGTGCAATACGGAATTAAAGATTCTACCTTAAATCAAATTCAACCAAACCAAATCTGAAACGTTCATTGTGATTCTCTCTATTCCAGATACAATTGTTCCCCAACAACAAATAATGGCTGAGTCAAGGCCTCACTGCTGTGACCAATGTGGAAAGAGCTTCGTCAAAAAGTGTCAACTTCAAATACACAAGCGTATTCATACAGGAGAGAAGACCTACCACTGTGACCAATGTGGGGAGAGCTTCAGAGACTTTGGTAACTTAAAGAGACACCAGAACATTCATACAGGAGAGAAGCTCTATCCCTGTGACCAGTGTGGGAAGAGCTTCAATCAGTCTGGACACTTAAAGAGGCACCAGCGTATTCATACAGGAGAGAAGCCCTACCACTGTGACCAGTGTGGGGAGAGCTTCAATCAGTCTGAAAGCTTAAAGAAACACCAGCGTATTCATACAGGAGAGAAGCCCTATCCCTGTGACCAGTGTGGGGAGAGCTTCAATCAGTCTGGACACTTAAAGTGTCACCAGCGTATTCATACAGGAGAGAAGCCCTACCACTGTGACCAATGTGGGAAGAGCTTCAATCATTCTAACAGCTTAAAGAGTCACCAGCGTATTCATACAGGAGAGAAGCCCTATCCCTGTGAACAGTGAGGGAAGAGCTTCAGAGACTTTAGTAACTTAAAGAGACACCAGAACATTCATACAGGGGCGAAGCTCTATCCATGTGACCAGTGTGGGAAGAGCTTCAGTCGGTCTGGCAGCTTAAAGAGTCACCAGCGTATGCATACAGGAGAGATCCCTACCACTGTGACCAATGTGGAAAGAGATTCAGACATTTGAGTCACTTAAAAAGACACCAGAACATCCATACAGGAGAGAAGCACTATCCCTGTTACCAGTGTGGGAAGAGCTTCAGTACATTTTACATCTTAAAGATACACCAGTATATTCATACAGGTGTTAAACCCTAAAATGATGTAGAAATCTGCTTTAATAAATCTATATACTCAACAGCGCATTCATACTGGACAGAAATCCAACTTCTGCCTATAAACCTATGCATTTAAAAATAGAATCTGCAAACCTAATTACATTAATATTGTCAGAACAGTATTATGTCTGTAGATGAAGTATTTCATGTTCTCTTGGTCATTTTCACCTTGTTTAACAACCAGGAATTGCCTAAGATGTACTTTATTTGATCCATGCATGAATATGATTTTTTCAGTTTTTTCTCTAGCGGAGAAACCGGAGCATCCGCACAAGAACCAGCAGGTTCAGGGACAGTTTTTCCCCACAAGCCACAATACTTATGAACAAGAACAGGAGATAACCATATTAAAAAAACTCTTGAACACAAACACCTCATAAAAACTCTTGAACACACATTTGACCTCATCTCTCATCTCGTTTTATATTTTAAAATCATCTTGTAACAAAAGTAGCTTCACCGCATTGACATGAGAAACAAGAACAAAATAACTCACTATACCGATTCAACATAATCATTGATAAGTAATAAATAAGGTGTGGGTTCTATGGATATAGCAGAATACAGGACATTGAAGATGGTTTACCTATCAGAGGTATTCACCATGAATAATGTTACAGTATTGGTCACACTAACTACCCCCATTCAGTACCCTAATTGTTCCCTGCTATGCACATGTTTATAGGGTACTTCAGTCTCATCATATTGACTTTTCAATTGCAAATATATCATCAGGTGGATGTGGCCACTGTATCTCACTTGCTATACAAATGCGTATTACGTATATGACTGGGCCATTGGCTCTGGTATTTCCATTGTCACTGTATAGTTTCATCTGTAAATTATTTGGGGGTAGGCAGGGAGGGGCACTGGGGTGCAGAGTTATTAGAAATTAGAAAATTACATTAACCAATATAAAATACATCATGTCAACATTTTATGTTTAGGAAATCTTGAAATCACATCTGTAAAATGTATATTCATACAGGTGTTAAACCCTAAAATGATGTAGAAATCTGCTTTAATAAATCTATATACTCAACAGCGCATTCACACTGGACAGAAATCCAACTTCTGCCTATAAACCTATGCATTTAAAAATAGAATCTGCAAACCTAATTACATTAATATTGTCAGAACAGTATTATGTTTGTAGATGAAGTATTTCATGTTCTCTGCCATTTTCACATTGTTTAACAACCAGGAATTGCCTAAGATGTACTTTATTTGATCCATGCATGAATATGATTTTTTCAGTTTTTTCTCTAGCGGAGAAACCGGAGCATCCGCACAAGAACCAGCAGGTTCAGGGACAGTTTTTTTCCCACAAGCCACAAGACTTCTGAACAAGAACAGGAGATAACCCTATTAAAAAACTCTTGAACACAAACACCTCATAAAAACTCTTGAACACACACACACACACACATCCTGCACTGCACCTTAACACAAACACACACACACACACACTTTCTGTAAATATGTAATATTTAATTTGACCTCATCTCGTTTTATATTTTATTTTATCTTACTACTACTACTTATTGTTACCATTCTTGTATTCATTGTTGTTTCTTAATTTTGCACTGTTGCAATGCCCCTGTATTGTTGTGTATTTGACAAATAAAGAACTTGAACTTCCCTTCCTCTAACTCAGTTCAGTTCAGTTCAGTTCAGTGTTGACTTGTATTAGTTCTTGTTGCAAATTACTGAAGTCAACATGCATTTTTTTATTGACAATACTGACGTTTGCATCAACTTCTTTTAATGTCACTATTTCTTTCATCATGTTATTTAGCGCTGATAATTTGTGCTTGCGTGCCTTTTCACGTTTAGCTGCTTGCTCCTGCATGGCTTTCTCCGTCAATTTTACTATCCTTTTGCCACTGACTTCCATTCCATCCATATTGAATCACCAGTCGGCAGTCGGGCTTTCCACAATTAGTAAAATGTCAATCACCTGGCGAGCGTGCAAGCTAGACACGCGTCTAATTACTTTTACTTTCAATCCAGACCGCAAGCTACTATGCTTTTTTCCATTGACCACATTCTGTAACGTTAGTTATAGCTTCAATGGGATACGGCACCTTCAGGCAAATTATACAAGATACAGTAGTACGGCTTACTGGTTGACGTCTTCTTTCAGGCAAATTATACAAGATACAGCTTACTGGTTCACGTCTTCTTTTGTCAGGCCAGTCCAAATCCAAGTTCCGTTTTTAATGAGCATGTTTTTAGACGAAATGTAGTTCCCAAAACTCGTTGATGCCATAAGCTTCAGACGCTCTCAAACTTTGAATTCTCCCGTTCCACATCCACGCACAAGAAAGCCACTGACCATGACGTAGTATTAACTATTTAATGTCCAACTCGGGTTACACTTTCAAGTTTCCTAATTATATATAGAGCGAGATTAACAAAGTTTATCCAGGGAAATAGAGAGAGGTCTAAAAACTGTCTGGCTCCACTCTCTCATCACTCGGCCTGACCACCGGTACAATCTGCGTTATTTTCCATCTAAACAAATGCTGTCACCCTGCCGCACCTGACAGTAATCAATGACCTCACCGTTATCCTGTTAAACTAAAAGTCCCTCGGCCTATCAGCCAAATATCACGTAAGAAAAAAACTAACAACAAAGAAATCATTCTTACCGATAGACATGGATTGTCTCAACATTTTAACTTCTGTAATAATAGTATCTATCTATTTATCCATCTATTTAAACACCATGAAATACAGGTCCAAAATGCTTTTCTATTAACTGAAATTACTCCTAATTACCAGACTAGGCATTTAGGCACCTATAATATGTATATGTAAGAGTTTATTTGTACAATGAAAGATACTACCACAATGACATATTGCAGGCAACTGCCCAGTATTTTAGAATTGAATGGGAGTTGTAGAGGTTGTTATTGTCTGGCCACATCTCAGGCTCTGCCAAGAGAGGTCTGGAGAAACACCAGAGTAGAGTCCCTTCTTGGCACAAATCCTACAGTTTCTCATTCTAGCTCTGGCTAGTTAGCCAAACAACTATGTAAATTCAATGTGGTCAAGTTCCTGTCTGTACAGGCTGACTTAAGCTCACAGAAATCGACTTTGGGTACAAAGTGGAATATATTTCAGTTGTCTTCGGTCATCTTGTAACAAAAGTAGCTTCACCGCATTGACATGAGAAACAAGAACAAAATAACTCACTATACCGATTCAACATAATCATTGATCAGTAATAAATAAGGTGTGGGTTCTATATAGCAGAATACAGTACATTGAAGATGGGATACCTATCAGAGGTATTCAGCATGAATAATGCTACTGTATTGGTCACACTAACTACCCCTATTCAGTACCCTAATTGTTCCCTGCTATGTACATGTTTATAGGGTACTTCAGTCTCATCATATTGACTTTTCAATTGCAAATATATCATCAGGTGGATGTGGCCACTGTATCTCACTTGCTATACAAATGCGTATTACGTATATGACTGGGCCATTATCTCTGGTATTTCCATTGTCACTGTATAGTTTAATCTGTAAATTGTTTGGGGGTAGGCAGGGAGGGGCACTGGGGTGCAGAGTTATTAGAAATTAGAAAATTCCATTAACCAATATAAAATACATCATATCAACATTTTATGTTTAGGAAATCTTGAAATCACATCTGTAAAATGTATATTCATACAGGTGTTAAACCCTAAAATGATAATAGTTTTCTTCCAAGATGATTATAAGAGGTTTTATCACCTGGTGTTTGATGGATGGGGTGTCTATTCTGATTGACCAATCAGTTCAAAGAAGCTAACTGCTCAACTATTGGGTATAAGAACAGGGCTGTTTTCCTGACTGAAGTACTCATTCAACCAAAAACACTGGATAGTCTGCTGTTTGACTCGACCTATCTGTGGCTGGAACAAGACTTTATACTAAAACCATCTGGATCAAAACTTGCTTATGATTACATATAGCAGACTTTTGATACCACAAAATCAGTAAGTACAATTATTTATTTGATTCCGTTTCAGAGCCTCTCGTATGTTCTGCTTATTTACTGTCTAAATATGCCCTCTAATAATTTGAATCTGTTGTTTATTTCTCTGTCCATTTTGTTGTGCACAGTAATTTAGCTAATGCTGACTAGTTTTTAATACCCATCCATGGAGCAGATTCACTTTCAAGTCCTGCTTGATACTGCACTGCCCATCAGTTTCTCTGATGTGTGGGTTGTAATTGAGTGGGGATAAGGAAGGTGGTGCTATTGCTGACCACACCTCAGAATCTGCCAAGAGAGGCCTGGAGAACATCACACTATAATTAGTTACTAAACTACAACTACAACCCACACATCAGAATATATAAACAAGTGCAATACTGAATTACAGATTCTACCTTCTAAATCACATTTTTGAAACCACAAATTCAAACCAAAACACAATCTGAAATGTTCATTGGAGTGCTTCTCTCTATTCCAGATACAATTGTTCCCCAACAACAAATAATGGCTGAGTCAAGGCTTCACTGCTGTGACCAATGAAAGAGCTTCGTCAAAAAGTATAATCTTCAAATACACCAGCTTATTCATACAGGAGAGAAGCCCTACCACTGTGACCAGTGTGGGAAGAGCTTCAATGAGTCTGGAAGCTTAAAGAAACACCAGCGTATTCATACAGGAGAGAAGCCCTATGCCTGTGACCAGTGTGGGGAGAGCTTCAATCAGTCTGGAAACTTAAAGAGGCACCAGCGTATTCATACAGGAGAGAAGCCCTACCACTGACCAATGTGGGAAGAGCTTCAATCATTTTAACAGCTTAAAGAGTCACCAGCGTATTCATACAGGAGAGAAGCCCTATCCCTGTGACCAGTGTGGGAAGAGCTTCAATCAGTCTGGCACCTTAAAGATACACCAGCGTATTCATACAGGAGAGAAGCCCTATCCCTGTGACCAGTGTGGGAAGAGCTTCAGAGACTTTAGTCACTTAAAGAGACACCAGAACATTCATACAGGAGAGAAGCTCTATCCATGTGACAAGTGTGGGAAGAGCTTCAGACACGTTAGTAACTTGAAGAGACACCAGAACATTCATACAGGAGAAAAACCACCTGTGACCAGTGTGGGAAGAGCTTCAGTACATTTTACATCTTAAAGATACACCAGTATATTTGTTACAGGTGTTAACCCCTAAAATGATGTAGAAATCTGCTTTAATAAATCTATACACTCAACAGCGCATTCACACTGGACAGAAATCCAACTTCTGCCTATAAACCTATGCATTTAAAAATAGAATCTGCAAACCTAATTACATTAATATTGTCAGAACAGTATTATGTCTGTAGATGAAGTATTTCATGTTCTCTTGGCCATTTCCCATTGTTTAACAACCAGGAATTGCCTAAGATGTACTTTATTTGATCCATGCATGAATATGATTTTTTCAGTTTTTTCTCTAGCGGAGAAACCAGAGCATCCGCACAAGAACCAGCAGGTTCAGGGACAGTTTTTTTCCCACAAGCCACAAGACATCTGAACAAGAACAGGAGATAACCCTATTAAAAAACTCTTGAACACAAACACCTCATAAAACTCTTGAACACACACACACATCCTGCACCTTAACATGCACATACACTTCTGTAAATATGTAATATTTAATTTGACCTCATCTCGTTTTATATTTTATTTTATCTTACTACTATTACTTATTGTTACCATTCTTGTATTCATTGTTGTTTCTCAATTTTGCACTGTTGCAATGCCCCTGTATTGTTGTGTATTTGACAAATAAAGAACTTGAACTTCCCTTCCTCTAACTCAGTGCTGCCCAAACTTAATCTACCTGGCTATCTGTCTACACACAGAACTATTTACAAATAAAACACAACAACACTTATGACATACCAGAGCCAATGGCCTGGGCATAGCGTAATAAGCATTTGTAAAGCAGTGGGATACACTCCTCCTAATTGTTTTGCAATTAAAAAGTCAATGGGAGCAGACTGGAGCACCCTACAGGTGGTTTAATGTCTCTGAATAATGTACACACAGGTGTGCCCATGCTGAAATGATGGTAATATTGTTCTACCTGAATAGCTACCCAAATACCTCTGATGGGCAATAGATTAACATTGAACTTCAATTTGCCTCTGATTAGCTTACCCAGTATATTGTAAGAGAGAGAAGATTGCTATATCTGAAGTAAAATATGTACAAACTCAAATATATGCAGGTGGAGATCTCGCAGTTATGCATAGTGATTGTACAAAGTGTAGCCTAATAGTTGACTTCCAAGATGATTAGAAGAGGAAATATCACCTTGTGTTTCAATTCAATTAAAAAAAATGTATTAGTCCTGCAAGGGACAATTTAAGACATGAATACGGCAAACAGCTGCACTTATACACATCCAAGACAGAACAAGAGACATACATGACACTATTAAAGCACAAGAAACATGACACTGTTAGAGCAGGATCCTTATATAGCTGAGCTGTCAAGTCTAATAAATAAATTCGGTCTGTACAAAAAAAGTGGGGTCAAAAGGTGCATATTAGTGAACTGACCATTCCTTGCACTGTGGCTAGTCACCAGTCGAATGGCCTCTGGAACAAAACCAAACTTCCTTCTGTTTTACAGGCAGGCTGTCTAAAGCGCTTTCCTGATGGCAACATGTCAAAACACACATGAAGGACATGTGTGATAGATAGATAGATAGATAGATAGATAGATAGATAGATAGATAGATAGATAGATAGATAGATAGATAGATAGATAGATAGATAGATAGATAGATAGATAGATAGATAGATAGATAGATAGATAGATAGATAGATAGATAGATAGATAGATAGAGAGAGACAGACAGACAGACAGACAGACAGACAGACAGACAGACAGACAGACAGACAGACAGACAGACAGACAGACAGACAGACAGACAGACAGACAGACAGATTTAGCTGACGCTTTTATCCAAAAGTTCTATCCAAAATGTTTATATTAAAAAAATTACCCAGCGAGAGCCGTCTTCATTGCATGTATTTCTAGCCTTCTTTTTTGTTCTGCTTCAAACCTCATTTCTTCAGCTTGTAGTTGAGCCTCCTTGCATCGTTTTTGTGCTAACCAGTCTGCTTCTTCCTGCTCAAGAGCTAACCTTTCATTTAAAACGGTGGCCTTTACTTGTAGAGCCGCACGCTCCATCTCTGCATTCAGTCTGATTGCGTTTGTTGAGCGAGAGCCTGATGAGCATTTACTTATTACTGTTCCAGACTTAGATTTAGTATCCATAGGTTTTACCTGATTGTTACACTCTTCAGCCTGCTCAGATCGTTTTGTGACCTCTTTCATCCATTCCTCACATTTCCAGAAGAATAAATTCAGTGATTCAATTTTAGGCTCAAAATTCTTCTGATCATTTTCATATTCTTCCTCTGACATAAAACGACCCAGTTCAGTGTTGACTTGTATTAGTTCTTGTTGCAAATTACTGAAGTCAACATGCATTTTGTTATTGACAATGCTGACGTTTGCATCAACTTCTTTTAATGTCACTATTTCTTTCATCATGTTATTTAGCGCTGATAATTTGTGCTTGTGTGCCTTTTCACGTTTAGCTGCTTGCTCCTGCATGGCTTTCTCTGTCAATTTTACTATCCTTTTGCCACTGACTTCCATTCCATCCATATTGAATCACCAGTCGGGCTTTCCACAATTAGTAAAATGTCAATCACCTGGCGAGAGCGTGCAAGCTAGACACACGCTTAATTACTTTTACTTTCAATCCAGACCGCAAGCTACTATGCTTTTTTCCATTGACCACATTCTGTAACGTTAGTTATAGCTTCAATGGGATACAGCACTTTCAGGCAAATTATACAAGATACAGTAGTACGGCTTACTGGTTGACGTCTTCTTTCAGGCAAATTATACAAGATACAGCTTACTGGTTCACGTCTTCTTTTGTCAGGCCAGTCCAAATCCAAGTTCCGTTTTTAATTAGCACGTTTTTAGACGAAATGTAGTTCCCAAAACTTGTTGATGCCATAAGCTTCAGACGCTCTCAAACTTTGAATTCTCCCGTTCCACATCCACGCACAAGAAAGCCACTGACCACGACGTAGTATTAACTATTTAATGTCCAACTCGGGTTACACTTTCAAGTTTCCTAATTATATATAGAGCGGGATTAACAAAGTTTATCCAGGGAAATAGAGAGAGGTCTAAAAACTGTCTGGCTCCACTCTTTCAGATACACCAGTATATTCATACAGGTGTTAAACCCTAAAATGATGTAGAAATCTGCTTTAATAAATCTATATACTCAACAGCGCATTCATACTGGACAGAAATCCAACTTCTGCCTATAAACCTATGCATTTAAAAATAGAATCTGCAAACCTAATTACATTAATATTGTCAGAACAGTATTATGTCTGTAGATGAAGTATTTCATGTTCTCTTGGTCATTTTCACCTTGTTTAACAACCAGGAATTGCCTAAGATGTACTTTATTTGATCCATGCATGAATATGATTTTTTCAGTTTTTTCTCTAGCGGAGAAACCGGAGCATCCGCACAAGAACCAGCAGGTTCAGGGACAGTTTTTCCCCACAAGCCACAATACTTCTGAACAAGAACAGGAGATAACCATATTAAAAAAACTCTTGAACACAAACACCTCATAAAAACTCTTGAACACACATTTGACCTCATCTCTCATCTCGTTTTATATTTTAAAATCATCTTGTAACAAAAGTAGCTTCACCGCATTGACATGAGAAACAAGAACAAAATAACTCACTATACCGATTCAACATAATCATTGATAAGTAATAAATAAGGTGTGGGTTCTATGGATATAGCAGAATACAGGACATTGAAGATGGTTTACCTATCAGAGGTATTCACCATGAATAATGTTACAGTATTGGTCACACTAACTACCCCCATTCAGTACCCTAATTGTTCCCTGCTATGCACATGTTTATAGGGTACTTCAGTCTCATCATATTGACTTTTCAATTGCAAATATATCATCAGGTGGATGTGGCCACTGTATCTCACTTGCTATACAAATGCGTATTACGTATATGACTGGGCCATTGGCTCTGGTATTTCCATTGTCACTGTATAGTTTCATCTGTAAATTATTTGGGGGTAGGCAGGGAGGGGCACTGGGGTGCAGAGTTATTAGAAATTAGAAAATTACATTAACCAATATAAAATACATCATGTCAACATTTTATGTTTAGGAAATCTTGAAATCACATCTGTAAAATGTATATTCATACAGGTGTTAAACCCTAAAATGATGTAGAAATCTGCTTTAATAAATCTATATACTCAACAGCGCATTCACACTGGACAGAAATCCAACTTCTGCCTATAAACCTATGCATTTAAAAATAGAATCTGCAAACCTAATTACATTAATATTGTCAGAACAGTATTATGTTTGTAGATGAAGTATTTCATGTTCTCTGCCATTTTCACATTGTTTAACAACCAGGAATTGCCTAAGATGTACTTTATTTGATCCATGCATGAATATGATTTTTTCAGTTTTTTCTCTAGCGGAGAAACCGGAGCATCCGCACAAGAACCAGCAGGTTCAGGGACAGTTTTTTTCCCACAAGCCACAAGACTTCTGAACAAGAACAGGAGATAACCCTATTAAAAAACTCTTGAACACAAACACCTCATAAAAACTCTTGAACACACACACACACACACATCCTGCACTGCACCTTAACACAAACACACACACACACACACTTTCTGTAAATATGTAATATTTAATTTGACCTCATCTCGTTTTATATTTTATTTTATCTTACTACTACTACTTATTGTTACCATTCTTGTATTCATTGTTGTTTCTTAATTTTGCACTGTTGCAATGCCCCTGTATTGTTGTGTATTTGACAAATAAAGAACTTGAACTTCCCTTCCTCTAACTCAGTTCAGTTCAGTTCAGTTCAGTGTTGACTTGTATTAGTTCTTGTTGCAAATTACTGAAGTCAACATGCATTTTTTTATTGACAATACTGACGTTTGCATCAACTTCTTTTAATGTCACTATTTCTTTCATCATGTTATTTAGCGCTGATAATTTGTGCTTGCGTGCCTTTTCACGTTTAGCTGCTTGCTCCTGCATGGCTTTCTCCGTCAATTTTACTATCCTTTTGCCACTGACTTCCATTCCATCCATATTGAATCACCAGTCGGCAGTCGGGCTTTCCACAATTAGTAAAATGTCAATCACCTGGCGAGCGTGCAAGCTAGACACGCGTCTAATTACTTTTACTTTCAATCCAGACCGCAAGCTACTATGCTTTTTTCCATTGACCACATTCTGTAACGTTAGTTATAGCTTCAATGGGATACGGCACCTTCAGGCAAATTATACAAGATACAGTAGTACGGCTTACTGGTTGACGTCTTCTTTCAGGCAAATTATACAAGATACAGCTTACTGGTTCACGTCTTCTTTTGTCAGGCCAGTCCAAATCCAAGTTCCGTTTTTAATGAGCATGTTTTTAGACGAAATGTAGTTCCCAAAACTCGTTGATGCCATAAGCTTCAGACGCTCTCAAACTTTGAATTCTCCCGTTCCACATCCACGCACAAGAAAGCCACTGACCATGACGTAGTATTAACTATTTAATGTCCAACTCGGGTTACACTTTCAAGTTTCCTAATTATATATAGAGCGAGATTAACAAAGTTTATCCAGGGAAATAGAGAGAGGTCTAAAAACTGTCTGGCTCCACTCTCTCATCACTCGGCCTGACCACCGGTACAATCTGCGTTATTTTCCATCTAAACAAATGCTGTCACCCTGCCGCACCTGACAGTAATCAATGACCTCACCGTTATCCTGTTAAACTAAAAGTCCCTCGGCCTATCAGCCAAATATCACGTAAGAAAAAAACTAACAACAAAGAAATCATTCTTACCGATAGACATGGATTGTCTCAACATTTTAACTTCTGTAATAATAGTATCTATCTATTTATCCATCTATTTAAACACCATGAAATACAGGTCCAAAATGCTTTTCTATTAACTGAAATTACTCCTAATTACCAGACTAGGCATTTAGGCACCTATAATATGTATATGTAAGAGTTTATTTGTACAATGAAAGATACTACCACAATGACATATTGCAGGCAACTGCCCAGTATTTTAGAATTGAATGGGAGTTGTAGAGGTTGTTATTGTCTGGCCACATCTCAGGCTCTGCCAAGAGAGGTCTGGAGAAACACCAGAGTAGAGTCCCTTCTTGGCACAAATCCTACAGTTTCTCATTCTAGCTCTGGCTAGTTAGCCAAACAACTATGTAAATTCAATGTGGTCAAGTTCCTGTCTGTACAGGCTGACTTAAGCTCACAGAAATCGACTTTGGGTACAAAGTGGAATATATTTCAGTTGTCTTCGGTCATCTTGTAACAAAAGTAGCTTCACCGCATTGACATGAGAAACAAGAACAAAATAACTCACTATACCGATTCAACATAATCATTGATCAGTAATAAATAAGGTGTGGGTTCTATATAGCAGAATACAGTACATTGAAGATGGGATACCTATCAGAGGTATTCAGCATGAATAATGCTACTGTATTGGTCACACTAACTACCCCTATTCAGTACCCTAATTGTTCCCTGCTATGTACATGTTTATAGGGTACTTCAGTCTCATCATATTGACTTTTCAATTGCAAATATATCATCAGGTGGATGTGGCCACTGTATCTCACTTGCTATACAAATGCGTATTACGTATATGACTGGGCCATTATCTCTGGTATTTCCATTGTCACTGTATAGTTTAATCTGTAAATTGTTTGGGGGTAGGCAGGGAGGGGCACTGGGGTGCAGAGTTATTAGAAATTAGAAAATTCCATTAACCAATATAAAATACATCATATCAACATTTTATGTTTAGGAAATCTTGAAATCACATCTGTAAAATGTATATTCATACAGGTGTTAAACCCTAAAATGATAATAGTTTTCTTCCAAGATGATTATAAGAGGTTTTATCACCTGGTGTTTGATGGATGGGGTGTCTATTCTGATTGACCAATCAGTTCAAAGAAGCTAACTGCTCAACTATTGGGTATAAGAACAGGGCTGTTTTCCTGACTGAAGTACTCATTCAACCAAAAACACTGGATAGTCTGCTGTTTGACTCGACCTCTCTGTGGCTGGAACAAGACTTTATACTAAAACCATCTGGATCAAAACTTGCTTATGATTACATATAGCAGACTTTTGATACCACAAAATCAGTAAGTACAATTATTTATTTGATTCCGTTTCAGAGCCTCTCGTATGTTCTGCTTATTTACTGTCTAAATATGCCCTCTAATAATTTGAATCTGTTGTTTATTTCTCTGTCCATTTTGTTGTGCACAGTAATTTAGCTAATGCTGACTAGTTTTTAATACCCATCCATGGAGCAGATTCACTTTCAAGCCCTGCTTGATACTGCACTGCCCATCAGTTTCTCTGATGTGTGGGTTGTAATTGAGTGGGGATAAGGAAGGTGGTGCTATTGCTGACCACACCTCAGAATCTGCCAAGAGAGGCCTGGAGAACATCACACTATAATTAGTTACTAAACTACAACTACAACCCACACATCAGAATATATAAACAAGTGCAATACTGAATTACAGATTCTACCTTCTAAATCACATTTTTGAAACCACAAATTCAAACCAAAACACAATCTGAAATGTTCATTGGAGTGCTTCTCTCTATTCCAGATACAATTGTTCCCCAACAACAAATAATGGCTGAGTCAAGGCTTCACTGCTGTGACCAATGAAAGAGCTTCGTCAAAAAGTATAATCTTCAAATACACCAGCTTATTCATACAGGAGAGAAGCCCTACCACTGTGACCAGTGTGGGAAGAGCTTCAATGAGTCTGGAAGCTTAAAGAAACACCAGCGTATTCATACAGGAGAGAAGCCCTATGCCTGTGACCAGTGTGGGGAGAGCTTCAATCAGTCTGGAAACTTAAAGAGGCACCAGCGTATTCATACAGGAGAGAAGCCCTACCACTGACCAATGTGGGAAGAGCTTCAATCATTTTAACAGCTTAAAGAGTCACCAGCGTATTCATACAGGAGAGAAGCCCTATCCCTGTGACCAGTGTGGGAAGAGCTTCAATCAGTCTGGCACCTTAAAGATACACCAGCGTATTCATACAGGAGAGAAGCCCTATCCCTGTGACCAGTGTGGGAAGAGCTTCAGAGACTTTAGTCACTTAAAGAGACACCAGAACATTCATACAGGAGAGAAGCTCTATCCATGTGACAAGTGTGGGAAGAGCTTCAGACACGTTAGTAACTTGAAGAGACACCAGAACATTCATACAGGAGAAAAACCACCTGTGACCAGTGTGGGAAGAGCTTCAGTACATTTTACATCTTAAAGATACACCAGTATATTTGTTACAGGTGTTAACCCCTAAAATGATGTAGAAATCTGCTTTAATAAATCTATACACTCAACAGCGCATTCACACTGGACAGAAATCCAACTTCTGCCTATAAACCTATGCATTTAAAAATAGAATCTGCAAACCTAATTACATTAATATTGTCAGAACAGTATTATGTCTGTAGATGAAGTATTTCATGTTCTCTTGGCCATTTCCCATTGTTTAACAACCAGGAATTGCCTAAGATGTACTTTATTTGATCCATGCATGAATATGATTTTTTCAGTTTTTTCTCTAGCGGAGAAACCAGAGCATCCGCACAAGAACCAGCAGGTTCAGGGACAGTTTTTTTCCCACAAGCCACAAGACATCTGAACAAGAACAGGAGATAACCCTATTAAAAAACTCTTGAACACAAACACCTCATAAAACTCTTGAACACACACACACATCCTGCACCTTAACATGCACATACACTTCTGTAAATATGTAATATTTAATTTGACCTCATCTCGTTTTATATTTT